>NC_138058.1:7723605-8105050 GCF_964194185.1 Rhinolophus hipposideros | reverse complement strand
AGGAGTCAGCAAACTTTAGCCAGCCTACTGCCCATTTTTGTAAATACTGTTTTATTGAAACACAATTGAGCTCACTCCTTTATGTGTTGTCAGTGGCTGCTTTTGTACTTTAAAGACTAAGTTGAGTACTTGTAACAAAGACAGTATGGCTCACAAAGCCTAAAATACTCACAATTTGGCCTTTTATGGAAAAGTCTGATGAATCCTGGCTTAGAACAATGCCTGGTACATAATGGGCACTCAGAAATAGAAAATATTAGGCACCTTGAACTTTGGATAATATTTGCCCTTCCTGGTCATGTCTCTTGTTTGTCATGACACATTGCTCTTCTGACTTTTCCATTACCTTTCTTAGGCATTTTAAATCCTCTTCTTCTCCAACAATCTTAGCATTGCTAGGATCCCTTACCACTCCTGTTATCTTCATTCCACTCATTTTATGGTCATTGTTTCTACCCAGTCTCATTTATACTCATGGCTGCTTATATCTATGCTGAATATTGCCAAATCTCTGTGTACGAATCTTTCCAATCTTTCTCTTGGCATTTATTCAAACTGTTTATTCAAACTGTTTCTTGGATATCTCCACTTGGGTAACCTTCACATTCCATATGCCCAAATTCAGCCCATGATCTTCCTTACCTTGTTCCTCCATTCAGTGTAATGAGTGGACCACCACATACTCCACAGTCCACCCCAGTCCCATTATTCACATTGAATGGAAAGTGATATTTCTAAAGCATAAATCTGTCTATGGTATGCCTATGATCTCCCGTAAATCTTAGGTTAAAAATACAAATTGCTTTAGCACCACTGGTTTCCAACACCCACCCCCATCTCTTTTTAATTTCCATTTATAATCACACTCTTGCTTTTGGAACATGCACTGCAGTTGGCTCTGTCCTTCCTTCTAATGACAGCCTTCCTTCCACCTCTTATCCAGTACATTTAGGTTAGTTTGGCTAATTCTCTTTCAGATAATCAATCTCATTTCCTTACTAACAGAGCCTTGATTTTGTTGATAGTTGCAAATGTCCAACTTGAAACAAAATGAAAAAAAACCAAAACAAACAAACACAAATTAGGAGAGGCATGTGATATGTAAGTGAAAATATGCTTATGAGATTTGTGAAAGTTTTGTTTTCTTGCTATATTTTCCATGCTGCTGCTTCTTGCCTGGGATGCAGACAAAATGGTTGGAGCTACAGCAGCCACCTTTTCTTTCAGATAACCGTAGTGATGGTTAAGATTTTGTCATCATTGCCAGTCCCACTGCTAATCTTTCTTTACCAGCTGATCAGGAATATTGACTAGGAAACACTTCTAAGAGTTGAATAGTGGGTAAAGATTTTTGAAATCTTTACTCATTGCTTTCTAAATGATTCTAGCTTTCACACTGGAATCCCCCATTACTTCTGAACCCCCAAACTTAAGTACAGTCAAATACATGTTATTTTGCAGAACACATGGTAGCCTGCCATCCACCATTTACTTTTAATATCAGGGGTTAGCAATTTTTAATTTCATTAGCAGATATTATGGTAAAGATGATTGCCTTTTAATAAGCACTGTTCTATGTGTATTATCACATTTAATTATTATAATAATCTTATATAGTAGGCATTATTTTCTCCATTTGGTCACAGATAAGGTGACTGAGACTAGGGAAATAAAATTATTTGTCCGTGTGTACTTAGTTTGTAATTATTGGAGTCAGGATTTAAAAAACAAAGACTTAATGTTTCTGACCCCAAAACCTATGGCATTAACTATAATCCTGTATTGACTTCCAGGCTTGTCACAGAACACATTGGCAAGTATAGACATTGTCTTATTTAACACTTGTCTTGCCTTACATCCTCATAGTGCAAACAATGTTTTTGTAAATGCCACATTTTCTACTTGCAAGTCTAGCATGCACTTGCTAAATAAAAACTTACGGATTCATTTATAGATTATATCTGATGCAAGATTATATCCTGCCTCAGTCTTTATACCTATCCCAATGTGAATGAAACACGGCCCAGTATTATAAAAACACTGTATTCACTGGTTTTTGGCAACATCTCTAAATCACTCCCTGTCTCTTGCGTTCTGTTCTGCTTGTAGATACTGCTTTTTTTTTTTTTTTCCTTTTTGGCTGAATCAACATGTGAACCTCATTTTGCAGGATTTGTTAAAAATATAATTAAAATGTTGTATAAAGGTTTAGGCCAAATTGGCCTGGATCCTAGAACACATTCTAAGGAAAACCTTAAGGAATATAGGTTCATAGAAAAGGTTTGCTCTCTAGGATTCCCTCCCACTTGCTTTAACCTGATATTTTGCTTATTCTGCTATGAAATTCCTCAGAGGAGTGAAACAGTAGCTTGCCTCATTAAGACTCATCATTTACAAGATGTTGACAAATGTTGGCATTTATCCTGTTAACATAATAAATGTGAGAAAAATGACCATTTGGCTTGGATCGTTCCATGAAAAATGCAAGCATGGTTGAGAATGAGGACGATTTGTTGGGTTGTCTGGGTAGTATCATTCATTACTACATATTGGAATATATTTTGGAAATAATAATTATTTCCTCTTTGTCCCACAAATATAATTTTTCTTTTTTGGCAGTGGTTAGCCAGGGTCGCCGAAGACACAATCAAAACTGAAATTCAGAAAGACATCCATATAAATGGTGTTTATTTTTTTCGCCTAAATAAAGTTCTGAATTTTCTCCCTTTTGGAAAAAAGTTATTATTTTTGCTTAATTGTTTTAAATGCTTAGTTATACTTTTCATACCATAGGTAGCTATCTGACAATTATACATTGTTTTGTTTGACATGAGTGAAATGAGAAACATGGTGGCATTCTCAGCACTGGGTACTTGGGCTTTATCATGGTCATCCTTTATGCATGTCAAGGGCTTTTAAATGGTCCAAGGTGAATCCTATAGACTGAAAATGCCAAGGGTCATTGCCCTACTGGTGAATGTTCTGGAAGTTTTGTGGCTGTGTAGCGGAGACTTTAAGGATTCAGGGTCGTCACTGAAAATGGTGGAGTTCAAACCTACAGCCACCTGCTAATCAACCAGTCTCCCCAGTCACTCACTCTTGGACCAAGTTAGATTTGTTTATGCTTCCTGAGCTACTCCCTGAGGGCATCTATGCTCCAGTCATTTTGATCTGAATTGTCCATAATAAACAGCCACTCATAGGAGAGTCATTTGAGTTAAGATAGTCTATAGTAAGTTTGTTTATTGACAACTCTGACAACAATTTAGGGGGAATCTTATTTCTGTGAAGGTTAAGTTCCACTTCTCTTTTTTCTAGAAAGGTTTCTTTTGAATAGAAGATGAAAGTCGGAGAGAGTTCTTACCTCAGCAAATATTCTCAGCTCCATTTCTAGGGGAAGAATATAAAAATAAATCCTAAATCACCTTTTTACATTATTTTGAACATTTTTAAATGCAGTTGCATTGTGTATTAACATTTTTGGAAATCCGGCTTTGAGCAGTGTCATCAAACTCTCACCCAAAGGATTTCAGAGAGCTGTTGGCTAGAATAATCCATTCATATCCATGAGGATAAATCTTTAAAAATGGCTTAGTTCTTGATTGAATCTTTCTACTGTGAATTTACTTTAGGATGCATTTGGGTTTTATTTTGGAAAACAATCTTTAAATAAATCTGAGCAGGTAATACAAAATGATGGAAAGCACATTTCTAAAGGCAGTACGCTGGAGTTTCTTGTTTGCAAGAAACAGAGGCCTTAGTTTTGCACCACAGAAATGATCTAGTTTCACAGGCAAAGTGTTTATAAAAAATTGATATGTGAATATTTGCAAATTTGAAGCTTTGCAGAATAAGGTCACTTTAAATGTATAAACTGATATAAAGCCTTATTTTCTTTCATGCTTTTGTTTGCTACTGGGAACTTGCCAATTTCAAATAGAAGACTAGCGACAGTGTTTGATCAGAGAACTCCAACATAGGGAAAGTTGACAATCGTAGTTTTAGATGTTCGTTTTCTGCCATTAGCCATACAGAATAAGGCATCTTCCTTTAATCAAATATACACAAATATTTATCATCGGGTCTTCACATTATTTCCATAATTAACGATACTACATATTTTAAAGGTGAAGTTCATTTTGTCTTTAAAATGAAGGCATCTTTGTGACAAGGACTTGCGTGCTGACAGAAATTATGAAATCATTCTTCCCTGCTCTGCATTAACATGGTATATTTAAAAACACACCCTTCCCTGCTCTGCATTAACATGGTATATTTAAAAACATGATTACTAACAAAGTAAAATCCAGAGATAAATGGTTACGTTTTCTGTTGACAGCCATGATTATAGAACCCTTCTGTGACCTAAATTTGAACAAAGCTAAGTTCTAATGGCTTAGAATATTCTCCATTAAATGTAAGAAAATCCAGTTAATTAATTAACCCTGGTGGTAAATTAATATTTTAAGACTGAGAAATGTGGGGTTTGTGGTGGCTTGACAAAGAATCTGAATGATGTTGAACGCAGAGTGACTGTTAATATGAATTACCTTGCAGCTGGGGATCCAGTGATGGAGGACGAACAGTTATAGCATCAAGACTGAACAGGAGAGAAGTATTAATTTATTATCAGGGCTTACATAAGTCTTGTTTTCTCTCGTTTTCAGCAATAATATTATATGCCATAATTGTTTCTCGGGATATATTTTCAAAGTAATAGCACAATAATTTAATACTAACATGTAACATTTTCATGTTAGTTTTCTTTCAATCAAACCTGGATCAATTATGGCACATTACCAAAAAAAGGGAAAGTTGTGCTTTTTTTGATATGGTCCCCAGTCATGAATTAATACTTTAGTAAAACTAGAGGAAACATAAGAAGATGAACTTGGAACAGGATTTGTTTAAATTCTTGTCTTGTTATCACAGAGGTAACAAAATTATACTATTGGGGAAATATTTGATTTTGCATTATAAGAGCTGATTTGCCTGAATGGGATAATGTATTTTGTTCTAATTGCTGTTCTAACCCTTTACATATAGAGATATTATGACTTTATTTCTTTATAGTAAATTAAATGAAATTCAACACCATTCACTCAGCAAGTATATCAGATGCTTATTCAAGGTTTTCTTTTTTTGGTTTGTTTTTTGGTTTTTTTAGTTCTGGTAAACATAGTTACAATTGGTAGGTAGCATTATATTAATTTCAAGTATATAATGTATTGATTTGATATTTGTATATATTGTGAAATGATCGCCACAATAAGTCTAGTTAACATCCATCCCCATACACAGTTACATTTTTTTCTTGAGATGAGAACTTTTGAGATCTACTCTCTTAGCAACTTTCAAATACGCAGTGCAGCATTATTAACTATAGTCATCATGCTGTACATCATAGCCCCAAGACATTTATTTTATAGCTAGAAGTGTTTGATGTTAATTTTTGTTGTGCATTTTCTTCCTGCATTTCTTTAAACATGTGGAATATCAAGTGAGATGTTTCAGATCTCTCTAAATTAGGTTATACTCTTCTACTCCTCAGAGAACCTAGAATTGAATCAGACTCAACCTACCCATGGAATAGAATTTCAGATTCACAGGGTCAGGGGTCTTACCTATTTTGTTTCCTGCTGCTCTCCCGCATATACCTGCAATAGTGTCTGAAATCATCAGTATGTTTTCTTAATGTAGAATAGATTTCAGTCTCTGTTTGCCACAACTCTGAACGTTATAAACATCATACTTTCTGAGAATAATTAGCAAAGAAGTCTCCTTCAATGACAGCACATAAAAGGATTTGGAAAGGCACTTCCTCCTATCCACCCCTTTGTAAAAACACCAAACCCTCCCATTCTTACAAATGTCAGTTACAGACATTTAATGTATTCTTATCTGAAAATGAATTTCTTGGAGCTCAACAACCTATGAGTTACAATTGAACAAAATCAACCTTTAGTGTTCTTTAATACGTATAACAAAGGAGGTGGATTGTAAGTCATGGGAAATGAAATTAAAGAAGTTTAAAGGAGCTAAGTTATTGCCAAGAGCTCTTCAGCTAATTATCTTCAGAAAAGAAGCTGCTTCTTGGCTTATAAACAATAGCACCTCCTTCAAACAGGTACAGATGGGGCAGGATATTTTACTTAACAAGACCCTCTTGGTTCTCTATGTGGCCACCAAGGAGGGATTTCAGAGATGATATGAAAGCCTAGATATGTCTTTAATATATTACCTCATTTTTAAGAGAGATTGCCTGAAACATCATCGAAGGCACTTAAGCTTAAAGACTAATCCCTTGTTGAAATACAAATATCCATGAGAAGGATGATATTTTTAGATGTTACCTGTCATTTTTACTTGATTGAACAAAAAGGCTAAAAGTCAGGTTCTAAGAGAAAGAAAGAATGAAAGCAGAGACTACAATGTCCTTAGATACTCAAGGGAGAAAGTGTCACGTTTCACGTTTCTTCTTTGTGTCAAACCTGTAGTCAGGTTAGCATGAGCTCTGTCTATGGCCATATAATCTAGATTTCTTTTTCTCATCTCTTACCATGATGACTACCTGATTAGATAGAAGTGAAACTCCTTGATTAACTCTTCTTGTCCTTATCTTGAAATGGTGTTCCTTGAAACGAAAATGTTTGGGAAAAGCTGAAATTCTTGTAAACTTTATTTCTTCACAGTGGGTGACTATTTAAAAGCCTCTTGAGATTCTTTTTTTGCCTCTTCCTTTCTCCCACTCTTCATCCATTAGTCAGCTCTCGCTGCTTTCTAGACAACCCAGCCTTGAATGATGTCATGCCAGAATTTACCTTACCCACTTGAGTGTTTTGTCCGAACTTCATTAGTTCTGTATTCAACAAGGAAAGGGACTGGTCCAAGGGAATATGCACTACCTCACTGCCATAATGTTGTGTAGGGATAACTTTCAAGTAACAACTGCGAACACCACGTCACCTATTCCTTCTTAAATTCCCAACCTCAGTAATTCTATTTCTAATTACCCAAGCACAATGCTTTTTTGGAAAGCCTTGTTCCTGGGTGTAATACTAGAAGCTGTAGTGGTATTAATTGATATCTCCCCTTTATAATGCCTTACACCCCTTTATAATGGTGTTGTGACGTGGTCAGGCACTGAGTGATCATACTTTGGATTCAGGGGTGTTCTTGAGCATGTTGATTTTCATCTCGGTAAAGTCTTCTCTTTTCTTCAGGCTACAAACTTTTCTTTTGACAATGTACTCCCTGCCCCTCAAAAAGAAACTCAACTTCCATGTACTTGCCAGCATTTAATGGAAGCATACATAGCTTTTTAAAAAAGGCAATACTCTCCCATTTCTCCAAAGTTGAGTCAAAGATTGGAAATAAATATGTGATGACAGGAAACTATTGGTTTGGGTAAATTTGTTATTGTTATTGAAAATAACAATAAATATTCTGGAAAGTATTTGTAATTAATCTTGTGTTAGACTATTATATATATATATATATATATATATATATATATATATATATATATATATATATATATATATATCTTTAAAATAGATTTTATTTTTAGAGAGAGAAAGAGCCTAAAAGACATGGATTTAAATTGCAAGAAATTTATAGTTAATGTATAAATAACTTGTATAAATAACTAAAGTAGATGGTATAAATGATATTCATAAATGATGTTCCAGTAAATAGTGACATGGGAATTTATGGGAAAATTTAGTTTTCTGGCTAATGGATTCATATAAGTAGTGGAAGAAGGCTCTTTTTTGGTCTTTGATGTGTGCATTACGAGGACACATAAACATGGAGGAAGAACACTCCAGGTGGAGGTGAACTGTGAAACAAGGCAAAGTGGAGGGAAGGAAGCCATGGGACATTGCCCATTTTTAAGGGGAGTATGAAGAGCAATCCAGTTATGAAGACAAATTTACCCGAGATTCAGGAGTACAGTGATAATAATCCAGTTTATGAGTGTGCATTTGATGGCACAGGAAAGGGGGAAGGTACAGAATATCTTAAGCAGAAGAGAAACATGATAAGAATTATGCATTAGGACATTTAATCTGACAAAGAAAGGGAGAAGAACTGAAGGTGGGTCATCCAGTTAGGAGACCATTTCAACAGCCTAATTGAATATGCAGAATGTTGAATGCTAATACTGAGGATATTTCCAAGATAAAAGGAACAGTAAAAAGAAAGTGATATCATATGTGTGTGGTAGCAGTTTGAAGATGGAGTCACAAATAAGCCTGAGGCCAATAAAAGGGAGAATGGAGTGTGAATCACTGAGGATAAAATCTTGACAAATTCTATATTGAGAAACCAGTGGAAATAAATGAATCGAGGAATGTTTTCTTTCCAGATAACATAGTGTAAAACTCTACACCAGTCACAAAAGTGTAGGAACCCTTAGTGCTTAGTATCTTTATTCCAATCATAGCTGCAAAACATTACAGCATCTCAGTATCTCCACTCACTATAATGTCAATAATCAGAGTGGTGATCACCTCAACAAATTCTATCTATTGTGACCTGGAAACTGAGAAATATAACAAATCTTAACCAGAATCTATCAGTATGATCTGGTTGGTAAATTAAGATAATCATGCAAATATGAATATGGTTTTCTGTAAACATGGGTATCTGCCACTTACAATGCCAAGTAAATGTTGTCATCTGGTTTTAAAAAACACTGAATATTTTTGTAACATTAATTCAGCTACTAGGCTTGTAGATTTTACCTTGGACTCTTAATAAATTACATCAAGGACTGGTATAATACAACTGAGAATTTCAGAGCAAAACTTAGGTCAGTGTGAACTCCCACCCAATCCCACATGTATGTTTCTAATGTGTCAATTTAGGGCACACCAACAATTAATCTTATTGGACTTTACCACTTCTATATTCCTCCCACCAACAAAATCTATTTTTCTCAACTTTTCATGCAATATGTCTGTGTCTTGGTATCAAAATCTTAACTCTAAACGATAACCTCAGGATTACGGAATTTAGATTTCTCTTAAAGCTGTGAATGTCAACACTAACTCTATCATGACTGTTTTTTTCCAACAGAGAAATTTAAACATGATATCATTATACTGAGATTAGAAAATATCTACCTGAGTGATGGAAAATCACACTGGGAGTAGAAATTGGTAGAGATAGAAATGCAGATGTCCTTACGTGAAAATTTCAGGTTCTATTTCTAGATTGCTTTCTTCTTTATGCTAATTCTTTGTAACAGGGTTAGGAGGCATTTTCTTTGATTGTAGATAGAGAGAATGACAAGAGATGAACCTCTTGAGATGACAGCCTGACAGCCTTTAAATCAAGGAGGATCTCTTTCTTAGCAAGTGTGAACATTAAACAGACTAATAAATCAACGCTTTAGACCATCCACTCCTGGGAGAATGCATCAGAGTCCCATCAACAATGGTCAGGTCAAGGAACATTCTTCCCTGTCAATTGGCAAGTCTCCTACTGCTGCACTAAGAGTCTTGTTTCTCTCTGGGAAATTACTCTAGTTAATGGAGGCAGATGTCATTCTATGTGGTTTGATGGTTCTTCACCAGGATCCAAGAGTGAGATCTCGTCAACTGATACAGTATTGAAAATCTGTGATTATGTGTATTTTTTATTCTGGATTCAGTTTCTTTCCTCCAATGTTCAATTTTATTTTTAATAGAGTTTTTTATTCTTTTCATCTAAATGTTCCCATATAAAAGCAGTTTCCAAGGTGCCAGCTGTCTTCAGAGTTTCCTAGAAATACCTTGAGCTGTCTCCATTCAGTATATATGAATGTAAATTTTAAAAGACTTAAAACTTTCAAGAGTGTTGAGTCATATTTCTTCTCAATTCCAGTTTATATCTCTTGATTGATCATAATTTCTGACGCATTTCTTTTGAAGTTAATTTTATTTGAGACTGTGGTATATGCTCAATATACAGAAAAGCATAAATACATATCCCCGCCGCTTCTCCACCAGCCAGTATTATTCTGGAAAATAAAAGTATGTAAAAATATCACTGAAGTTACAAAGCAGATATTAGATTTTTGTTCTAAAATGAATCTTGATGATGCATATCTTAATGAATAGAAGATATGAATTTCTTTTAATTAAACAATTTCTTGTTTCAATTAAACAAACTTCATTTTGTTTCATTGCCATCCTCTAAGTATGAGGAACTTTTGTCTTCCACATTCTTCTATTTCCTGTTGGTTCTCTCCTGACATTTTGCAAGCAAAGAGAGTAGCAGAATATGAGCGTACATCACTTAGTTTTAATACAATGTTAGTATCTGATCTTTGACTCATTAAATGACAAGGCTTGTCATCTTTGACTTGCTACTATTTAAGATTACAGACCTGTTCCTAATAGCTCAAACACATATTATTCCCTGAAACATTTGTGATCAGTAAGCATGACAGAATAAGAATTAGTTTAGCAGGGAAAAAACAAAATGGTTTCATTTCTAGGACAGAGCTACACCATATTTCTAGATCACAACTATTGATTCTGGGGTCACTATAAACCAATGTACAAAATTTTATTAGTTATTGATCTGTCGATATTAACTTTTTAAATATATGTTTTAATTTCAAAATATAGATACATAATCTAGAATTTAGAAAAATTAAACATTTAACAATTTGCTTTTCATTTTGAAACGATAAATGCTTTTAATGAATTGGTGCTTAGATACTGAGCCAGTTTAAACTCACCAGAGGCCCATATCATTTATTTTCTTGTTTAATCATGACAACAACACTGAAAGAGTGGCTGAAAACAAACAAACAAACAAACACGCTTTTCTCAAGTCTCCATGGAGATTTATGTAAACTCAATGCATGCTTAATAAATGGTAAGTTCTGTCGAAAATGCCAAAGTCACGGTCTCTCCCCTAAAGGAACTGGTAATGTTGCAGGGTGATGTAAAAAATACACAGGACATAACATATTAATAATGCACGATAGTGCAATGCATGCTATTTAAATAAATATTGAAGAATTTCAAGTAAGGGAAACTTTGCTTTGTGCTCTTAGCCAAGGAAGGAAGGTTAGGTCAGCAGTAATGCATTCTTTGAAGGGTAAGTAACATAAGGGTGTGATTCCGAGTTGGAAGGTCTGGTATGGGTTCTTGTGGAGAAGCCCAGTGGAGAGAAGAAGCTGGAGCCAAGAGTGAACTTTTTTTGTCTCAGCCTGGAGGCTCTGTGATGTCAGATACCCTGAGGTATTTATATGTTTCTTCCCTCTCTCTTAGGTTGTTGCTTATTTCTCTGGAAATCACCATGCATTTCATGGGGGTTCTTCTTGAAGCTCTGATTTCCTCCACAGGGTGATAAAAGGATATGCCTAGTGAAAAAAAAAACCCACAAACAAACAAACAAACAAAAAAAAAACAATAGAAACATAGGGGTTATGTGGCAGGTCTGCCACACTTGGCACTTGAGCTTTCTGTTTCTCTGGATACCTAAGAGATTCTAGATGTTGACCGACTATCCTGCCACTGAGCCGAGTCATGTTTCACTAAACATTTCCTCATTTTAGCAAAGTGGCATCATGCTTAGTGGCAAAAGCACTTGTGACTATCAATAGTCACACCTGACATTTGCTAGTGGGAAATAATGGTGAGAGCTCTGGGAAGGAAGCATAGAGTTGTGGTTCCTTCTGAGATCATTGAATCTTTATCTTTCGTAGGCCTCAGTATTTTTATAAAAGAGGTTGGTTTAGAGTGTCTCTAAGGGGCTTTCCAGAAATTGTTTTCAACTATTTTATATTCGTTCTTACTATTTGCTGTATTTGATATAGCAAAGGATATGTTCCCAACACAATACTTAATTCATGCCTAATGAAGACATAAAAATAAGTCAAAGTCTTTACTAATAATGCAATCTTCTCCATCTGTCTACCACCATGAGCAGTGACACCTACAAAGCCCAGGACAGCAATCGTGCTTGGCACCCTTGCTAAGCTTTTGCACTAGCCCCTGACGTTTATCTAGTTCTTTGTGGCTGACTTTTTAGGTGAGACCGGTGAGGTTTGAACCCCAAGTTTAAGTCTCCAAATAAGAAAAAGAACATTTCTAAAGGGCGGTTGGCAATTTGAATTTGAGGCTTAAGAGAGAACAAGGGGATAAAGATAGGATTTTAGGGTTCTTGAAAAATTGGGACCTTGTAGACCTGACTTGAAATACTTCTGTCTCCTTCCTTCATAGGAAAACGAGAGGCAAAATAACCTGCGGTATTCACCTACTGAATTAGCGATAATACTCAGAAACCCAGATTTCTAGTCTCCCGCTTTAGCCCACAGACAGTGTTCCCATTTAATTAGTCAAAGTGATTGAAAACTTAATTACACATAATCCCAGAGAAAAGGGAGTTATGATAATCACACATGCAAAGCTTTAGGGATGTAAAGGAGAGGATGGCCAAGTTTATGATAGCCAAGTGACTTGGAGAAAAGAATTCTCATTGTAGCCATGCTCTCTTCATGGGGGAAGACTTTAATAAAGAAAAATGTTATCACTGGAATGTGGGTTTCATGGTAGTAACGTCTTGTAAGGCAAAATTTAAAACATGGAAAAGGGGTTTGAGGTGGAAGTGGAAGGTGCCATGAAAAATCTTCTAGAAGAACATCCTTTCCTTAACTTAGACTGCATTTGCTAGAGAACTGGATACAACAATCTAGTTTGGAAATACTCAGATAAGATGCAGAGCTGTCTCAAAGGGCAGTAGGAGAGATTTAGATATTCGTAAATCTTACAATGAATGCTCTTATGATATGTTCACACTCTCACTTTGATATTTATTACAAAGATTTGGGAGACACTTTGAAAGAACTTGTAAATAAGAAAAATAACTCTCTTACCACGTTTCCCCAAAAATCAGACCTAGCTGGGCATCAGCTCCAATGCATCTTTTGGAACTAAAAGTAAAATAAGGCCAGTCTTATCTTACTATAACACAAGACCAGGTTTTATATTAATATTTGCTCCAAAAGATGCATTAGAGCTGATGGTCTGGCTAGGTCTTATTTTCGGGGAAACAGGGTAGGAAAGGAAGTGAGGTCACAAATCTGAGGCCTGGCATTCTCCTCACCAAATATAAAATGAAATAGAAGAGGATAAGATAAAATAAAACATAAAATACTGCCTTGCTCCCCCTTTCGTTGACACAAATATAAACATGTAGCTACAAGAAAGCAAAGCCCTACGGTCTACTGGAAAAAGTGGAAAGAGCCGTCGCCTTCACGAGGCTCTTATTCTCTATTAATGTTTTCATCTCTAAAAGGTTTTCAAACAGTGTTTTTATTCCAAAATAATCATTGGTTATTTTTCTTGCAACTTTTCTGAAAGATTTAAATTATATCATATAGAGTAAATATTTGTAAATATTCTCTAGCTCTGCCTAGAGAATGCCAAAATAACTATTGGGAGTTGGGTCAATGTAATAAATTGGTACTTTATTGTGAAGCATAGCTGTAATCAAGCAAAACACACACACACAGACACACACACACACAGAAGAACAGAACATTTTGTTGGCCGCACTTATGTGTTTCTTTTTCTTTCCATCCACTGATTAGGTAAAATAAGCTTGTTTAAGCTTAAGATGACAACCAAGAAAAACTAATATAAACAAACAAACAAACAAAAGATTTTGGGTAGCATTATTTTTTTATTATTAGCTTCTTTCATTCTAAAGATAAGGACAAATAATTAGATGTTATAATTTCCCTAAAGTTAAACACAAAAATGATTAATAAAGATTTAAGTGGAAAGTGAATATAACTTCCAGTTCTCCACAATCTACAGTTCATCAAATTTACAGCAGAAATAATGGAACATATCAAAGATTTTTAATTGGATTAACCATTGATACAATCTCCTAAACACATTCATTTGTCAGATGAAGGCTTTGTCTGTCAACTCAAAAGAAAATATTACCCTTGAAAATGTTAAGTTGGGAAGCATTTTGAAACTGTTATTCAAATTGGAACCGATGGTTTTGACAAGGAAGGCCAGGGAGCATTTGCAGACAACACAAGGCCAAGATGTCCTCCTTCTTTGGATGAAGACAAAGGGAAGAGAGAAAGATCATGATTTATCTCCATGAACATTTGTCTTGGCAATGGGACATTTTCTTTGAAACCAGTGCTGTATATGTGTATAGTGTGCACATGATGGCAATTTTTTACCTGTTATGTTAAATTCTCCTCTATGGCTCAAGATACTAAAATATACTTATAGCTCTTGTCCAGGGGGTGACATCTAATCTAGCAAGCTGGAATGGCCACCAAGATAAATATGTTTTTTTTCTTTCTCTTGAAAGAAACAGCAATATGGCCTTTGAGACCAAGGAATAGCCCATAGGATCCCGAGTTTAAGTTTTCAAATATGAAAAATGACATATATTGCTACCAGCATGTACCATGCCCTCAGTATCCAGTATCCAGGTTATGTGCATGTTGACTGTCTCTGAGGAGGGAAATTTTTTAATGTGACACCAGTGTTGTCATCAAAAAACTGTTCCCACTTCTCAGGCCATTGTATTAGTTTTCTATGCTGTGTAATAAATTTCCAGAAACCTAATGGCTTAAAACAGTGTCTATTATTACAGTGTCTATAGGTCACAATTGCAAGCACAGCATAGCTGGGTTCTTTGTTCAGGGTCACACGAGTCTGAAATCAAGATGTCTGCAGTTCTCCTCTGGAACTCGAGGTCTGTTCCTACACTTAGTCATGTTATTCAAAAAAATTCACAAACAGAACTGAAGTTCCTGTTTTCCTGTTGTCTGTCACCTGAGGATTTTTCTCAGCTATTAAAGGCTGCTCTTACATCATATCCACATGGCTCTCTTATACTGCAGCATCTTCGTTAATGGCAGCAGGAGAATCTTTCTTTGGTTAGCTAAGATGGGGTCATGTAAGGCAACTCAATCACAGGAACAACTATCCCATATATTTTGTCACATAACATAATCTAATCCAAAATTAAAATGTTTAGCTAGAATTTGGGAATCCAAGATTCATTGTGACATCAGTGTCCACTGAGTCCAGCAATGCTGACAATTATGGAGGTTACAGAAGAAGCCTTGAGGGCATTATGATGACACGAAAGGATGGCTGAGATTTACTGAATGCTTATTGCATGCCAGGCACTCTTTTCAAGTATTGACTCATATGTTCCTCTCAGCAACTCACAGGCATCTACCTCTGTTGACTTAATTATTTGAAAGATAAGGAACTGGAGCAAAACAAGATGGGGGAACTAGCCCAGGACTTCACAGCTCATAAGTGGCAGGGCCAGGATGCAGCTGGAGGCCGTGTAACACCAGAGCGTGTGCTTCTAACCTCTGCTTTACTGCCTCTCAGAAGAAAGAAGTGGAACAAATCCCACAAACTCCCATGGTATACATTCAAAAGTTTGCCTCCTCTCTAGACTTCAGGCAAGGGAATATCTAAATAATCCCTAGTTGACGAGAAAGTGTTTAATTTAAAAAGAACTTCTCATGCAAGAATGCATTTTAAATTGTAAGATCTTGGCTGGTAATAGAATATAATCATGGGTTTCTTTGTATGGGAGGGGAGCACTGGGCTGGAGCAGGGGTGATATTAAGAAAAGAGTAATGCATCAGAACCCAGAGGCTCAGAGTTCTGATGGAAGTGCACTACAATTTAACTTCTTTTGAGCACTGGGTTAACCCCTCCAATTGGGCTTTGTACTTTACCTTGACCTTCAGAAGGCCATCATTTTAGCTTCTTTTGAATTTTATATTGTCAATAACCTTGTGGTCACATATTTAATATAGGTTATCATATCTACTTCTTTTAATGTCTGAAATATAACAAGGCATGTCATTCAGATTTAGTATCACTTTGTTTTTTGGGGGAGGTGATATTAGAGAAAATTAGAAATTTTTCTGCAAGTGCTTTAGTTGGTAAAATTCTGCTAAAGTATAAAGGTGTAGTTATTACTGCAAGAGAAAATGCTACAGTAATTCTTGACAACTGTTAAAGCTGTTAATTTTATACATGAAACTATTCTTAGGGACTCTCAGACAGCTAAAAAGAGAAATAGATTGGCAGTTAAAACTAAAAGAAAATGAGTTAGCTGAATTTAGGAATAACATGATATTTTTTGAGCAGCACATGCTAAACTTACACTCCTGTTTTATATTTCTTTTCTCATAATTTTTTTTTTGCTATTAGTAGTCATAACATCAAATAAAATATTTAAAACTACAGTCATTCCTTATCGATGTCATATTTGCAAATTTGCCTACTTTCCAAAATTTACTTGTAACTCCGAAATCAATAGCTGAAACCTGCACTTTCAGGGTCACATTCCAATATGAACAAAACTGAAAAATTTGGCTCACCTGACACATGTGTTCCCAGGTGAGGTTGAAGCAGGGCACCACCTACTCTTTTTGTTTCAGATCTCATACAGTAAACAACGCTGCTTTTCATGGTATAGTTAGTGCGACATCTTTTGCACTTTTGTGATATTTGTTGGTGATGTCCTGGTCTAAAATATTATAGCTCCTAACTCTAGTGCTGAAATGCTTTCTATGCTCATAAGCCCAAGAAAACGGATGTGCTTTATGGAAAAGCGATGTGTATTTCATAAGCTTGTTTCAGGCATGAGTTAGGGTGTTGTTGGCCATGAGTTCACTGTTAATAAATTAATATATTACATAAAATGTCTTTAAACAGAAACACACAGAAAACAAGATTACAGATAGATCTGCTGAAGACAATGTTGTGACCAGAAGCTCACAGGAAAGTAACCCTGTATTTTCTCTAGGAGTTCAATATTAGTAGCAACTTTATTAGTTATAGAACATAACTACCATGGATTAGAACAATCAACTGTAATTCTAATTTCTAGTTATTTAATTCTATTGATCAATGAGTCTTTCAATTTGTTGAAATTCTTTATGATTTGTGAAAATAAATTAAAAATAGAATATCCATCTTGTCACTGAAAGCTGAAAGAAGAAACATTCAGGAAAAAAAAATCCAAAATCATACACAACAATATTCATGAGATATCATCTTTAATCAAAATATAGTAAAGAATATATAATGTGTTCAGCATGAAGAAAAGATTCAATTATTAGGGAAATACGTGCCACCCCAAAATATCTGAGTCTTCCCCTATCCCTAACAGAAAATGAATCTCAATTTAGTTTAAATTGCAGTGATTGCAAGAACAATGGAAAAGCTGATAGGTAGTGTCTGATTTTTTTCCCCCTGGACCATAAAGCCAACTTAATTGGCCACAGTGTTTATTCAGGTGAAATCTGTTTGGTCCAGTTTGTGCTTAAGCACAAAATTTTAAAATAAGAAATACCATATAGATAGAGGCAGGTGATAAGTGTAAGTCTGATGATAATTTGAAAGTTCAATATAACTATGTAATATTTCTGTCTATTTTTATTACTTTTTAAAAATACATGTCTAGCGTTCCAACTCATTCATTCAACAACCTATTGCATGCTAAGAATTGTGCCCAGAAATGAGGTGTAAACGACGTTACAAGTTACAGTTCCTGCCCTGCAGAAACTATAGTCTGGGGAAAGAAAAGGTCTTATTCAATTTTTCATCATAGTGCCTCTCATTGTCAGCTGTATCATAAAAATGAGAATAAAAAAAAAAAGTCATTAGAAGCCAGTACCATAGGACCAATGTGAACAGGGTTATAATGTAACTTCATGAGGGATTTGAGCAAAACTATTGTACATATTTTATGTAGTAGAAATCATGGTACAAGGTCTTTAATTATCATCTTCATATGTACTTTAAATAAATATTTACAAAACTTATTGGCCCTGAACATGTATTTTTCATACTTTTGTCATCATTTAGAAAAATAAAGCACTTTAGTGAGATGATTAAACAGCTAATGAGTTTATTTTTTAAAAAATATCATGAATTGATTAGGCGTAAGCTTTTGAAACAATACTTGGGGTGGGGAGGGAAGATATTCTTATTCATCATTAGGAAAAAAATGAATATTCAAACACATTGGGACACTATAAACGCTGATTTTTTTTCCCTCCCAACACCTGCAACTCTGGTACAAATCTATGTAATGAATGATTGCCATCTCATATCTATGTCTCAAATGCCATCAAAACGTACTAGTGACACCGCATATGAACTAGAATTTACAACTGCTTTATAGTTTATAAAATGGTCCCATGCATATTTTATTCTTTACAATTGTTTTAGTCCTCTCAGGCTGCTATAACAAAAGCACCATGACTAAGTAGCTTATAAACAACAAAAATTTATTTCTCACAATTCTTGAGACTGGGAAGTCCTAAATGGAGGTACCAAGAGACTCAGGGCCTGGTGTTCACATGACGGAAGTGGCAAGAGAGCTTTCTGGATTCTCTTTTATAATAACACTAATCTCATTCGTGAGGGCTCCACCCTCATGACCTAATCACCTCCCAAAGTCCCACCTCCAAATACCATCACCTGGGGGATTAGGATTTCAAGGTATGAAACTTGGGGCAACAGGGGTGGGGGTGGAGGGCACAACATTCCCTCTATAACAACAGCTAGCTCATGAGTTTCAGATTTCTACTCCTTTGTAAAGATTGGAAAATGAGTGTCAGGGTTTTACGTAGTCTCCTCAAGTGATACAAATAGCAAAAATTAGAATTTATACTCAATTTTAGATTTTCCCATTTGACATTTGTGGCTTTCCTAGTTCTCACACATGCTGATTGTCATGTCTTTTGTGGAGATTATTAATCATCTGTTGGGTCCAAACCTTTTTCCAAACAATACTCAGCTAACTAGTGCTAATGCCTGGTCTAGCTGGTGGTCGATGTCTCTGCTGTCTGCACAGACCCACAGTCCCCACTGCAAGGTTCCTGACCCCTCATGTTCCCACACACCCATCTCAGCTCTCAACTCCCACTAGAGAAATGCATAGCCTTTCTGGTACACAATCTGGAATTGAGGTCTAGATTCAGGTCTTGGAGCTGCAGGTATAAGATGCTGGGGTCACCCATTCCAGCCCAGAAGAGAGCACAAACATCCCATGTACACTGCACAGAGGAGGTCAGAAAAGACTGAGGAATCTACAATTTATGATGATATCTCATGAGAACACAGAATAAAGAGAAGTTAATTTGGACTTCATAGTTTCAGATGTGACTTTATATTCATTCCACTTATTAGCACTCACTCAAACCTTGGGTAGGGTTAAATAAAGGAATATTTCCCTGTGCTTATGCCATGTTTAAGTAGCAACACACACACACACACAGAACACTTTCTGCCCCTTGAATGAGCAAGGTACATATGAGAGTAGGGACATTGTGTTAAAATATACATTCTGCAAGGGTAAGATAATGTGCTTTGTTTGTTTGCTGTATCCCAAGAACCAAAAACATTGCCTGGCATATAGCAAGTGTTCTAGTACATATTTGTTAAAATAAAAATTAAAACAACTTCAACTATACTACATATAATGGGTGCTAAATTCCACCATAGCCATGCCATGACAAACTGACAAAGTTACTTTAACAGTAATGATGTTTATTTTACAACAGTAATGATATTTATTTTATATGTATTATCTTTTTTCCCTCATAAGAAGTCTTATTGAAGGAGAATATTATCCCAATTTATAGATAATGTAATTCAGATGCAAGTTCACATGTCCAAGATGTACAGGAAAACATCAAAATAGATGTGTGGAAAAGATACATAGAAAAATAGATGCAGATATATCTACATGAATGCGATGTATTCACATTATACTAAGGAATTTCATTTCTGTCTCATCTTACTGGCATAGAATGCCCAAAATATAAAGGATGGTTTTCTTTATTCAGAACCAGCATACATTTTATGGGCTCCCTCTGAAAAGCTGAGCCCCATAACCAACCATAGTCTCCCGAGCTCTCAGTACCATGTTGAAAGAAATTTGCTTTTTCACAGCCTGTTTCCCAAACTTTATATCCAGGCTTGCATGTCTGTCTCTCAAGTGAAGTGATCACTTTCCTACTGATGCTCTGTGTAAATCTCATCACCATTAAGGAGGGTTTTATAGATGACTAGACAGAGTGAAGTACCACTGGCCCTGACTCATCCTGTGGAATCAGGAAGGTCATCTTAGAGTCCTCATTCCTTACAAGCCTTTTAACTAATCTCATTCAGTTAGGAAGTCTAACCTTTAATGCCCAAACCTGAGCAGAAAATATACTTGACAAAATTAACATGATAGTAAAATTGAATCTGTAAGAATATCTATCTGAGACTATGCAAACTGCAACTGCAGTGGACCCTGTTGTAGGCACTTTACTTTGTAGGTAAGGAAAATATTGCTATAAGGTATTAATCATCCACATCTAAACATCAAAAAAGTAGCACAAAGAATATTGTTGCTAGAAAAAAATAACTTACTGAAAGATATTTATATAAATATGGGTTGCATGCAGTCTAAAACAAAGCTACTGCTGGCTAAAATTATGTGGTGGACATACCTATTTTCTCTGCTGTATAGTGCTATTAATCCAAGTATTTGTGTTGCTCAGAGTATAAAATACTCTTTAATGGATGTTGATAGTCATGCACAGAAATGGACCATATTGCCTCAAACTTGTATTAATATAAAGGAAAATCATATTCCTGGGGGAATGAGGAGATCCTACCAGGTAGTAGATAAAAATAATCAGAAGGACAGTATGGTTAAGTCACAAAAATGCATTGACTTTTCTCTTTCTCAATTCAAAATTACCATAAAAAAGAAAAGAGAACATCTAATTTAATTGGACATTTTGTTAAAAATTGGACTGAAAAATATCACAGTAAAGCCAATGCACTGAAGGACCTAGATTAAAGTCAGAACGAGAAGTGAGTGACTATATCTCAATTTTATCCTCAACAGTTTGTTCTAAAACCAATGATAATTGTAGTGAATAATTAGCCTTTGTGTCTCCCCACAGTTCTGCAAGTAGAATTTAGAGTTATAACATATAGACTTTTCAAAAGAAGGAATGCTTTTGTGACCTACCTGTATGTCTTGAAATATGTATTTAGCACAGCTGTTCTTTTGTGTTAAACTCATCACAAAATGCAGCTTTAATGTAACCCACCATTGATCTGCAGTAAGTGGAAACAAAATCTCTCCTTAATTAGTATCATCCAATCACTTTTTTACATTTCTACAGAACACACACTGTGAACTGTTTAATGGACTATTATTTAGAAAAGTGGCAAAAAGTGCACCAAAAAAAAAAAAAAAGACAGTGAAAATAAAAACTAGCAGTGTCAATAAAAAATATGTTGTGAAATAATGGGAAAAAAGATGTTGCGTTAAGATGAGCTTTGCTGGCATTTTACTGTAGAGACGAACGGTGCCCCAATTACTGCCAACAATGGAGACAGAGATAGAGAGAGATTCATTACCTTCAACACCCTTAACTGTCTACCAGTGAATTCGCTTATCTGCTTCTTTTTCTACAGAACCTGCACGGAGGGGGAGGAATAAACAAAGAACTGAGTGGAGTAAATGTGTCACAAATTACCACAAACACACTGTGACTCAATGCACTTTTCATTTCTCTCCTCATTAACTGTGTCTTGCTCAAAATGAGGGACTGGGTCCAAACATAATCAAGTCCCACAGATAACAATTGACTTGACTGCCAGGGCAGCCACCACCTCCTAGCTGCTGTGAAATAAATTCAGAAATAAAATGAGTTAAAATAAAATTCACTCTGCTCTCTTTTCTGTGCTCAGATAATTCGAAGACCATAAGGCCCACAGAAACAATCCATTTATCTCCTTGTGAAAAGAAGGCCTCCATGCCACCGCCAATAAGGCATGCTTTTATTGTTATCAAGAGTGAGTATAATTACACAGTGAAAAGGCCATCAAAGTGTCTTGGGCACTGATATTTTTTTTCCTGAGGTCTTTATCCAGAGTGCTACCTGAACAATAATAAAACAAAAGTCATGCAAGAGAGCCAGGAAGCAGAGAGGGAGCATGGACAGAAAAACCCTCAGATGGGTGTAAGTGACCTGTAATTTCAAGAGCACATTATAATTTGAAAGCAGTAGGAAACCCTCGTTGTTGGTTTTATATCTTCTTTTAAAACAAGAAAAATTAGTTTCAGGAATTTCTAAATTTTTGTGTGTATGCTCCTGTGGGCCTGGTTTAATCAAAGCAGCGATTTCCCAGCAAAGCTATGAAGGACTTTCTTCCTGCTGAAGAGGTTTGTGTGCTAACTGACCAGGATACTTGATTTCCCTTCAAACTAGAGTAAAGTGCTTGTATGGGATTCAGTGACTGGAGGAAGTTGGGGGCTTGTCTCTTAGGTGAAATACAGGAATGAAAGCTTTCTCTTTCTTGGGCAGTGGAAATGTAAAGGAGTTAGGAAATATCTTTCAGATTCAGGCTAAACTATTCTAGATTTACAAGACAGTGACAATAAGTTACTCTGAATCTCTCTTTAGTTCATCTGAAATTTCAGTTTCCTGCTTTTACTTCATGCTGGTGTGACTGAAATTGATTGTGATACGCCACCCCCTGCAGCCTTTCTCAGACCCCAGAAATGCTGACTCGTCCTTTCTTCTCCCACTGTGTCATTGAGCAAGTACAGCCTCCTTTTCTTGGGTTGCTTACTTCCTCTTCTGCCCTTGAATCTGTCACATCTCGGAAGCTTGAAGCCTGCTTTGTTTTTTAATCCCAACTGTGGTTATGGACTTGAGATTGAATACAGATGAGGCAAGTACCTGATAATTCTAGGAGTGATTGTGACAAAGCAGAGCAAATCATTCACACATTAAATTGTGTCATTAATGCAGGACGAAGCTGGCTAGTGAAGCTTAATGAAGCCAAGTTCCTGTTACATCACTAACTAAAAACTCCTTGAGTAAAATCCATGTCCTCTGGAGTGTATGGCGGTTTTTTTTCTCTGAAATGGGTTACCATTTCCCAGCTGTCTTATTTTTTGTGTCATATGTTTTTGGGGCAGGAATGTGATGTGATGTGAGAGCTGAAAGTGAAAGAACAAAATAAGAACAACTTTTATTTCAATGGTGGGACGCTTCTCAAACATGATGATTGCCAGAATAGCCTGGAGGGCTAATGAAGAACATGGAGGCCAGGACCCTGGGGACAGGAGAGGGCCTGCATGAGTCCCTAGGTGAGGCATACCTCCAAAGTATGCCAACCACTGCAAAGCTTACTTCGTGCTTCTACATGTAATGAGAAAAACAGTGAATTAGCCCAGGAACCATATTAGACTTGTTTTGGGGACTAAAACATACAAATTACTAAATAAAACTTTAATTGTATTTTCTAGGATTATATCTCAATATGATGTGATCTATGATGTGGGGCTTTGGAGATCATCATATTTCCACATGTTTCTTAGTATTAACCTTTTTTTTTTTTTTTAACTAATCTAAGATTAAGTCAACTCATGGAACCACAGTATCACCCAATACTTATTGTGTGCCTATGAGCCTCTGGAAGGGATATTACAATATAGTCCAAATTCTGTCTTGGGGAAACATAAAGTTTGAATCAGTATCTAAAAATCTAAATAGATATTCAATTAAAACTTTATGTATATATAAATTTGTATGCACAAATTTAAATCAGTTTCTTCTTGCAAGAATTGAGGGACTTACATTGCTCATAGGCTTAGTAAATTAATGAGAAGGTACCATTTCCCAAATTTACTTCATCATAGAAAATTTTATTCCAGGAAAAGTTGATCAAATGAGGCTCCACTGAGGACTCTTTGAATAACACTAGTCTAAATACTAAAAATTTTAATAATACAACATGAGAAATATTTTATTCTATTTGAAATGAGACAAGTTTTAGTTTTTATTTATAACCTCTGTCTTTAAATACAGAATTCTTAGTAACAGAAGAAAGATAAAGAGCAACCTTTAAACTGACATTAAGAATGTGATAGGATGGATTTTATTTAAATTTCATAATATTAATCATCCCCAAACTTAACATTTCCTATGGTGACCACTGTTGATATTGTACCAGATGTGCTTTAAAAAAACAACAACAACTCCCCCCCAAAAAAAACACCCTACTATTCTCTCCCTCCTCCCATTAAAAAAAAATGAAAGATAGGTGTGGAATTTTAGGTGAAAATTCCTGCTCTATTACTAATCATAGGATTCTGACACATGATACATTTCATAATCAATTATCTGTTGTATCTTGCTGGGACTGGTGATTTCTCAGCTGATACCAAGTAGATGAGTTTGGTTGCTGTTCTTTTTATCCCAATATACATTTTATTATATGGCATCTAGAGATACAAGCAATAGAGAGAGAGCAGCAGAAAAACAAGCTCAGAGAAGTTGGTTTTGAAAAGTGGGCAGAAATAAGTTCTAAACAAGATGAGAGACAAAGTCTAATGAAAGACAGTTGCATTTATTTAGAATTGTATGTACTTAAAAAATTATTTTCTTACATTTTCAGTTATTGAATACTTTTAAATGCCAGCCCACATGAAGTTATAATAAGATGCCCATTGACTGGATTTGTCATATGATAATTGGCTAATTCCTATTTGATTTCAATTACTGGACTAGTCAACATGAACATGTGGAAAACATTTAAAATACAATACCCATTTTATATAGAAAAAACAAAACAAAACACACAAACACCTCAGGGTCAAAGAAGAAGGGGAAAACATTTGTCACGTAACTTCCATGCAGAAAATTTGAAGTCATGCTGTTCCTACATTCCCACAGGCATTTATTGCCTTCTTTTTTCAAAATTCCACGAAAAAGTTGGCATATTTTAATTTATACCACATAAAGATACTTTGAAGTACATAACTCAGACCAGGGCTGTCAGTCAGATGGCTTATGCTTTATAATAATATGAAGTTCTTAGTAGTGCTGCTTGGAATTAGGTGCTAAAGTTGAAAAAAAATGACTATTGTCAATCTCACTATATTTTTATTCAAATAATACATAGAAATTTTGAACAACTCTGAAGTTTAGTGGCACACAGTTGTAAATCCAGTGAGCTAAGCCATGCTGATTTTCATTATACTTCCACTTAATTTTCTAATTAATCTCAGAAAACATTAATTAATTTTGTCTTTTCCACTTTCAGCCTGGAGCCCTTGGGCTTGAAACACCACAAATATTCCTGGCCTCAAGCTGTAGTAATCAAAATTTCTAATTTGTTTGAGCAATCAGCGTCTTTTTCCTTCTTTCTTTGATAGGTATTTTAACCATCTTTTAACTCTTTGGCTTTTGATTTTCTGTGAATGCATGGAGGGAAGAATCAATAGATATTTCAGGCCAAAGAGAAGTGTCAAGACAGATGTGATATGAGTAGAAGTTTTAAAATGGAGACAGAGTTGAACACTCTGCTGGAGAAGTACTTGTCTATATTCCAGAGGTATCATAATCTGATGCCATTTTGAGTGTGTTGGTGTCCTGCCATCTGCCCAAATATACACCAGGATGGCCTGCCGGACTTATTTCAGTATTTACTTTTTTGAACAACATTGCTATGGGCATTCTATTAAAAGTCTCTTGGCTCACTTGTGCAACCACTTTGCTAGGCTATATACCAGAATCAGACTTGGAGTACTGAAAGGTATGCCTTTGTTCAGCTTTAAATAGTAATGCCAAACATTTTCCAAAAACGGTGTGCCAATTTACCCTTCTGCCAGCAGTAGAGGTGAGTTCCTGGTATTCCACATCCCAGTCAATGTTTGATATAAACTGATTTTAAAGAAAATATTTGACTATTCAATGGCTGGAAAAAGGTATCACATTATATACCCTGTTTTCCCCAAAATAAGACCTAGCTGGACCATTAGCTCTAATGCGTCTTTTGGAACAAAAATTAATTTAAGTTTCTGGTATGATATGATATGGTCTGATATAAGACCTGGTCTTATATTATAGTAAGATAACACCGGGTTTTATATTAATTTTTGCTCCAAAAGACACATTAGAGCTGACTGTCCAGCTAGGTTTTATTTTCAGGGAAACGTGGTAGGTCTATGGGTGATTTTTCATTCTCTAAAAAAATTTACAAAGAACACAAATCACTTCTGATGTAATAAAAAATAAAGTTTCTTTATTAAAAAAAAAAGTTGATGTGGAATCCAACAACTATGCTTACCTCTGATTTTTCCAACATTTTTTCTATTGGTATCAATAGTTAATTATATCATCTACAAATAATAGCAGTTTTACCTCATTTGTTTCTATCTTTATTCCTTTTTTTTTAAAAGGTGATATTAGAGCATTCCTTGGCTCAAAACCTTACAATGACTGCTCATCTTACTCAAAGCCAACATCCTTGCAATGTTTAGGAGGCCTTACAAGGGTCACCTTACACTTCTGACCTCAGTTAGCTGCTCTTGTCATTGGTTCTATTGCTACCATCTTTGCCTGAAACTTGCCAGGCACAGTTTGCCTCGGGGCCTTTCCAGGATCCACTGTGTCTGCATGAGCTGAGAGTGCAGAGTTCCTTAAATTTTGCATCCTAGGACCTCACTTGCCTCTCTCTACTCCAGGCGCTTCTTCACAGTTAATTTTATGTCTTTCTGGAAAGTTCTTACCTCATATAACTGTATGGCTTACTCTCTCCTTTCTTTCAGGTCTTTCCTAGATATTCCTTTGTGAGGACATTTAAAATGGATACTGCACATCTATACCAATACTTTCTGTAAGTTTTTGTTTGTCCTCTCAGCTTTATTGAGATCACATTGACATATAACATTGTGTAAGTTTAAGGTATACATCTGATGATTTGGTAGAAGTATGCATTATAAAATGTTAACACAATAAAGTTAACACATTTTTTGATCTCACATAATTACCATTTTGTTGTCGTTATGGTGAGAACATTAAAACTCTACTCTCATAGCTACTTTCAAGCATGCACTACAGGATATCAGTACTGTTACCATTGAGGTACCCCCCTTGGGAAGCCATGCACCCACACCAGTACCAAGTCCACCCTTCAAAGCAGTTTTGGAACTCTTTTTCTGGAATGGCCATCAGAGCTTTTATCGTATTACGCTTGATGTCCTGAGGGTCATCAAAATATCTTCCTTTCAATATTTCCTTTATCTTTGGGTAAAGAAAGAAGTCATTGGGGGTCAGTTCAGGTGAGTAGGAAGGGTGTTCCAATGCAGTTATTTATTTACTGGCTCAAAACTCCTTCACAGAAAGTGCCATGTGAGCTGGTGCATTGTCGTGATGGAAGAGCCATGAATTATTGGTGAAAAGTTCATGTCATTTTTATCTTTTTCACACAGCCTTTTCAGCACTTCCAAATAGTAAACTTAGTTAATTGTTCGTCCATTTGGTACAAATTCATAAGGAATAATCCTTCTGATGTCAAAAAAGGTTATCGTTTTGACTCTTGATTTGGACTGATGGAACTTTTTTGGTTGTGGAGAACTGGCTGACTTCCATTGTGCACTTTGACACTTTGTTTCAGGGTTGTATTGGTACACCCATGTTCCATCACCAGAGATAACATGGCCCAAAATATCGTTTTGTCTCTCCAAAAGGTCTTGGCAAACTTCGACTCTCCTTTGCTTTTGTTTAGCGGTGAGCTTCTTTGGGACCGTTTTTGCATAAATTTTTCTCATGCCAAGATTTTCAGTTAAGATTTTCTAACTGTTCTCTATCGATGTTTACTTGGTCTGCTATGCTTCCCACAGTCAGCCAACAATTTTGACGCACAATTTGACAAATTTTTGCAATGTTTTCGTCAGTTCTGCTCGTCACTGACCACCCTGATCTTTCTTCATCTGTAACACCTCTCTCGCCTCAGTAAGATGTTTAATCCATTTGTATACTGCCGTTTTCTTCATGGCATCATCCTTATTAACTTCGACTAACATGTCCCTGATTTCATTTCCACTCTTGACAAGTTTAGAAATTTAATGTTTGTTCGTTGCTCTAATTCAAGCTCAGATGTGCTCGCTACAGCACACAAAAACATGCAACAACAATAATGAACGCCACTCAGCAAGACACTGCCACACATCAACATGAACAAAGCTGTTCTGATTGGGTGTTTTCTTCTACCTTATCTTCCAAATGATTTGATCCTCTGTATCATCTAATCCACTGTTGATTCCTTCTAATGTATTCATTTTACTTATTGTGTTTTTTTCATATCTGACTTTTTAAAATGTTTTCTATCTCTATTTTTATGTTTCCTAGCTCTTTGTGGAAGTTCTCACTGAGATCATTAAGCATCC
This sequence comes from Rhinolophus hipposideros, assembly GCF_964194185.1. NCBI lineage: Eukaryota > Metazoa > Chordata > Mammalia > Chiroptera > Rhinolophidae > Rhinolophus > Rhinolophus hipposideros. Next base: position 8,076,778 of record NC_138058.1, on the reverse strand, counting down.
TCATAACCAGCATTTTGAATTCTGTATCGGATAGACTGTTTGTCTCCATTTTGTTTAGTTCTTTTTCTGAAGTTTTGCTCTGATCTTTTACTTGGGATATGTTTCTTTGTTTCATCATTTTGGCTGCCTTTCTGTGTTTGTTTTGATATATTAGGTAGAGTTACTATGTCTCTCAGTCTTGGTAGAGTGATCTTATATAGTAGGAGTCCTCTGGGGCCCAGTTGCACATTCTCCCTTGTCATATAAGTTGGTTGCTCCAGGTGTATGCCTTGTGTGGGTTGTGTGTGCCCTCCTTTGTAGTTGAGCCTTGATTGCTGTTGGCATGTCAATGGAAGGGATTGACCCTCAGGCTGATTGGGAAGGAGGACTGGCCATAACTATAGTGGAGAAGCTGTTGTGCAGGTGCTGATCCTATGGAGCTGAATTCACTTTAGTGGAGTGCTGGTGCCTGCTGCATCTGCCCTTGGGGTGTGTTGCTTGTGGAGGTGGTTTGGTGGTGCTCTGGTGAGGTCTGAAGCTGGCTACTGGATGTATCGGTCTGGGTCTCTTCAGGGTGGGAATTCTGGTACAGGTCAAGATCAGCTGATGCCTGTGCCCTGGCCATGGCCAATTAGTATGAGCTACAAAGTGATACGCATATGGTTGCCACTTGTGTTGGGCTTGGAAGTATCTAGGAACAGCTAAGCTATAAAATGAGGCCAGCTGATGCTAGTCACATGTTAGGTGGGGTGGGACCTCAGAGAATCACCAGGGTGGGGTGAATGGTGTTAGCCAGGTTGAGGCAAACTCAGCTATTGTGGCCGACTGTGTTTGCAGGCTACGAGGTAGGAGGGCTCAACAAAGAAACACCGCCTCTGCCAGCACTTCTGCTTGGGAGAAAGCTGCTTCTCCAGTCCTCACTCTGGAACCAGACAACTCAGTTCTTTCCTGCATGTCCCTGGTTTCTTTCAAGCTGTTGCCTGAGGGCTGGAGCTCAGAGCAAGTGAGTCCCTCAACAATTAAGTCCATGTGGGGGCCCTTTAAGAGGAGTGACTGGGACTCTAGCTGCCCTGTATCTCACTCAGCCACAATCTCTGCTGGGTTTCACAACCAGAAGTTGTGGGGACTTCTCCTCCTCACACGGTGGTCTGGGCTGTCTGGTGTGGGGCTGGGACCTCTTGCTTCTCAGAGGGGATCTCCACATCCAGACATCCCTCTTGATTTTTAACTGCAACACTTGGGTGTGTGTCCACTCCATTTTGCATCTTTGCCCCTCCTACCAGTCTCAACATGGCTTCTTCTGTATTTCTTTAGTTATAAGACTTCTGTTCAGCTAGACTTCAGGTGACCCTCAGTGATGTTTGTTTTGTTTTTCTGTAGTTTAGCTATAATTCTGATGTGGTCATAGAAGGAGGTGAGCACAGAGTTTAACTTTTCTACCATCTTGACCAAGAGCTTGTTTGCCATTTTTATATTTCTTCTTTAGAAAAATGTCTGTTCATTTTCTTTGCCCGTATTTAATTAGATTGTTTTTAATTGGGTTGGGTTTTTTTGTTGTTGTTTTGTCTTTTTACTATTGAGTTGTATGAGTTCCTCGTGTGTTTCATGTATTAACCCCCGATCAGATATATGATTGGCTAATTTCTTCCATTTTGTAGGGTGCCTTTTTAATATGATTGTTTCTTTTGCTGTGCAGAATATAGTCCCACTTTTTGATGATTTCCTTTTGTTGCTTAAGCTTTTGTTGTCATACAAAAAATATTGCCAAGATTGATGTCAAGTAGTGTAGTCCCTGTGTTTTCTTCTAGGAGTTTTACCATTTCATGTCTTAAGTTTAAGTCCTTAACCCAATTCAAATTAATTTTTGTGAGTGATGTAAAACAGGATTCTGATTTTATTATTTTGCATGTGGATATCCAGTTTTCCAAACATCATTTATTGATGAGACTATTGTTTTCACATTGAGTATTCTTGGCTCCGTTCCCAAGTATTAATTGATATATACATTGGAATTTATTTCAGGTCTATAGATTCTGTTCTATTAGTCTATGTGTCTGTTTTTCTGCCTGTACCAAACTGTTTTGATTACTATAGCTTTGTAATATAGTTTAAAATCAGTAGATGTGATGCTTCCAACTTTGTTCTTTCTCAAAATTGCTTTGACAATTCTGGGTATTCTCTGGTTTTATGCAAATTTTAGAATTTTTTTCTCTTTCTGTGAAAAATGCCATTGAAATTTTGATAGGAATTGTGTTTACTCTATAGATGGCATTGGGCAATATGGACATTTTAGCAATATTAACTCTTTTGATCCATAAACACAAGATATCTTTTTATTTATTTGTGTCTTCTTTAATTTCATTAATCAGTATCTTATAATTTTCAGCATACAGATCTTTCACTACTTTGGTTAAATTTATTTCTGTGTTTTATTTAGCATTTTTTCTGTGTTTTATTTAGCATTATTTTTAATGCTATTGTAAATGGGATTGTATTCTTTATTTCTTTTTCAGATAGTTCATTGTTGGAGTGTAGAAATGCACTTGCTTTTTGTATACAATTTTGTATCCTGAAACTTTACTGAATTGTTTGAGTAGTTCCAACAGTTTTTTTGGTTGAGTCTTGGGATTTTCTTTCTATACAAGATTATATCATCAACAAATACAGGTAATTTTACTTATTTTCTGCTAATTTAGATGCCTTTTATTTATTTTTCTTGCCTAATTCCTCTGGCTAGAACTTCCAATACTATGTTGAAAAGGAGTGGTGAGAATGGGTATCCTTGTCTTGCTTCTGATCTTAGAGAGAAAGCTGTCAAACTTTCATCATTGTGTATAATGTTAGCTGTAGGTTTGTCATACATGGCTTTTATTATGTTGAGGAATTTCCCTTCTTTACTCAATTGGTTGAGAATTTTTGACATAAAAGAATGTCAAATTTTGCCAAATGCTTTTTCTGCATTATTGAAATGTTCATATATATTTTTGTCTTTCATTCTATTAATGTAGTTATCACATTTATTGATTTGCATATGTTGAATTATTCTTGCATCTGAGGGATAAATCTTACTTGATAATGGTGTCTGAGCCTTTTAGTGTATTGTTGAAGTTGGTTTGCTTTTTCTGTTGTTGAGAATTTTTGCAGTTATATTATCAAGGATATTGGCCTGCAGTTTTCTTTTCTTGTGTTGTACTTATCTGGCTTTGTTATAAGTGTAATGCTGGTCCTACAAATTAAATTTGGGGGTATTCCCTCTTTCTTAAATTTTTTGGAGAGTTTGCAAAGCATTCTTCTTTAAGTGTTTGGTAGAATTCACCTGTGACTTCTCTGGTTCTGGGGTTTACTTTGTTGGGAGATTCTGATTATTGATTCATTCTCTTGTTATTGATCTGTTCAAATTTTTAATTTACCCATAATTCAGGCTTAGTAGATTGTATATATAAATATATATTTTATATATAGGAATTTATATATTTTTTCCAGGTTGTCCAATTGGCATATAATTGGTCATATTAGTCTCTTATAACATTTTGTATTCTTGAGGTATCTGTTGTAATGTCTCCTCTTTTATTTATAATTTTACTTATTTTAGTTCTCATTTTTTTTCTTTATAAGTCTAGCTAAATGTTTGTCAATTTTGTTTTTATTTTCAAAATGCCAACTTTTAGTTTCACTGATATTTTCTATTGTTTTCTGGTCTCTATTTCATTTATTTTTGGTCTAATCTTTGCTATCTACTTCCTTCTGCTCAGTTTGGGCTTAGTTACTTCCTGTTTTCCTAGTTTTGAGGTATAAAATCATTTTGCTTATTTGTGATGTAATGTAAGTATATATCACAATATACTTTCCTCTTATCACTGCTTTGTCTGTATCCCATAATTTTGGTATAGTGTGTTCACGTTTTCATTTGTTTTAATATGCTTTTTATTTCCCTTTTGATTCACCATTCACCTATTGGTTGTTCAGGAATGTTTTGTTTAGTTTCCACATATTTGTGAATTTTCAAGTTTTCCACTGTTATTGACTTCTAGTTTCATACCATTGTAGTTGGAAAAGATACTTAGTATGATTTCAATCTTGTTAAATTTGTTGAATTGTTTTGTGACCTAACATGATATATCTTGATGAATGTTCCATGTGTGCTTGAGAAGAATGTATATTCTGCTGCTATTGGATGCAATGTTCTCCTTATGCTTGTTAGGTTCCTCTTGTCTAAAGCATATTTGAAATCCAATGTTTTCTTATTGATTTTCTGTCTGGATAATCTATGCATTGTTGTAAGTGGGATATTGAATTCCCCTACGATTATTGTATTTTCTATTACTCCCTTCATATCTATTATAATTTTTAAATATATTTAAGTTCTCTGATGTTGGGTACATAAATATTTATAATTGTTCTATCTTCTTGATGATTTGACTCTTTTAACATTTTATAATGATCTTCTTTGTCTCTTGTTACAATTTTTTGACTTAATGTGTATTTTGTCGGATATAAGTATGGCTATCTTTGTTCTCTTTTGGTTTCCATTTGCATGGAATATCTTTTTCCATCCCTTCACTTTGAACATATGGTGTCCTGAAGTGAATCTCTCATAGCCAGCATATAATTGGTATTATTTTTAAATCCATTCAGCCATTGTAGGTCTTTTTATTGGCGAATTTAATTTATTTATATTTAAAGTAATTATTGATAGGTAAGAATTTACTATTTACTGTTGCTATGTAGTTTGTTGTTTTCTTTTCTGGCTGTTTTATTGTTTTGTTTTGTTTGTTTGTTTTTGTTTCTTTCCTTTCTTCCTCCCTTGCTGTCTTCCTTTGTGAATTGGTTATTTTCTTTAGTGATATAGTATAATCACTTTACATTGTGTGTATCTACTATACAGTTTTGTTTTGTGGTTACCTTAAGGTTTCCTTGAAACATTTTATAGGTACAACATATATTTTAAGATAATAACGACTTAAATCCAATTGCATAAAACCACTCCACTCGTTTACTCCTCCCTCAACATTTTATGTTTTCAATGTCACAACTAACATGTTTTTATGTTGTGTACCTATTAACAAACTATTGTAGCTATAGATGTTTTAATTTTTTAATCTTTTAAGCTTTTTACTAGAGTTAAGTGGTTAATACAATACCACATATAGTATTAAAATATTTTGAATCTGACTATATACTTACCTTTGTCGGTCTGCTTTATATTTTTATGTTTTTGTGTTAATAATTAGCATCCTTCCCTTTATGCTTAAAGAATCTCTTTTAGCATTTCTAATAATGCAAATCTACTGGTGATGAACTCCCTTAGTTTTTTTGTTGTTGTTATCTTGCTTTCATTTCTGAAGGACAACTTTTCTAGGTAAAGTATTATTATTTGAAAGCTTTTTTTTCCTTTCTGCACTTTGAGCATATTATCCCATTTTTTCTTGGCCTAGAAGGCTTCTGCTAAGAAACCCACTGCTAAGAATTGTTAGAAACTATGAAGTTTCTCTTGTATGAGATAATTACTTTTTCCTCTTACTTTTTAAAAAATTCTCTATGTGTCTTTGACTTTAGAGAGTTTTATTATAATGTGTTTCAGAGAAAATCAATTTGGATTGAAATTTTAGGGTGACCTATTACTTTTATGAGTTTGGATGTCAAAATCTCCACAGGTTTGGGAAGTTCTCAGCCATCATTCCTTTAAATAAATTGTCTACCTTTTTTCCCCTTTCTTCTACTTCTGTGACTCAAATGATGCATACATTGTTTTTCTTCATGGTATCTCTTATGTCCCATGGGCTTTCTTCATTTTTCTTTCTTTCATTTTTTTCTCTTTCTTTCTTTCTTTCTCTCTCTCTCTCTCTCTCTCTCTTCTCTCTCTCTCTCTCTCTCTCTCTCTTCCCTTTTTCTCTTTTTTTCTTTTTTGTTGTTGGTCTTTTATTCTTCTGAGTGGACAATTTCAATTGATCTCTCTTCAAGCTGATTGAGTCTTCTGCTTAGTCAAGTGTGCTGTTGAATTCTTCAGTTCAGTTATTGTATTGTTCAACTCCAAAAATTCTGTGTAGTTCTTTCTCATGTTTTCTATCTGTGTGTTGAACCTCTCAGGCTTTTTGTTTTGGGTTTTTTGCATTGTTTTCTTAATTTCATTAAATTGTTCTTCTGTGTTCTTTTATAGCCCTCTAAGCATGTTTAGAACAATTATTTTGAATGCTTTGTCAGGAAGTTCATAGATTTTCATTTCTTTGGAGTTGATTACTTGAAGTTTACTGTGTTTCTCTGGTGTTAGCATGTTTCTCTGATTCTTTGTGACCTCTGTAGTCTGTCATAGGTGTCTGCACATTTGAAGAAGCAGTCACCATTATGGATTGTCTTCATTAAAGAAAGACTTTTATGGATTGTCTTCATTAAAGAAAGACTTTTACCTGCAAGTGGGAACATGCTGGAATGTGCTGTGTGCTGTGATTCTGGGTCCAGTGCAGGCGGTGAGTGCAGAGGTGTGTAGTGATGCTGAATCAGGCAGAAGGCATGATGTCTCTTGGTCTTAGACTTCTGGCGTCCACAACACGGAAAACTGTGAGGTCTTTGGGTAGTACTGTGTAGCTTCAAGGGTTATTGGGGTCCTCAGTGACTGGGGACTAGGCACAGTAGTGAATGTGGCTGCAGCCAGTGGTGTGGACGCACGTATGCAGGGGCCAGCTGTAGTTGCCTGTGTCGTGGCATGGACTGGTTGCAAACATGCATGTAGTGGTGGGGCAAAGTTTAATAACAATGATTAAGACCAACTGGAGATACACTGGCAGCTACTGGGGACCCTAGCTGTTGGCATGTTCTACTGTGGATGCTGGATCTTGCCATGGGTGCATACAGTAGAGGCTGGTGTAAGGAATCAGGCCAAGAGCATGCAGGTGCACAACTAGAGGGGCTAGCTGCAGGTGAGCCCTATGGTGCCAGGCAGTGAGAGGAGACGGGGCCAGACTCGGGCCCACAAGCAGCTTTGGGGAACCCCAGGTTGTAGGCCTGAACTCCTATGCCACACAGAATCCCCCCCAGGTGCATGGCAGTGGAGGCCTATAATAAGTGTCAGGTTGTCAGCCGGCAGAAACATAGCTGAAGAGGCTATCCCCAATGTGCACACGATGATGGGGAATGGCTGAGGGGGTATAGGCTAGTGTATTGCTCTTGCACAACTGCAGAGGCTAGGATTGGTTGTCAGTATGGGTGCTGGCTCCGAAAAGGGCAAGCAAAAGCCAGGGAGTCAGGAGGGGCTTAGGATGTTGCTGTCTAGGAGTGCAAATACCTTTGGAGTGAAAACCAGTAAAATCCGCTAGGTGTTCATGGTGGCTATGCTAGCCTTTGGTTTCTTCTGTGGCAAAAGCTGCTGGAGTCATCTGCAGAGCAGGTCACTGGAGACCTTCATTGCTCCTGTGGCATGTATGTCTCAGTTTTGTTGGTCTCTGGGTGAGGGGAAACTGAAGAACATTCTTTGGGCTGGGGAAGCTGCTTGGTCACTCTCGTCTCCCTTTCCAGGTGAGGGGAACACTTTCTAGGTGAGGAGCTCTGTCTTCTGTTCTGCCAAGCAATGGAGGGATCAATAGTATGGGCAAAACACAGCTAGTTTCTTTTCCTTTATGTGTGGTTATTCTCAGGGATTTTTTTTTTTGTTATTGTTGTTATTCCACTGTGTTGCTGAAGTTCTTAAGTAGATTCCAGATCTGTCTCAGAGCTCTTTTTGGTCCAGACATTATATTTATTATGCTCAACAGTAAATAAATTTGCCCTTTGAAAAGAGTTACTATATTTCAGGGTTGTTGACAATACATGCACCCTTGAAAAGATACTCAAAAACAAATGCAGCTAATGCGTCTGCCCACAAGATATGCAGAGATATGAGAGACCCATGGGAAATTGTTTCCTGACAATCTCCTTTATTATCAGAGATTCCTTGAAGTCATTATTTACTAAGATATTTGTTCTATTTTGAACCATAAATGAAAGTAGAATATAATCTAATATATATTTGGAAGTGCTGAAAAGGCTGCATGAAAAAATTAAACGACCTGAACTTTTTGCCAACAATTCATTGCTCTTACACATGAAAACTCATGTGAGGGCCCACTTATAGTTCCAGATGCTAATGAGAAAATTGCTCCACTTCCAATGAGCAAGAAGTTTGGAAAAACAAGTTCCTTTGCTCTTAACCTTTCTTCACTTTTCTCTTTTATCTTTGCCTTTTGTTGAGGGTAAAGTCTTTGAGTCCCTAGGTTTATACGTGAATCTCTTATTAGGTTTTTTCCTGCTTGAACTGATCCTAGACTATCTATTGCCTAGGGTTCTTGGTTTCCCTTCATTTTTGTAATATAAAAAATCTTTGATATCCGATCAACTCAGCAATATATTTCAAAAGTTTTTTTTTTTTTTTTTTTCCATTTTAGTGCTTTCAGTGAATCCATCCAAGTACTACTTTTTGTTACAATCCTGTGTCCTCCTTTACGTTCTCTTTCCTGGTGCTGCAACATTCTGGGAAAGCTTTTATCTCCTGGTCAGCACATGACAGGTCCAAGCCTCTCATGTACGTATACGTTGTCCTTTTCTGTTTTCTCTGAGGAGCTTTTTTAGTCTCATTTTACATCCAGATAGAGGAAGGAGATAACCTACGTGGTCCTATGACTTTAGTTGTTATTTAGATAACTCCCAAATCTAAATCTTTGAAAATTCAGGCATTTATTTGTTCCTGTACATGACCTCCTCTACAAAGCACTCCTTTTTTTTTTTTTTTTTATTCAGGGGGAAATTTAGAAATTACAAAAAAAATATTAAGAAGAACACCCATTCCTTACTATGCTCTTGGAAGAACTTTGTAATTCGAGATGGGACAGGTTATATTATATCACATTGACCTGAGGAGGGTTATTTATGAGAAAGTATCCTTTGGGACTCAATATAAAGTGATATTCTAATTCTAATAGAGTAAAGGAAATTGCAATCTAGAATAGATGACTCCTCCCTCTCCCATTTCCATTCCTGCTCACAAGATGGCCATCTACTCTTTCTGAAAATCTCTACTCAGTCACGTGCATGTTCGGGGTTCAAACGCATGCTCCTTGAATTTGAAAAATTTACAAGATGCAGTCTTGGATTGTAGAATTAAGAATTTAGAAAGGAATATTGGTAGACTAGGGAGAAGAAAATTAGACAGAAGTCAGGACTAGAAGCAATGGCAGGAGAGCTTTTACCTGGGAGGTAAGAGGGACTTGTATGACAACCATTGCCATCATGGAGAGGATTTGATTGCCTGAGGGGGAAGTCCCTTAATCTTTTATGGAGCATGAACTCTCTGTACATGGGCTTGGGTAGGAAGTCCAGTTTTCCATTCTTTTCACTCTGTGTAAACTTCAGAGTTCAAGGTTGGAACCTGGAGGGAAATAGTTTCCTTTCACATCCCATATGCAAGGATTAGGGAAAACTTCAACCATCATGGTACTCCTTGCTTTGCAATGTAATTACTGGTTTTCTTATTTTACTTCCTTACTGTATTCTAATTTAAAAGTGGAGACTGGCATTTGTTTACCATCATCAACTGGATTCTAATACATGGCATGTTTTATTGGAAACCAAGATGAAGAATTTTTGACTACACTTCTTTTTATGAAAGACTGGACATAAAGTAGCAGTGTTAGGAAAATGTATATTTATTTTACTCAGAGATTTCTGAGGCACAGCTGGATTAACTACGAACAATGGCTGCCTTCCTCCATTCCTGAGTTGTGAAGGTTGTACTTTTTAAAAATAAAAATTTAAGTTTTTCTTTGTTATTTTGATGTTACTTGTCAAACATAGAATCAGAGAGTTATATATTCATCAACTACCCACCAAGCATGGAATTTTACATTGGAGTGGCATTTGTTCTTATTCAACAAAATCAGTGAGTACTTTTGGGGTGAGTAGAAAGTTAGTTCCTGACAGAGGGATGAAGGAGAGAGAGGCTAAGAAGAGAAATAAGTGTGATTCTCCACATATAAAGAATATCCTAATGAAGTTTTGACAGATGTAACACCTTTATAAGGCCATTTGTTTTCATAGAATCGTCTTTGTGGCTACATGCCTAAGACATGCCTTGTTTTCCTACCTGTCTCAGTTTGTCCAGGAGTCAGCCCATGTAACCACTTTCCTTAATATTCTCCCCACATAGAGGAAGAGAGTGAGAACAAATCTTTATACTAGTATGTACCAACTCTGTGGAGAGATGCCCCGGGCATTGAGTCATAAAGAAGTTCCACACGACTTTATAAGATGCTTAGAAAGAAAAGAGGCTATAAGATGAGGGACAATCCCAGCAAAACACATGAGAGGGAGCTGATTTCTTGGTCTGCTTTCTCTTCTCTCTTCTATATCCCTCTTCATATGTCATTTAGCTAATCCATGAAAAGGGCACTTCACCTATCAGATGGGTTTTAAGGATATAACATTACTGAAATGATGTCAGTAGAGATTTATTTGAAATGATAATACTATTCAGAACATATAAAGTATGTCAAATACTAGCTTGTCCAAAATGTATAAAGCAGACTTAAAATCTATTTTTTTTTTCCTTACCAAAGCTTGGCTCTTTCACGAAGTCATGAATATTTAGTTTCAATGTGGGAAATTCACACCATTACATGGAAAAATAGATTCCTCTTAGGAGATCCTCGCTCAAGTATTTAAAAGGCTTTCTGGCTTTGGAGGTGAAAGAGATGCAGTTTTTCTTGTCATTGTCACAGTGTACAGTCACCTGGTTATCTTTTTCTTTCAATCCTACACAGCAAGAGGCGTTTTGGCTGTCAAGCCGTGATACTCTATCAGGACAACCTTCACAAGATGAGTGGTAGAGAGCAGCATGACCACACCAGCCAATGATGTCTTCCCAGGGCTCCTTTCTCCCTTCCCCTCGCCTCTTTTTCCTTAAAAAAGAAAGTTAAATTGTTTTGTGTAATAAAAGATGACCTCATCTTTATATTGGTTTAATATGTTTTATCCAAGAATAATGGCTAGAAACATTAAACTCTGCTATTGAGCTCTGGAGTGGAAGCCAGGAAATTTTGATTTGTTTCTTGTCTCCACAATCCCATGCTGAATACATTTAAGTAAATCAGCTGATGTCTGTATCTGAGCTTCTACAGTAATCACATGAGGGAAGCAGTATTCATTGTACCTTCACCTTTGGGAAATTGGTCAAGGAATGTGCGCAGTATACAACAGTACATGTGCATGAGTGCAAGTATGAATGTAAATGACTGTGATTCGGTGTTTTTATGTGGAGCAGGGAGATTAGACTGGTCCCTAAACCTTATGTCAATATGCAGTGTTTTATATGATTATTATTTTTATTTTACTACAGGGTGTTTTAGAAACAGTAAATGCCACTTGATATAGACTGTGTATTTTCTGAATTTCAGCTAAGTTAGGGAGCCTTTAGTTACCTTAGAATGTCCATGTTTGAAAGTTTCAAAGCAATTGGCCAATAAAATTTCATTCATTGATACTACGTTCAGTCAATACTTAAGAGCCTTTTATGTTTTTGCAAATGAAGATCTACATATTCTAATTGTCAAATTTTATGGTGAGATCTTACTTTAATGGCTGTGATTGCCATCGTTTTATATGTAAGGAAATGGAAGACTCGAAATTCTGTAATTTGACCAAGTGAGCAGTGTCAGAGCTGGGTCTGGGGAACAACATGCTTGGTGACAGTGTTTTGAGGAAAACCTATTTCCAGGTTGTTTCTCTACACAGAAATTATTTGCTTTATTCTCATTAGATAGGGTCAGTAGCCAGTATGTCAACCCCCCAGGAAGTGTGTTCGGTTTTTCCCCAACTTCCTGTTCTCCAGAATAAATTTTCCTGTTTCTTTAGACTAAGGGTTTATGGATGTCTATTTTTTTTTTCTCCCTCTCTCAGATTTCTCAGTGGAATCTGTATGTGCCTGGGTGGGCTGTTGAGAGCTATCATTTTTAATGTCAAAAATAAAACATTGCATTTAGAGGTAATTTCCATCAAAACAAGTCACCGAAAAATAGGCTGAATGTGATGGTCACCCTTAGAATCCAGATATGTAGTGCTCCAAATATCAGAATGCATCAGAAGAGTGGAGCATATGTCCTGGAAGAAAATCCATGACCCACATTTTGGGAATAACTGTGGAAATTTTCAGCAAGTCCTGGTTCCTTAGGAAAACAAGGAAAACACTGTGCTTAAAGCCTATGTTTAAAGCCTCATATGTTTAGAGTTGATAGAATGTCTTTAATTATTAGTTTTAATAATACTATGAACATTCTAAACATGTGGATATTAGTTTGCTAAGGCTGCCATAACAAAGTACTGCCGACTAGTGGCTTAAACAACAGAACTGTACCGCCTCCCAGTTCTGGAGGCTAAAGTCTCAGATGTAGGTGTTGGCACTTGAGGGCTGTGAGGGAGGGATCTGCTCCAAGCTTCTTGGAAACCCGTGTCCTTCATGTGTCTTCTCACATCATCTTCTCTTGATGCTTGTCCATCTCTGTCAAAATTTCTCCTGTTTATAAATACACCAGTTATTTTGAATTAAAGCCCACCCTAATGCCCTCATTTTAACTTTATTACCTTTATAGATACCCTATCTTCAAATTAATTCACATGCCGAGGTGCTGGGGTGTAGGACTCCAACATAACTCCTGTAGGGGAACACAGTTAAACCCACAACACTATCCCTTTTGTTACTTCCTGTCTTCAAAGTGTTAAATAACACAGGTATCACCTACTGTGAGGGGCTAATGATACAAAGCAATATCCTGGAAGGAGTCTGGAGTTTCACTGAGGGAGGAAAGAGGAGAGAAGGAAGGCTACTTGGAGTTTCTGTGTTGAATGAGATTTTCGTAGAATCAGGTCATTCTCTCCAAAGTATCAAAGAATCAGACAGGGGATTGAAGAGTATGATGCCTCTGGGATGTAATGTATCTGCAGTTTAATGTCTGATTTCCAGAGAAGGCTCCTTGGGTTGGGTAGGGTGCACAACATCCCTGTCTTATCTGAGAGGGTCATATGCCCTCAGTGATCACAGTTCAGGGATGGAGGGAATTTGCCTCTGCCGTGTGTTGGTGCCCCGTGCCTCTAAAATAGACTCTCCCCTTGTTTAAGGGAGAGCACAAAAGTGGGGCCAACACAAAGAGAGTTCCCCCTTGTTCAAGGAAGTATAAAGATTAGTGTAAAATGGAGGTAAAATGAAGAACACATTAAATTATTGTGAATATTTAGGTAGAAAGAGAAACGATAAGGCTCAATGAGAGAACAGGAATTTTTGAGATGGGCAAAATGTGACACAATTTAAAAAAAAGACACTTTAAATACACATATGTGAAATGTCCAATATCCATTCCAGCGTAAACTTTTAGTAGCATAAGATAACAGGCTACCATTAAAGAGTAATGTGTTAGCATTATTACTCATTAAATTGTTCATTATTATAATTTCCCTTTACAGTGCTGAGTTCTTACTGATAAATCATAATAGGCCAGGTCATTCTGTGGTGATAAACAACCTGCACATCTTCCTGCTTTAAAACAATGACGTTTACTTTTGCTGTGCCACATGTGTGTTTGGAGACTGTCCTCTAGGCCTCTTCACTCTAGGGTGATGAGTGATGAAGCAGCCACCATCTCAATTAGCAGAGAGTCTGGCAAGTTATTCCATCTGCCTTCCATTTCTGGTATGTCTTCATTCCTTTTCACTCTTGGTTTCAAATTGACCAGTTCTTTTGTGAATTTCTTTCTTTCTGGGGTGACCTGTTAAATGCAGCTAATAGTAACCAACACATGCTACCAACATCCCATTTTCCAATCTCTTCTCTGAGAGCTAGAATCCATTAGGCCACATATGTCCCTTCTGAAACCATTTCAGCCAACTATTTCCCATTGCATAACATACATCACCAACTGTCAGCCTCCACCAAGTTCCTTTGAAAGTTGCATTAATAATTATCACACTTAATCTGTGACCAATATTGTAGTAAACATTTCACTTACATTATTCTTTTTAATATTTATCCACTTCTTTATTATATGATCATTATTCACCCATTAAGGAAATCAACTTAGAAAATTTAAGTACATTATCTAATGTTACACACTAGTAAGCTCATCCATTGTCACTGCTCTAGAAATCAACCCTGATTTTCCTTTTTCTTTTCCTTTGTTGGTGGCCATTTGAAGTTTTCTAATTTTTTTCTTTATAGACAATAGACATCCTTATGCACCTGCATGAGAGTTTTCTAAGACATAAAATGAAGAACAAAATTGCTAGATTATACAGCATATATTCTATATAGCAAAGTATTATATAACTAGCAATGAAGGATATGTCTGTATAGTGTTATATTGGTGGTTAAAATGCAAGCCAGAGAAAGGAGTGTAGTGTGCTACTATTAATATTTATCTAAGAAGAGAAAGAGTGATGACTACTCACACACACACACAAACACACACACAAAGAGTGTACATGTAAGTGTACATACACAAAACATACTGCAGTGTGTATATATTATACATTTCATATATAAGTAAATATACATATTTACTTATATTAAATACATATGTGCTTATGCTAAAATATTAGAATAAACAATTTGTTTTTAAAATATTTCTTTCCAAAATGGGAAGCAGGAGGGAGAAGAGAGGAGGGGATAGGAAGACTAGTTGGAATTGATTTTCGTATATGGTATAAAGAAGGAATTTACTACATTTTTTTCTCCACATGTGTAAACAATTGTTGCGGAACTATGCATCTTTACCCAACTGATTTACCATATCACATATCAGTCAGGTTTGTGTACATTGTGTGAGTCTGTTCTGAGCATTATTTTTTTCCATTATGCTATCTGTTTATCCCTGCACCGCATCATTCTATTCTAATTGCTATTGCTTTATAAAAAAGATCTTGCTCTCTGGTAGGGCAAGTACCCTAACTTGTCTTTCTTTCAAGTGCTTTTGATTTGTTCAGGTCATTGTGCCTCCATAAAAATCTATCTGTTGGCCTACCGAATTTCACGTCATCTGTGTTTAATATGGTGTTTAACTCACCCATTGTTTAAATTTAATGAAATATTTTTTATTAATAGATGTTTTCTTTGTTTCCTTTTCAAATATGTTGAATTTTTTAATACTGGGTTCCTTTCTCAAGTTTTAAGCATATCTGAATTTTATTTCCTTTATTATTTTAGACATAAGTATTTTTAGAATTTATGTCTGATCATTCCATTATCTGAACTTCTTAGAGAAGGGGACTTAGATATTTCTTAGTTATGTGATAATCTGGGATGGATTTTCCTGTTAATTTCTCAGTTTGAGGTTTCCTGGACTTTGCAAGTCATATAAATTGAAGCCCTAAGCTCAAGTGGAGGTACTATTATGGTTATGAATTTTCAGAGGATAATTTTTCCTCCCAGGCAAAGTCTAGATCATGATAAGCTCATTCATTCCCTTATTTTTTTGGATGAGGGACTGTTGTTCCTAAACTATCTTTATGCTAAAGGTAAACTCTAATCCAGTTTTAGGTACTGTCTTGGTTGCAACTCTTCACCTTGCCTTCTGTACTTCATAGCTACTGAAATACACACTGCTTGTTACACAGACAAGCAAATGCCATCACGACTGTTAAAGCATCAGTACCTACTTATCACTTAGGTTGTTGCTTCCTCTATTTTTGGAGTCAATGGAGTTTCCTGTCTTTCTTGTAATGTCAGTTATGTATTTAAGACTCTATATCATATTTTATTTAATATGCTTAGATGTATTCAGTCATGTAGTGAATAGTTATCCTTTTGAAAAAAAAAACCTCTTATAATTAAATCAAAGTATGTGTACTGCTTTAAGGAATTAAGTTCAGACCTGGTGTTCCTGGGAAACAGAATTTCCCTTTATTTAATCTCAGATGAAATACTCAGGAGCGTGTTGGGGTTCTTTAGGCGAGATATTTGCACTTGGGAGTAGACATCGTTAAAATAGAAAGACTATCCAAGTGGTCGGGAAAAGTCAGGACAGCAGAAAGGTCACCAAAAGGAGCTTTTTATGCCTGGTGAATTCCCCCATTAACCGCAGAGATATTATCCATACCCCTATGTGTCCATGGGGAATGTCTAGAGACTTGAGAAGCAGAAACACACTGTTTCTTTCTCTATAAAATGGCCTTGGTAAGTACTTTTGACATTAAAGAAACTTTATTGTGGACACCTTCCCATTTTCACATCAGTAACAGCTCTGAACTCTTTGACCTATCAATTTTACTTTTAGGGATTAAGATAATCCTCATAGGCACTATTCACAAAATAAACCATTTAATTCACTTATTAATTAACTTAAAAGGCTAAATTGGGTTTTGTTAAATACATCCTAGGACAAATAAAGGATGGGGTGGTGGTTGTGGCTGGGCATAGTTGGCTGGAGGACACATTGCAAATTAAAACAATAAATAGCATTATTATTATTGTTGTTATTATCATCCTCATCATCTCAATAAGTGTCCTATCAAAACAAAGAATCCATTGATGTACTATTGTCATCATTAAAAACTATCTGCTTATTCTCTCCTCTCTCTTCCATTTTCTTCCTATATTCAATGTCTAATGACTTCCTTGGTCAAAAAAATCTTATTAAGAACTAACAGATACCCACAAGACAAAGGAGCTTCTCAAGAAAAGAAGTGGCTCTGGTGCCTGTAGTGTTATCAGTCGTTAGTCCCGGACTTACAGACTGCATGGAACTCAAGCACGTCGCACTTCAACATTAGAACCCGGTCTGCAGAAGACCCCGAGTTCCAGAACTTCAACATACGATGCAATGATCTTCTCTCAGAAAACATCATCCCTTGTGCCGTCTCACTTTTGCTTGAAATAGCAGTAAACATTTTTTCTCTTCTCAACCAAAAGTCTCATGAAGCCTGGCCTTTAATACCAACTTTAAAAAGCCAAACAAAAACTAAAAGCAAACTTTTTTTCCTTGCTCAGTTCTCTTCCCTTCTCTGGTGTTTGTATCGCAAATTTTGTTTATCATGTAAAGTATTTTCTGCATTTTTTTCTCTTCGTCCCCTTTCTTAATTACATTTTCCCTAAAGTTGATCTTCTTGCTTCTCTGCAATTTTGAACTTCTGTTGCCCTTTGATGTATGTCTTCCTCCTCTTGTTGTTGAAAGGAATAAGTCATTATGAAGCTCTTTTCAAACTATGAAGTGGTAATAAGCAGGTTCAGAATAATTTAAAAAATCATTCTCAGTTTCCTGCCCCTTCTATTTCTATCCTGTCACTTTTGAGGATTTCCTAATGCTTCTCCAAGTCCTTATAGTTATCCAGCTTAAAACGGGAGTGAAATCATTGTTCAGTTCTCCATCTCCTGTCCTCTGGCACGAGGCTCCTACGTGTCTCTCCAAGCATTTTTCATCTTCCATTAATACTTACTGAGCATCACAACATAGTAGATACTGTATTGCAGTGAAGACCATATGAGGCCACTTCAGCCACTGATAATGAAGAAAACATCTCCTCAGCAGCTCTTGACTCCTGGAATACCTTCTCTCTGTGGGTACTTGTAAGAATCCACTTCCAACACTTATTAAGACTTAAGAGAAGCTGTATCACCTTTCCTGTAGCTTTATGCTCTTCCTTGGGCTATAGTAAATACTACTAAAAAACTGTTTATTCATTTATTTCTTTTCACCATGAGCAACACTTATGGGTGAACAATTGAACTTGAAACCAGAAAATAATCTATTCCATAATTGCTACAAATAACAACCCTGGGTTACAACCTTGGCCCATGGCTGAAATATACCAGTGGAAAGGATGCTGATTTGTGTTGGATTCCTTCTTGTTCCGGTCCCCATATTAGCACCACATTGTTCTTTATCAAAATATCCTTTCTGTATATCCCTAGCCTTAGAATGTGCCATAGCTGGAAGATCAGATAGAGCCTAGCTGGGGAAAAGCAAACTGAAATCATGGTGCCTTAACCAAAGAATACAAAAGGAGGCCATGCCTTGGTTTCTGGGATACGATACAAGAACATCTTCAATTCTCAGCATCCTTTGTGGACTCTCTCCAGGGACAAGGCTCTGTTTTGATTATCTCCCCAGAGCATTCCCAGCACAGCTGCTGTGTGATGTCAGATATCTACAGGTCTTCCTAGCTATGCTTTAGCAGAAATCCATGAGGTGGGGGTTGGGGAAAGAAGGGAGATATTTGGCCCTCTGTACCCCAAGATGTATTGTTTTTGCTCTCTTGTGTGGTTGGTGTAAATTTCTAGGCCAGATGTTCTTTTCAGGAGGTCTCATTAAATTGTCAGGAAAATTCCCAACAGGAATAACCAGCATTTCAGTAAACAACATCTCAGAGTAGTTTTATTTATTACCCTTCTATTATTAAAAAATGCATATGAATCTACATTTAGATTTTTTCTTATTTCTGTACCTCCTGTTAAATGGTAATTACATGTTATCTACTAGAAGTATAAGGGATAATATTGTGAGTTCAACATAGGTGCTATCTTTCATCAATGTTGTCTGCAACCTGAGTTGAACATTTTGATATTTCAATATCAGATGAGGAGGTAATTAAAGTAAAACTTCGTTGTTTGGTTTATTAAGGTACAGTGAGTAGACATTTTGGTACATTATAGGTTATGTTACAACTAATTATAAAACGGACCATTTCATCATCATACCTTGGATTTATTTAAATAATTATCTGCACTGGAGAAACAAATATGAAGGTGGGAAACGATGGCAAATGGTTTAATTTATTTTCAACTTTTTAACAAGTTCAGG
Source organism: Rhinolophus hipposideros (assembly GCF_964194185.1). Taxonomy (NCBI): domain Eukaryota; kingdom Metazoa; phylum Chordata; class Mammalia; order Chiroptera; family Rhinolophidae; genus Rhinolophus; species Rhinolophus hipposideros. The sequence goes on along the minus strand of NC_138058.1, from coordinate 8,057,996 downwards.
TTTTGCTTATATGTGACCTTGATTTCTCTGGAGAATAAATTGAAACATATGGGAAAATTAATCTAAAGAAACAACACAAACCAATACCGTGAGAAGTAATTATGGTGTAGTGAACACAGGGAAATATAGGATATATTCATAGTACATCTCCAACTTAATATCAATCTTGACCCTATTTTAATGGCATCCAGTAAATTATCACATAGACAAATTACTCACCATCTCTGGAAAACATTTGGGCTCACTACATAGTTTCTTATTTATGGTTTTGATGTAGTTATGATGAATTAGAACTTTAGCTAAAATAATTAATTCTGATTCCATATTTGACTAAAAGTTCTTCTGTGGTACAGTGAAATTACAGAAGCAGTACTAGAGGAAAAGACAGTAAGAAGTAGAGTAAAATAGGAATGCATACCGAATACAGTTAACTAACTCTTTACTGTGCATATATTCTTTTTGACAAGGTGACTATATATTTCTTTTGAAGTTAATACTATATCAATATTTTTCCACCTTTTCATATAAAGCTTAATTGGGCTTTAAGCCACAGAATCCATTTTGTGAACTTCTCAAATAACAATCAGGGAATAGAAAGCTAAGGAATAAACCAGTTATTATTTCATTAGTCTTGAATTTATAGAATCAAATTCATGATTCTGGTTTTCAAATTTGCCACTGAGTTGCAATCACTAATGGAAATTTATATGAATTATCCACTCGGCTTAAGTTTTTAGTTCCCTGTATCAAAGTTATGAATGTTGCCACTACCTCCACCTGGTCCCAGCTTCCAACCCCCAGCAATCCTTGTTTCATAAGCGTTTGGGCACTGTTTTATATTTATTCCCATTTTGTTTTCACAACAGTTTGATGAGAGAGATTAATACTATTCCAATTATTACTCCAGTTTTGCAGATGGCGAGGTGGAGTGACTTTTGGAAATCACATTTCTAGGACATGAAAAGCTGGGCTTTAAATCTATTGAGTTCAATTCCAGAGCTCACACTCTGAACCTCAAGGCCTTCATGGTACATTCATCTCATGACTGATGTGGGGTTGGAAGTGCAACCTGGTGTTTGGAGCAGAGCAAATGTAAATGGCTGGCCTGGGGTCCGAACCCATGACGTTGGCATGATTAGCACAGGGCTAATGAACTAACTCAATAATAGTAGAAGCATGTTATCCAAATTACTCTCAAATGGTTTGAATTTTTTTTCCCCCCAGGACAGGCTGTGAAAATCAAGAAGGTAAGTCTGTTAAAATACACTCACATTTAATCACTTCAATCTTTTTTCTTTTCATATATAGTATATAATTTTATGCCTTGCCATTTATCCTTAACAGTATAACATAAAGAAACTTTTTTAGCTTTACTTTTTTATTTTTTATCTAAGTATAGTTTGTATGCAATATTATATTTGTTATATTAGTTTCAGGTATACAATATAGTGATTTGACATTTTTATAGCTTGCAGTGTGATCACCCCACCAATTCTAGTAACCATCTGTGACTGTGAAAAATTATCACAATATTATTAACTATATCCCCTTTCACCTTTTTCATTCTACCTCCTACTCTCTCCCTTTTGGTAACCTTTCCTTTGTTCTCTGTTATATGAATCTTTTTTTGTTTGGTTTGGTTCATTTGTTTTATTATTATTATTTTTTAGATTCCACATACAAGTGAGATCATATGGTATTTGTCTTTCTCTGACTTATTTCACTTAGCACAGTATCCTCTAGTTTCATCCACATTGTTGCAAATAGCAAGACTTCATTCTTTTTTATTGCTGTATAATATTCCTTTTCCCAGATAATTCTAAAGACTTTGATTTAGGTATATATACAAGTTGGTATATGACTTGTGTTTGTACACATATGGATTCACAAACAGGCATAGATATAGAATATGGACCTCATCATAATTGTGTATCAGTGGGTGCTTATCTATTTATGTTCTCATATAATGAACGTGCATGAGTGTGTCGTGTGTGTGTTCACATGCATAATGATCAAGCCATCACCAATTTTGCATTTAATTGAAACTCTGGACTTTCTAATTACTAATGTTACCACTGAAACACTAATGGCAGAAATACTGGATGCTTTGGAATGACAAATTTACTTTTATATTTTTAAAATAAAAACATTCTGTACCTTTCATTTCACAAGCAAATGTGGCAAAATCTGAAGTTCTAGTCTCCTTTCTTCTTTTAGGAACTTGAAGGGTTTCTGCATAAACTTCAAAAATATAAAGAAAGTATTCTTTGTGCTACTTAGGCACAGTGGTTTTCTTTATGTTTCAATCCGAAATATGAACACAAGAGGATGTTAGAAACATGAGACTTGGAGGGGGGCAAGAAACAACGAAGACAGGATCCTTCTCAGATCTGTAATTTTTATCAGGGATGCTAACTGAGATGGAGACAATCACATGTGAAGGAGAGATGGGTAAGAGTCACTCTATGTATTCTTCTGCAATCTCACCGGAAAAGGAATTGCTTTTTCATCGCCAAGCATTGCTGAAACCAAGTTAGAAAGCAAAAAAATAAAAAAGATGTAAAAAAACGCTTGCCATGTTCTTAGTACCATTTGCCTTGACAGGAAAAACAACAGCATCTTGTCTCCTCAGCTTACTCCTCGTCAGTGAACTCTTCCCCAAACAAGACACTGCACATCAGCCATTTGGGATCTCTTCCATCAGTGTTGTAATGAGCTCTTCCATGCAGTTTGTACTCACTGTAAAGTGTACGGAAGCCAAGAGCAAGGAGTTGGTAATCTGGGCACCCACAGTTGTGACGAGGCATGTACAGTGTAGTCGTCCAAATCAAATATTTGGCTATGCTTCGTCAGATGCGCTGTCTCATATTGTCACTGTTGCACTGGCAGGGGAGAGGCGCTCACACTGCAGGACAGGCACCCAAGGGAGATGGGGGTAGGGAGAGACAGGCGGGAGCAGAGTCCTTACTGCGTGCACCATTTTCCTGCAATATCTCCCACCCTTTGTTAATCTCAGTCTCAGCCTAAAGCTGCTGCACGACTTGGACAAGGGCCAAATCTGCATAAAGCTAGCGAAGAATGGCGGAAAAACACACCTCTGTGCGGTCAAATTTTCCTTGGGCAGAAAACACTTTAAATACTAGTCCTCATTCTACTAGTATTTTACCATTATATTATATTATCCATTTCTATGCTATTATCCATGATGGTGACACACTTTTGAAAAGTACCTAGACAACATAGAAATTTTCACATGTGTTATTTCATTTGGTTCTAAGGCAATGGTAGAAGCTAAGAGTAAGGATACAGCTCAGGAACTGTCACCTTTGTTATAAAGGAGACCGTATGGCCTTTAGAGGGTTAATAGCTCATACAAGGATCTGGGAAGATAGTCTCAAAATCTGTGTCCACTTTTCTTAGTCTGTTATGCTACTTCTCCAGCCACAATGATTGCTCATTGAGAGAAAAAAATACCATTTTTTTAAGAAATGTTCTCCCTTCTCTCACAAATGTGCCACTCTGTGTCACAAGTTTCTTTGAAGTTCACCACAAAATTATATTTTTATTTGTGTATCTTTTCTGGCTGGGAGAGAACACTGACTACACAAGTATAGGTTTGCATTAATATTCCTGTGTCACATCATTATTTTTGTTGTGCCTGCTTGAGTGGCCTGGGCTGACTAATTCGGTTCTGATGACCTATTGTTCTTAGCTTGGTTCCTTGCTGCTCAATTCTTCTGGTATGAGGCTGTGTTTTGTTTGTTTTCATGGATCCACTGGCTCATCCAAAACCAGAAGCCTCCTCCTGGACTTCAGCCCAGTGCCTTGTGTTTTTCAATCCACTGATTCACTTGCCTGTGGGCCTGCCTACCTGCAGTTCAGAATGTCACCTGTCCTTAGGTTTCCTCTTGCTGGGTTCCACCCACCTGTTGGGACCCATTCCTACTTTTTCTAGGTCTCCTGATGCTGTTTTTGTATTCATTATCAAAATTTTCTGACATGTTGCTCTGCCATGTATCTCTGACATGATACTCCACAGGCTTACTTCTAGATTTTATCTACCAAAGCACATGCTGTCAATTTTTAGATCTGGTTTCTCTCTAGACTCCTTCATCCTAGTATAGCTTGTTGCCATGCAGCAGCCTACCCATCTATCCCCTCGTACCTACCCCTAAAGAAAGGAGAATCTGTGAGACGGATCCTTTCAGGGACTTGGCATCACCTTTGTGCTTACTCCTTATCTCCCTGTTTAGCCCCAAAGGATGGCTGGTTAGTCAATGACGGGTAAGATTCCTCAAGGGAGGAAAAACCTAAGACAGGTACAGTCGCAAAGGGGCCATTTGGAGAACTGATGGGGTTGGCAGAGGTGGACATAGACCCTCACCTTCCCCCGGCTAAGGAGAGCTTCTGCCTCTGTGGCTATATTCTTTCCCACAACCTGCTTGGGAAGAGATTCAATGATGTGATAACATCAGTTCTCCATCTATTCATATCAGTAAGTTTCAGGATAAGGTTTTGTCCCTGGGGAGGTACATACAACAATTACTAAGACATCCTGGGACTTTCGGTTCCGGCTGCCTGCAGGCAAGAGTGATTGGTTTGAATCAGTTTCCTAATATAATGTGTGAAATTCACAGATCTTGAGATTAAGAAGCTTTACCTCCTCATTTGTTAACCAATAAAAGCTATGCGTTGGCCCAGGTCGGGGCTCTCAGTCCATTAGCCTGGAGTGCCTTGGCCCCACTTGCACTCTATTCTTGGCTACTATCTTTCTTAACCCTGCACCACCCTTCTCACTTCCCACAGCTTTTGTCGTGCAGGACGCAACAAAAACTATTCCTACAGGCCAATCCACACATTGCCTAAAATACAATGAATAAGATAGACTCTAATTACAATAGTTCTTAAAAGTAGGTAGTTTTAGACATGATAAAGCTCGAGAAAGTAAGCCATGGTAGACCCTTCAGCAGTAGATGAGTTGATGTAAACAGCACTTAAAAAGAATACTGTACCAGCAATGTGAAGAGTAGATTGCAGAATGGAACAATAGAGAAGAGATCATTCATAACAAGTTATCTGTGTAAGAGTGAAGTAAATAGCAGGTACGATTGGGAAGGAAAGGGGATTATGAGGGATATTGCAAAGAATAAAGTGACAACACTACATTCATTTATTCCTTTATCATGCACTCTTTCAGGAATTCAACACACATTTATTCAGCACGTTTGTTACGGATTAATATGTGTTCCCCAAATTCACTTGGGGGCAGTCCTAACCCCCAGTTTCTCAGATTATCAATTTATTTGGAAATAGGGTCTTGGCAGATCTAATCAGTTAAGATGAGGTCATACCGAATAAGGTGAACCCCTAATCCAATATGATCGGGGTCCTTATATAAAGAGGACACTTAGGCAGATAGACACATGCAGAAGGAAGATGATATAAAGAAGCACAAGGAGAAGATGGCACTTAGAAGCCAACGAGAGAAGCCTGGGGCAGATCCTTCTCTCACAGCCCTCAGAAAAGCCATCCTCATCAACACCTTGATCTGAGAAATCCAACCTCTGGAAGTGTGAGACAAAAAATTTCCATTGTTTTAAGCTGCCCAGTTTGTGGTACATTTTTAATGGCAGCCCCAGCAAAGTAATACAAGGTTGAATGTGACACTTTTCTAAATACTGAGAAGACAGTAGAGGATGGGGGCAGAGCAGGTCTCTCTTGACTCATTATACAGACAAATAAGAATGCACTATAATGAATGACTTTACAGAGATATGAAGTAATGGTGCTTGAGGACTTGAGAGCAATTTCATTAAAGAGATGACATTTGATCTGGATTTTAAAGAATGGACAGACATTTGTGAGAAGAAGGAGGTAGAAAGGGCATTCCAAATAGAGACAAAGACAAGGGACCTGAAAGGATCAGGGAATAGCAAGAACACAAAAGTGATGGAGGGTATGTGTTGTGGAAGAGGGTTGAGAAATGAGGTTGGGTAAGTGTAGGTTAAAATAAGGATAGATCAGCTAAAGAATTTAGATTTTTTTTATTCTAAAACCAATCAGCAATAATCAACATTTTAAAATCTATTCAGTGATGTGAATGATTTTGAGTTTCTTGGAGGATAACTTTAACGGGAATGTTAAAGGTGGAAGAAGGGGAGAGAGGCTGGGAGATGGGGGCTCCAATAGGAGTCTTCTTAGGTATCCAGGTGAGAAATCATTAGCCAGAAGACTAAAGCAATATCAGGAAATTATAAAGGGGAAAGGCAGGCTTCTGGGACCTCTGTGAGTAGAATTAGCTTGAATTGGATCTATGGATATAGATCATGAGTGAGGAGTGAGTGGGGACAATATTAAATTATTTTCAAGTTATAATACAAGACTCAGCATAATATCTGGCCAATAAAAGAAGCTCAACTAATGCATTTTGTTTATGTGGCTCCTCTCCCTAGGCAGAAGCTGAGTTGTAAATATAAGAGGTAGAATGTGTTAGGAGGAAGATTTGGAAGGCAGGAGATTGATTTGTCCCTTTACTCATTCAAAATGTCCATTGAGTATCTGCTCTCTGTCAGAGATTGACAATAGATAGTGCTTTTCTTTTAAAACAAAGTAAATATTTTAAGAATTAGTAAAAAACATGTATTGCAATGTGAAAAATATTCTGACTTGTAGTTGGCTTCCCAGAACAAAGAGATAAACAAAAAACAGAAACAGATAATTTCCATTCTACAGAGTTCATTCCAAAGCATAGAAAAAAAATTTTTTTTAAACCACTGGATTCATTTATTTTTTAACCTCATCAATTTATGGTACAGCCACTTTGGAAAACAGTATGGAGACTCCTCAAAAATTAAGAATAGAATACCATATGACACAGCAATCCATCTTTTGGGCATCTACCCCCCAAAATTGAAAACATTTATTTCTAAGGGTATATGTACCCCGATGTTCACTGCAGCATTATACATGGTATCCAAGTCATGGAAACAACCGAGGTGTCCTTTGATGGATGATTAGACAAAGAAGATGTGGTACATACACACAGTGGAATATTACTCAGCCATAAGACAGGACGAAATACTGCCATTTGCAACAACATGGATGGGTCTTGAGAGTATGATGCTAAGCAAAACAAGTCAGATGGAAAAGAACAAAAAACACATGATTTCACATGTGAGATATAAAACAGAAAGCAATAAACAAACAAATAAAATGAACTTATAGACACAGACAACAGAAGGGTGATTACCATTGTTGAAGGAGTTTAGGGAAAAATGAATAAGGTAAAGGGGGTCAAATTTATGGTGACAGAGGGACACTAGACTTTAGGTAGTGAGCACACAATGCAATATACAGATGATATATTATAGAATTGTACACTTGAAACTTATATAATATTATTAACCAATGTCAGCACCATAAACTTTAAAAAATACAAAATAGCAATGTATGCAAAAAAGCAATTAGCAGTGTATTTGAAACAAAATTTTTAATTAAGTAGTTGGTTGTTTGTTTTAGGGTAACAATGAAAAGGACTGGACTCAGCTGCAACTTTCTTTTACTGAACTGAGAAAAAGATGGCAGAATGGATCTCAGTAAAGAAAGAAACTCAGGGTTGAGTTGCAGGAAACAAAAATTCGTTCCGTTATTAATTTAGCTCTAAACTGGAAACAAACCAAATGTCCATCTACAGTAGAAAAGACAATTTCTGGGTTTGTTTTTTTATACAATGGAATACTACACCACAAAAATGAAAGGCAAGTACAAAAAACCATGGATGAAATCTCATAACCTAATATTAACTGGAAAAAGCCAGACAGAAAAGAATACATACTATAGTGCATTCCATGTTTTGAAAGTTTTAAAACAAGTGAAAATCATCTATGGTGTTAGAAATCAGGGTAGTGACTACCCTTGGAAATCAGTGACAGGGAGGTCCCATTGCCCTTGGGATTTCTGGGATTCTGGTAATGATTTTGGTTCTCACATTGGGTGCTGGGTACATGAATGTGCTTGCTTTTTGTAAATATATTGAGTTGTTCACTTTCAATAAAACATCTATCCAATATGGAACCGGTTAGCAGCATTACAGGCTAAAATAAATGAAATAGGATAAAATTTCACACAAAAAAAATGAATAAACACAAGGACAAATCATTCCTTTTTTTATTCTGAACATAAAAAATGTCCAACTCAAAACTTAAATACCAAAACTTAAATACCAAAAATGCCACTAAACCAATGAGAAAGAAGAAAAACTCCAATATAATTGTAGAGTAATCTGATTGAAGAATGCTATGAAAAATCTTGCCATGAAGTTTTTAAATGCCAGAGAGTCCAACACACCTTCCTCCTCTCTTGTCACAACAAAAGGGCTGCCGCTCTCACCCTCTGAAGCCAATTTCTCCACATCAACTTCAGATCCTATCCTTTATCAGGCTTAGCCCAAAGCACTTAACTCCTTTGTCTCATTTTTTTCCTATTGACAACACTCAAGTCTCTCCTATCTGGAAAAACTCGCCTTTGCTTTCCTCTCTGTATCTGGTTTATGTCGTACAGCCATGCTTCTAGAAAGTGTCTATGTGTCTTCTTACTCATTTTCCTCTAACCACCTTCTGCCCTCCTCACACTTTACTCAGGGCAGTCTATCTCCTGATTTCCTGACACCACTGAAAATGCATTTCTCAAGAATACCAACAAAATGCCTGGGCTTGACACAATAACAATTCCTAACTTTTTTTACTAAAACTTTTAATTGCATTTGTCACTACTGATCACTCTCTTTATGAAACAAATTCAGTCTCTGTTGTTTTTCCTTAAATTTCTTCAGTTTTCCCTTTAAAACCTCCTTCTTGATCTTTTTTCCTGCTTTGGTAAAGCCTCAGATCACTTGTTCCCAAGCTTTAATATGAAAAAATTGCATGGCTTCACCATAAGAAAGTCTCATTTTGTGGATTTAAAAAACATTGATTTGATCCTAAGTCTGGCAATCCCTTGAGAATCCTGCCTTAAGTTTAATGTTCATCAGCTATGCATTCTGGGTGTTTCTCACTCCACAAGACAGCTGAGTGATTTCATTTACTCCTGCGACTTTAATTCCTAGCTAGACCATGAAGATTCCCAAAACTCTACCTCCATTCTCTAACTACTCAGTTTCCAAAGCTTGTGTCCAAGTGTCTACTAATTCCCCAACTTGAATATATAGATCTATATAGATTACAGGCCCCGCCAAACTTCACATGGATCAGACTACACTCATGAGTGTCCCCTCTCAGCACGTGCTCCTCTGTGCTCTATCAAGTGAACAGCCAGTAGACCAGGGCAGACACCAGCATCTCATTCCAGAGTCATGAGTCACCAAGTCTCCTTGAGTCACTCCCTAAGGACCTCCTGAACCTGTCTACTTCCCTCTAATCCCTCTGTTGCATCACCCCTCTAGGTAACTATCCTTTCGTTGTAATTACCCCGGTGACCTCCTCTGGTTCTCTGCGCGTCTAGTGCTGTCACAGCCTTCAATTCATTTTCCATGCTGTGGCCAGAGTGAGCTTTCTAAAGTGATCTGATCAAACCATTCCTCTGCTGTAGGAGCCTCTCAGTGCGCTTCAAGTAACCTTCAGGCAACAGGGTAAGTACCAGCTAGGTAATCTCCTTAATGGGGATTGTCCTGTCCATTACTAGCCTTTGATGACCCCTCACATCTTGTTTCCACAGGTCTCCCACCCTATGCCCACTTCACACTCTGGTAATAATAAAGGTCTTGGACTTTTTCCAGATATCCTATACTCATCTCACCTCCAGGACCCAGCGTATGGCTTTTCTTTGTCTAGTACGTGTTTGTCCCTATTCATTTTTCAGAGCTTATTTTGGACTTCAATTCCTCTGGGAACTATTTCTTAACTTTTTTAGGCCCCTGATGTTCTCCCATTATACCCCATACATCAAAATCATAAAATCTATTACATTTCATTATAATTATTTATTTAACCATCTGCCTCCATCTGTAGGTTGCGATCTCATTAATTGGAGAGTTTGTTTATGTTTACTCACTACTATCCCATTAGTACCTTGCAACCTGCTTAGTTTGGTGGACAGTCAATAATTAATTGTTGGATAAATGAATAAATAATCCACCATGACAAATGAAGCATAAGCAAAAGTTATTGTGGATATCTTTGCCTCCCAAATAGAAAGGGATAACCCTCACCAGAAGAAAGCCTATTGCTTTTGTCCCATCTGGAATGTGGATGTGATTCTTGGAGGTACAACAACCATCTTGTGAACATAAAAATGTAAGTCAAAGCAAGAAGTTAGAAGAGGGCAGGGACTTGGCTGACATCTGTAAGCGGTTTTTCAGCCCTGGATTACTAATTTTAGACCTGGTTTTATGCAAAAAGAATAATTTTCTATATAGTTAAGTAAGCCATTGTCAGTTGGGTTTCTATTATTTGCTGTCAAAAACATTTTCAACTCACACCCTCCTAATCCAAATCATGGATGTAAATATTAAATAATAAAGAGTAAGGTTGCTCAATAAAATAGCAATTATATTAAGAGTATCATATAACCCAAGCGTAAGCAAACTTTTTCTGTAAAGAGCTATAAGTAAATATTTTAGACTTTGCAAACCAGATGGCCTGTCTATAGTTACCTGTAGAGGAAAACAATCTTAGACCAAAGTGTGGCTATGTTTCAAAACAAAAGGGGTAGCAAACTAAATTGAGCCCACAAGCGAGTTTTCTAATCTCTGATATAACCCAATGATGTTCAGTTCTTCAAGACATTGAAATCTTTTTTCAAATAAATATTAAGAAATACTATATAAAGAGTTGCTCTAGTTGAAGCAGCATGAATATATATATACTCGTTTGTATACACACACACACACACACACACACACACACGAGGTCTGACAATTAAGTTCATGAACTTGTTGCAATGATGTTGCTAACATTTTTTTATATCAGAGGGATTATTCATTAGGAATTTGTACCAACTGGACAAACAGTTAACCAAGTGTACTATTTGCTGAAAAGGCTGCATGAAAAAGTTAGGCGACCTGAACTTTTCGCCAACAATTCATGGCTCTTGCATCACGACAATACACCAGCTCACACAGCACTGTCTGTGAGGGAGTTTTTAGCCAGTAAACACATAACTGCATGGAACACCCTCCCTACTCACCTGAACTGGCCCCCTATGACTTCTTTCTTTACCTGAAGATAAAGGAAATATTGAAAGGAAGACATTTTCATGACATTCAGGACATCAAGGGTAATCTGAGAACAGCTCTAATGGCCATTCCAGAAAAAGAGTTCCAAAATTGCTTTGAAGGGTGGACTTGGTGCTGGCATCAGTGCACAGCTTCCCAAGGGGAGTCACTTCGAAGGTGACTGTAGTGATATTCAACAATGAGGTATGTAGCAGTTTAGCTAGGATGAGTTCACAAACTTAATTGTCAGAACCTAGTATAGTGTACCATATAATTGTACACTTGAAACCTATATAATTTTATTAATCAATGTCAACCAATAAATGTAATAAAAATAAAAATAAATAAATAACGTGAGCACATCTGCCTTCCATACTTTTGCCCACCTTTTCCTGTATCGTGCATATAGAATATCATGTTAAATTTTTGTCAAATGTACTGATTCAAGATCTGCTATGTAGAGAGAACATTATTCTTTGATTATGCAACTAGCAAAAACTGGCTGGTCCTTAGCAAAACTATGTTGCTTACTCATGATCATATCTTTTCAAATTATTCACAAATTATCTTAGATTTTGGGGGAAGCTAGCCAAAATTCTAAAATTTCTACAATATATTTTATTTTGCTCTTTGAGAGGTTGATAATCTAACCTACAAGATTCAAGGACTTTTTCTCAGTGACTCTGGGATGGAGTCAACATGTCTCTTTTCTTCTCATAGGATACAAATGACAATTACTCTAACGTTTCTAGTTTGGAGAAAAATATGTCGATCTTAAAAGAGAGTTGTAAAGTTCAAGTCAAATAGTTGTTCTTTTTCTTCGTCATCTGTTGACATCATCTCTACAATTTCCAATGAAGGAGCAATTCCGTTTCTCATACTAATCTAATAGGGAATTTTATTAACCTCTGGTGTTTTTAATTGTGAGAACTACGTAAACATCTATGCTGTTTTTAGTACTCATATATGAATAAAGATTTTTCTATATTTCTTTTTATTTTAATTTGATTATTTTCACTTCCACAAAGTCAAATAAATCTTATAATGTGAAGTCACCAGCTCCTTCGTCTTTCTGTCTTCACTCTTATTCTCAGAGGCAATGTTTTCAACACCTTTAGCTTTTCTACCTCTGAGGCCAAGATCAGCCCAGCGTGGTTCTCTCTGGGACAGATACCAGTCTGAACAGTGGCGAAGGGAGTCGCAGTGATGAGGGCCCTTGCACTGCCAAGACAGCGATGCTGAGATGGCCCCCATCAGGCTGCTTCCCAACGCTCACGCCTACAGAGAAAAAAATAAGAGAAAAATAATAAAAAATTTAAAAAATAAAATTAAAAGGTTTTTACCTCTATATTTTTCTTATATTGTTATTATTTCTTTATTTTTTATATTGTATATCCTTAATGTTTCCACTTTATATATGATCCAGTGACTTCTAATGTGAAATATGTAATTTCACTCCATGTATTTTTGTGAGTAGATTGACATTAGGTAGTAATTATATTTTATTATTTTAGAAATGTTATTTACCACTGATCTGTGAAGTATGCAACGGTTGCATTTTATTTCTTTTACATTTTCCTTTTTTCTGTTTAAAATCATTTTAGTTGTCTATTTAGTTAATAATTTTCTTTTTTAACACGAATGTGTGTGTATTATGCAACTTTTCCCCTTTTATAGATTATGTGACTATTATTTCAGTGAAAATCCACATCTAGGTGTTAAACCCCTTCTTTGATTTAATACATTTCAATATAAATTTGTATTTCTATCATTTTCCAGACAAAGAAGTGTCTTAAACTCTTTAAATTCAATTATGTTCCTCCCATTTTTAAAATAAATTTTAAATTTATGTATACTTAACCTCCACAAGACTTTGTCATTGCTGATTTGTTTTGTACATTCAGTCAATATTCATGTAGATTTACCAAAATATTTACACTTTTGTTTGCTTTCCATTCTTCCTTTTATTTTTATTTCGACTTGGGTTAATTTTCCCTCTGCCTGAAAATATCACTGTATTCTTTTTCTTGTTTTTGGGGATTTAAAAAATAGTAACATGCAGAAGCAATAATGACTTCAAAGATAAATTTCTGTGGGCTGAGGAAGTGGTGGCATTTCAGTTAGGCCCTAAATATAGGTAAGATTTTGGGGAAAGAAAGTTCAGAGTCAAAGTCACAAACTAACCAAAGTCGGATCCTCCAGCCTCTTTGAGTTTTCCTTTCTTCTCCCTGGGGTTGATATTCTCTTCTAACATGCAGACCCCTGCCATGATTTGTTTTTCCTTTCAAATCAATCTTATTGAAATATAATTTGCATACAATAAAATGCACACGTATTTAAAATGTACACAGTTCCATGAGTTTTGACAGACGTACACACCTCTGCAACTACCACCCAGATCAAATTCCCCTGTGGCACTTGCAGTGAGTCCTCCAACCGTCTTCCTTTTGTTTCCTAGACAACTGCTCTCTGCTGTCTGTCAGTACAGGTTAGTTTACTATTGTTGTTCTTATTCACTCACTGAAAATATGGCTTAAGTATCACTTTTTGTGTGGATCTTCCAAAATTATATTTTATTTTCTCTGGTCTGAAAAATTTCCTATTTTTACATACATTTTAAATGAACTTTGTGCTGGGTATAGAATTCTAGTCCACCAGTCATTTATATTTTCTTGAGCACATTGTTTCTACCTTTCTATTTCTTTTGAGAAGTCAGCATCCAGTGTTAGTATTGCTGCTGAGGATAATGTGACTTTAAAAAAAATTCACCTCTCTCCTGGCTGCTTTTTATATCTTGTCATTGGTTTTCTGCAGGGTGATTCTTATTTGCTTACATGTGTTTTATTTTTCTTTTAAAACTTTGTTAGTTTGTTTCTGGCATTTATTTTGTTTAGGGTTCATGGTGCTTTTGGAATATGTGACTTGATGTCTCTCACTAGTTTTAAAAATTCTGTCAGTATCTCTAAGTATTGCCTGTACCTAATTCTCTCTTTCCTTTTGTGACTCCAACACAAAAAGTTAGACTTTTCAAGAGGACTTATATATAATTTTATGCCTTTTTCAGTATTTTTTATTTCTTTTTCTTTTTTCCTCTGCTCTTTAGGCATTTCCTACTGAATTTTCTTCTAGTTCACTAATCTTCTCCTTAGGTGCAAACATTCTGCTGTTAAACTCATTTGTTAATACCCTAATTTTAGTCATTATATATGCAATATATATTTTAGTTCTATAGTTCCCATTTTACTTTATTTTAAACATTTTTTAACCTTGGTAAAAAAATATCTAATTTTTAAGCATATGAATCAGAATTACTTTAATGGCTAAGTCTGTTAACTGTAATAGATGTGTCTGTTTCCTCTTCTTCTTCCTTTTTTTTTTTTTCTTTCTTTCTCTTCTTTGTTGGTAGGTCTTAGACTGTCCTGAAAAATTCCCTTCTAATTCAAGAGTTGACAGAGATAGTCCACTACACTTGTAAACCATTTGGGGCAATCTCTGATCTAAAGATATAGAAAAAGCCACTTCTAAATATATTAAGTTGGTGTACAAGTTTGGAGAAGTTTACCTTCCTGGAAAGACTCAGACTTGGGGACTTATGACATAGTAAGCCTATGGTTTTATGGGTAGAATTAAGTTTCTCTTCCTCTTACCTAATACAGTTTGACTGGAGCATAAGGCTTGATGAACAAACAGTGAAATGGATTTCAGACTCTACTCATTCTTTCAATGAGATGTCTTTGTGTGTGACTGCCTAAAAACCCTTTCATCATAGTCCCACATGCAGACTGCCATACATACAATTGGATCCACAAACTCTGTCAGGACTCTAAGAATTTCTCAATCCTGTCCTGGGAATATGAGGTGTAAATCTTAGTCTGCAGAGTATTAGTTTTTAATATGTATTTATAAGACATAGTATATATTAACATTATAAATACATATTTTTAAGTGTGATGTTAAAATTTTGATATAACAAAAATTTTTAAATGTCATTGAAACATTTTAAGATATGAAAAATACATGTACAACATTTCCAAAAATGTTAGCTGGAGAAATTTGGACTGACACAGGTAGTTAATACCAAAAGCCTCTGCCAATTTCTTCCATTCACAGGATAGTCTCTTTTGTTGAGCAAGTAAACAATACTTCTAACAAGACAATTATGACACAAATGACAATTATATAGGAAAGAGAAAATTACTGGAGCAGTTTTGTGGATTGGATCCAAGTTACAAGAGCCCATTTGTTGAAGCTGAATATAAAGCCTATACATTGAGCTTTTTAGAAAATTTCTAAATGAAAAAATAAATGAATGATATAAGAGAAATCCTTTTTTTAAAAGGATTATCTCAGTTTCCTGATGAGGCTCTCATATATATTTATATCCTATTTAAATATATTTATTCATTTATTTTCTTTGATACTTCACTGATAAAGTTGAGATGTACTGTCAGAATATCTGACTAATAGATCTTGAGAAGATCATCTGAAGTTGAGAGGAGGACAATTTTTTCAATTCCTCAAAGAGTTTCTTCAAATAGCTGTTTTCTCCCATTTTTCTCATCTTATAACTTGCAAAGGGTCAATTCTGATGTCTGTTTAATCAGGACTATTTATATGAATAGGTTCTTACCATAATAAAAAAAAGTGTTATTTCAGAGATAGTCTGCAAGGAGACCTAAAGATTGGACTTTATGCTGCCATTAGCTGAATGATTGGGGGCAATTCTGGCCTTCTGACATCTTAAGTATAAAATGACATATGATTTTAAGTTTTGAAATTTAGCTCAGGTGCTAACTTGTCTGTGAAGCCTTTCATGATACTTCTATTGGATCAAAAATTTGTGTTGTGACACTCTCTAACACTTCTTTTTTGCCTTGCTTTTTTGAAACTTAATTTTTTACTCTACTAGTAATTTGTATGCCCACTGGTCTTTACCTTCATAGGCAAAAGCTGTAATTTTACATGCTTTCCTTTTTGAAGAAAGTTACTCATGATATTCTTTTTTGTAAAGATAGGCTAAGTCATACTAAAGTTAAAGATCAACTCTCAAATCCCAGTCCCTTAACCATCAAAACATTTTCTTTTCACTTATACTTCTTGTCTGGTGAAAGTAGAGGTTCCCATTCATAGATGAAACTGAAAAAGTTTATGCTCTCTTCTAGGTTCATCATGTTGAAAATGAAGCTTCTTTAGTTGTTGTGGCATAAGAGTCTGTTGCCACTTATAAATACTTTTATCTGCTAGTGACACGTGACCCTACTTCCCACAGCCCATTGGCCAGAATTAGTCACATGGCTTCCCAGTGCAGCTGAGGATGCGGGTTAAAAGTTAAAGTATTTTTTGAGTATCATCATTACTACCGAAACCACCTCATTTACCTCAACACTATTTTATTCCACTATTGTGAAGTCAGACACCCAAATTCTAGATATATCATATTCAAATGGATGAATATTTTCAAGAAATCCAGATAAATATGACACATTAACTTGAGAGGAACATGCACAATAATTATAGCAGATTTCTTGTCAGAACCAGTGCAAGCTAAGTGGCAATGTGCTGGGGGGAAAAAACTGTCAACCAAAAATTTAATACTCAGCAAAAACATACCTCAAAAATAATGAAGAATAGAAAGGTTTCCTCAAGCACTGAAGCAACTAATTTTAGAACTACCCTAAAAGAAACATTAAAAGCAGATCTTCAGAAAAGCTAAAATAAATGAACGGGACTATATGAAACTTAAAAGCTTCTGAAGCAAAAGAAACCATCGACAAAATAAAGAGGCAACCGACTGAATGGGAGAAGATTTTTGCAAACAATGCCTCCGATAAGGGGCTAATATCCAAAATATACAAGGAAGTCATGCAACTCAACAACAAAAGAACAAACAACCCAATTGAAAAATGGGCAGACAACCTGAGGAGACATTTCTCCAAAGAGGACATGCAAATGGCAAATAGACATATGAGAAAATGCTCAACATCACTAATCATCAGAGAAATGCAAATAAAAACCACAATGAGATATCACCTCACCCCAGTCAGAATGGCTATCATCAACAAGACAAATAGTAACAAGTGTTGCAGAGGCTGTGGAGAAAAAGGAACCCTCATACACTGTTGGTGGGAATGCAGACTGGTGCAGCCGCTATGGAAGGCAGTGTGGAGGTTCCTCAAGAAATTACGAATAGAATTACCATATGACCCAGCAATCCCTCTCCTGGGTATCTACCCAAAAAATCTGAAAACATTTATCCATAAGACACGTGTGCTCCAATGTTCATTGCAGCTTTGTTTACGGTGGCCAAGACATGGAAACAACCAAAATGTCCTTCCATAGATGAATGGATAAAGAAGTTGTGGTATATATACACAATGGAATACTAGTCGGTGGTAAGAAAAGATGATATAGGAACATTTGTGACAACATGGATGGATCTTGAGAGTATAATGCTAAGCGAAATAAGTCAGATAGAAAAAGCAGAGAACCCCATGATTTCACTGATATGTGGTATATAAATGAAAAACAACAAAAGAACAAGACAAGCAAATGAGAAACAAAAACTCATAGACACAGACAATAGTTTAGTGGTTACCAGAGGGTAACGGGGGAGGAGGGTGGGAGATGAGGGTAAGGGGGATCAAATATATGGTGATGGAAGGAGAACTGACTCTGGGTGGTGAACACACAATGGGATTTATAGATGATGTAATACAGAATTGTACACCTGAAATCTATGTAATTTTACTAAAAATATCCACCCCAATAAATTTTAAAAAACACACAACCAAACAAACAAAAAGGAAGATCTTCAGGCAGAAAGAATGTGGTACAGGTCAGAAAATTAGATTCACACAAAGGAATGAAGGACATTAGAAAAAAGACTAAAAGTAACCTTAAACGTATTGTTCTGTATTTTTAATTACAAGGTCAATGACTATTTAAAGCAAATGTAGTAACAATGTATGATTTGTTTATAAGAGATAAAAAAGTAAAATATATGACAATACGGACACAAAGGATGGAAGGGAGACATTGAAAATATATTGTAATAAAGTCCTTACACTACCCATGAAACAATACTATTTGAAGATAGACTCAGATTGTGTAACAATGAAAAGAGAAAATCCTAGGGCACTACTAAAACATTTTATAAGGCGTATAAATAGTAAGTCAGTAGAACAGATAAAATGAATTGTCAAAGAAACGCTGATTAAACGCAGAGAAGAAAGGAGAAAAGAAACAAAGAACAAATAGAATAAATATAAAACAGTAAGCAAGCTGGTAGATTTTATTGTTAATAATTATTTTTTCCAGGAACTATGTTTTAAAGAAATATGTTTTTAAAATGAGAAAAACCATCCATACAGTAGTGGGTCCCCCCCACAATTATGTGTAGCGGTAGAAAATTATGAAAGTACATACAACTTGCAGAATAATATGGATATATTAGGTAAATTATGGCAAAATAGTTTTATGGAACATTATGAAACACTGAAGTTGCCCTTATGAACATCATATAGCAATTCCAACAAACTGAGTTGAATAACCACTCTACGTGAAATAGGTAGGCATGTGGACCAAAATGAAGATTGAAAGAAGTCCTCGATATCCTATTACTTTAATCCAACTAGTTTCATTATTTATTTATTTATTATTATTATTATTATTATTATTATTGAGCTATAATTCACATATAACATTGTATTAGTTTCAGGTGTACAGTGTAATGATTCAATATATAATGATTCAATATTTGTATGTATTGCAAAATGATCACCACAATAAATCTCGATAACATCCATCCTCATACTATAGCTTTCTTCTTTCTCAAGATTGCTTTGCTTATTTGGGGTCTTTTGTCGTTTCATACAAATTTATGACTATTTCATACAAATTTATGATTCTATTTCTGTGAAAAATGCTTTTGGCATTTTGATAAGGATTGCATTGAATCTGTACATTACTTGGGGCAATATGGACATTTATTTGTGTTTTCTTTAATAATTATTTTAAAGGTAAATGTTCTAAACAAACAAATTAAAGGATGGAGATTGGCACATTGAGTAGCAAAGAATAAAGAACAACCCTATGCTTACAACAAAAGAACCTACTTTATATATGAAGACATAGGTTCAAAATAAGAGGATGGAGGAATAGATACAAAACACTAATGCAAGTGGACCTGATGTCACTTTATTACATTGATAAAAAGTAGACAAGTAATGTTATCGGAGTTTTAAAACTATGTAACGATTAATGGATCATTTTATCAAGAGGGTATAACCACCGCACACGAGTATACACCTAACAACAGAATTTACAAAACCATGAGGTCGACACCAATATGTCTGAAAAAAAGAAATAGACAAATACACAATTATTGTTGGAGTACTTGAAACTGTCCCTCAATCATTGATAGAATGAGTAGACAGCAAATCAATAGGAGCCATTAGAAACCAACAGCAACAATGATTGTAGGCATATCCACGGACAAAACTTTAAGGAGAAATAAAGTATTTATATAGCCTTAAAACATCACCATCAAATATATGTTTATTACTATGGTGCTATTAACGTGTATGCACAGATTCCTTGAAATTCTTCCCTTAAGGAGGTGGAAATTAATTTCCATTTTTTGAGTGTGGATTAGACTTAGTGAGTCACTTTTAATAAATAAAGTGTGAAAGGCAAATCCAGTAACTATAGTAGAGAAAACTGGCAGACCACACCTTAACCAAGCTGTCAAAGTTAACATCACCAGTCATATATCATGTTTATATCCAATACTCTCTAATATGATGCACTGAGTAGGGCACTTCACCTCTATAACATTTTACCCCCAAATTTGTAAACTCATATAAACATGAGAAAACATTAAACAAATTTGAATTGCGAGTCATTCAACCAAATCACTGACCATATTCTTCAAGAATGTCAAGGTCAAATAAGACAAGAAAAGATGGAAAATTATTAAAGACTGGAGGATACTACAGAAAGCACATGAAATGTGGTACTTTGGTGTGGATCCTGGAATAGAAAAAGGATATTAGTAAAGAAAAAAAAAAGAAAAAAAACTTCGGAAAACCAAAGTCTGTGATCTAAGCACCAGGCACTGCTGTGTAGTTGACTCTAGGATATTCAGAATCACTGCTCTTAGATTTGAAAAAATATATATATTTGAAACATGCCAACTCCATCACTCACCATAACTTTGAGAAAGTTTCTAAACACCTCCAAATTTTATTGATTATATGATCATAAGAATAACACATCTCTCATTGAATGCTTATATGTTTGTTCTTATGTGTAGTATGTGTCACCAAGAGCTTTCAAAAATAATACTCCAATAAATAACACATAGAATCAAAACATTGAAAATGCAGATTATTTAGATTCAGCATTCAGGAAACAACTATCAGACAAAGCACAGAAGACTTAATTATGAAAATAACAAAAACCAGTTTGTAATATTAAGAATTGAAAAGTAGCACTGAGCCTGAGAAGAGGTGGGCATGCCAGTGAAGAGAAGGGAACTGAAACGAAGTACAGAGAGAGGAGTTTCTCAGATAAGGAAGGGTCAGAAAATGCTGTCCAAAATGATGGTTAGAAAGTATATCGATTAAAGTTTAAAGTTTTATAGATCTCTACAGTCATAACTAAGAAACATTGGGATGGGAAGGAGGGGATAAAATTGGCCACATTTCTTATTTTTCATAGTAAGGTGTTAGTAGGTAATGTTTGACGTTGATATATCAAGAATGACAAGTATTAGCATATTATTACAAGTAGCCACTAGAAGAAACTAAAATCAAACCACTCAAAGGAGATGCGATGCCTCTGAGGGCTGGGTCTGTGGGTGATGTGCTTAAACTCTGTGAGCCAGTTATGAATGTATTACTCTCAACTCTAAATTTTCCCTCAGATGCCTGATCTAGGAAAATGGCTCTGAGCCCTTTAAATATTTGTTCCTTTGTCAGTTAGCATAATGTTAAGTGTTGTCAGTAGAAGGTGCTAGACAGACATTGTAGGAGGAAAGGGTTCTGATTCCTGGTATCAGTGTCCTCCTGAAAAGGCACCTGCAATGCCCACAGCTTCCGCCTGGTTTCTGCAGCAACCCAGCCTCTCCAGCACAGCGTCCTTGCAGGACAGGGCAGCCAGGAACACCCAGTGGCTAGCAGCCTGCCCAACACCTTCCTCAGGTGGTTTGTAGAGGGATGCCTCCAAAGAGTACTCCCTGTGAAAAGCTTTTCTTGGCACACTGGAGGGTGGATTTCTAGCAAGTACCAGATAGACACCTATCATATAGGACCCATCACCAACCTCTACACCACAAATTCAGCACATCGTAGGTGTTCATTGGGTGTTTGTAGAATGAGATATATAATTAGGGAGAAAATACGCACTGGTGTGTTGGGTGGTCCTGGTGAACACCTGTTGTCTCAGCATACTTATTAGCAGCAGTTTCTCACGTCCAAATGTAACCCATTTGGGCAATTTGTCATAGACGTTCTTTAATTTTCCCCTTGGTGAGAGTATGCAGCACTTTTCTTTGTGAATATATATATATATATATATATATATATATATATATATATATATATATATGCCTGTATATGTCTATATATATGTGCTAGGTTTCTGCTTTTTTTCTTTTTTTTTTTCTACTAAAAGCTTTACTCCACCAAGCATCTGGATGACTTTGTGTTTGATCCCCAGTATTTCCCTGAATAAGATAAGCCACCTCAGCCTATATTCTGAAACCACTTCACCGGCTGGGAACTGCATTATATACGTCTGCGTCACCGTGCTTGCTACCCCAGCTCTCAGAATCTTGTTCTCCTTGTGCTAACAAGTCTATGAACATTACATGCACCTAAAAGCTGTTGCCTTTCTCTTCCTCTAGGCTTCTACTGCCCGCTAAAGAGCACTATGGCAAGTTCCCATGTCCCTGGAAAGGGCTGGTGACTGGCTTCGTGTCCCTTGCCTAACAGATAATGCCCGAATCAGGAAATAGGCTCTAATGGTTAGCCACGTATTTGGGGGGGAAGAGTAGCACAGAGGGTGAAATGGAAGTGCTGAGTAGGAGGCAAAAGAAACAGAATTGGCAAGGAAAGGTATAGGAAATGGGTACATAGAGTTGTGGAAATAAGGATGAGGCCTGGTTGTAGTTATGTATAAAACAGGTAGCAGGGCCGAGTCAAGGAATGATTAGGTAAAAGTCAAGATAAATAATAGAGAAAACATGCAGTGGGAAATTCAGAGGGTGGCCAGGTGTTTCCTTCTGGTCGTACATAGGCCCTCTGAGTGGGCAGTACGTGGTAGAAAGAATTCAAGAAGCAATGCTGTGTTGTCTGTGTTAATGAGCACTGTCCAGCTACAGTTCCAACACCTGACCAGCAGGATAGACCAGTGTCCACCAAATAGTTATATCACCTTTTGAGTAAGGGTGGATGAATATCCACAGTCACCTTTCAGAAATTGCAACAATTTAGTTAGAATGAATTGCCTCCTCTCTTATTAATATGTTCACCTGAATCCTTAAAGACAGATCAAAATGGTAAAGATTGTAGACCCTGGATTAGTTGTTTTGTGTTATAATTTTCTGTGGAAATTTGGTGAGGGACAGTATAGTGCAGATTAAGGGACAACCTTCTGAGACCATCTACACCGAAAGCTGAGTTAAATCAGTGTTATTTGGAAAGATAAGTAAGGAAACGGGTGAAGTTAAGATCCCATCCCTCAGGTCTACTGATGACTGAAGTCTCCAGTTTCTCTCTGTTGATGACAGATTATATTTGACAACATCCTGAGGCAGGTCATCCAGTTTTATGCAATTCTGCAGGGCATACATTCACCTATTTAGCACTGTCATTCCCACCTCAAATGGTCAGAAGGAAAGGAACGTTCTTTTGTATCAAAAGACATTGAATTCAATTATGGAAAATGAGACACCTTCATTTTGGTAGCAGCATACCTAGTTCAAACTCAGGGTTGCCTCGGGGACAGAGTGTCTGTGAGCCACAGGAGCTTGGGAGGGACAAACTGAAGGCAGTCACGCAGATCCTCAGTCTTCTGCACAATTGTCCAGCAGGGGTCAATAAGGTATCAGGATTAGTTTAGAGAGCAGGCATTGCCTGCACAGAGGCCAGGGAAGGTTGCATTCACTCCTCAAAGTTGAAGCTGGCTCAAAATCTTTAAATAAAATGTTCATTAAAATTTTGGCTTGGTGTTTTCATGGGCTCAGACAGGCAGTAATCATTTCTGCCCATCTAAGGGGGTAAGTGGGGACGTCTGTATACCCAAAAGAATAGTGACAACAGGATCGGTAGTTTTAAATCTTTGAAAATATTTATCCTGTTAACCTGAGAACACTTAGATGTGTGTCGAAGAGTGAATGATATAAAAATGGATAACGTGCATCAAATACACATATCGGAAGAAACCTCCATGGATTGTGCCTTCAAATATTCAAAACATCTTACAAAATGGTTTAAGATCACAAATTCAGAAACTCTTCTCCCCTCCTCCCCACCAAAAAAAAAAAAAAAAAAAAAAAAACTTACAGAAAAGCAAAACTTTACTAACACAAATAAGAGCTCTGAACAGCATTTGAATTCCCATCACACCACACCTGGTAAGAATCAGTCTAGCACACAGCATCATCCATCATGCTGGGGCTGTCAGTTTTGACATCCTTTAAGTCTACGTTGTGTGCTTAATGACTACATGACAGAAAATGTAAACAGACACTGCACATACAGGTATGTGGTACATATATGTGTGTGTATATTTGCATTTGAATATGTGGTGTACAGAGGCACCAAAAAAAATCATAGCACACAAAATGGCCCATTAAAACACACATGTGCACACGCATGCATGCCTCTAACAACAACCGAAGCAAAAATGATAGAAAACAAACAAAAAAACAAGAAATTTCTTACATAAAAACACAAAGCCATTTAAAATAATTTATTCAATACAAAAAGAAGTAGATTAAAAATCAGATATAATGTGTGCTCACCGGTGGATAGATTATAGGCTTATTAGACACCCCTTTCACCCTTCATTGTGACACATCAAATTGTGACTTCCTAATAAGGATTCAGGAGTGGCTGGTGAGGCCAACACAAGCCCTGTATTAATAATTCATCAGACACACACACACACACACACACACACACACACACACACACACACGATGGTGAAGTACTTGAATATTTGAAAGCCCATGTACATTTTTGGTTCAAGGAACAATACAACAAACTCATATTTCAATTGTATTATTAGCAGACTGCTTGCTTTACATTGATCTTTTGGTTCTTTCAATAACTTATTTAATATCTTGGTAGCACGCTAGAATTATTGAGTTTAGCATTTTTTCTCATATTCCAGGAACAGACATTATTTGATGTTTGCAAAGTGCCTATTTTGGGGGATTAGCAATAACAAATTCGTAATTGTAAAAGTCTCCAACTCTCTTTTTTCTCATTCTGTGCAGAATCCCCTTCCCCCATTCAGGGGTGCAGATGTAAGGAAACATGGAATGCTAAATGCAGCCTGACAAACATGAAAATGCAGATTTTAAAACTCAAAATTGTGTCATTCTCTTTCATTAAAAGATACAGAGTCGGTTTTGCTGCTAATACATTATTAACAACCCCATAAGATGACTATTTTCCTTTATTTTTGTATGAATTTTTTCATCTTTTTTATCTTCATTAAATTTATTGGGATAACATTCGTTAATAAAATCACACAGGTTTCAAGTGTACATTTCTATAATACATGATGTATTTCTTGCCTTGTGGGTTCACCATAGTCGGTTCTCCTTCCATCACCATATATTTGACCCCCTTTCTCGTCTTTAATTTAGCCAATTTTGAAGAGCAACAGCTTTTGTA
The DNA here is from genome assembly GCF_964194185.1 of Rhinolophus hipposideros. Taxonomy (NCBI): domain Eukaryota; kingdom Metazoa; phylum Chordata; class Mammalia; order Chiroptera; family Rhinolophidae; genus Rhinolophus; species Rhinolophus hipposideros. Next base: position 8,032,880 of record NC_138058.1, on the reverse strand, counting down.
AAATCTGAACCATAGCATGAAATATAGTATTCAAATACCTTAAAATATTCTCAGGATGTCAGATTCATTTAATAGTGAAATTTTGTCGATTTAAAAACCATTGGCAATGAGAAAGGAAAATTCTGTATATGCATACAGACACACACACTCACACAATTCTACGTGTATGGGTAAGTTTTTCTATTTATTTTTTTAAGTTGGCAAGCCAGAATGTTGATGATGGACTCTGCTGTTAATTTTACATTGTCAGGTTGTCTGTCTCTAGCAGAACTTTTCAAGCTTCTAGGATGACGAACACTCATCCCTTTGATGTAGTATAAGATCTGTTAGTCTCCACGTAGACCTAGTACATCGACAATGATCTACCTCCTCCCTTAACAACCAATTTCAAGGACTGTTTATAGATAGACACACATGATAACATAATCTCTCTACTTTCTCTTCATTCTTAAAATAAGTAAGGCAAGAGTAGGTAAAAGAGGTCAAAAATAAAATGGAAGTTATGTAAAAGTGAATCTATAGCCAGACATCTTTATAAGTGGTATATTAATTGGCATGTTGGTTTGGTTTTACCTGTGAGAGAATATTTAATTTCTAGAAAGATGATTATGTGTGTTAGGGATCTGACTTTATGAAGAAAATCTTAACAACCTCAAAGCGTTGCTCGCAAATGGTTAATATCTTTTGTTTCCCTGAAAGGATCATTTTATTTATTTATTTTTCCCACAAATACAGAAACTGCATTTGGTTAGGTAACTGTTTAAATAATTCCACATAAGGACCAACCTACTGCTAAAGCCCACGTTAATTTGAAATTTAGTTCCTTACTTTTAAATCTTCCTCATTACCTCATTACTTAATCTAACAATGCAACCTGCCAGAGAGAACACCCTCCCCCAAAAAGGACATCTTTCAATTTTCATTTAAAGCAACAGAATGTATTACAAGTTAGAAATTCACAAGGAAACTTCGCTGCAGAAGGGGAAAAACGCACGCATCTGGCCCCATGAGCTGTTCTTTCAAAGGTTATCGCAATGAGTGCTTTCAAATCTGTGTTTCCATTGCATTTCAGATGCCAAAATATACTTCATGCAGTATTAATAAAGGGTTACACCAGAATTAATGAAAAGGTTCCATGTTCACATGTAATAAATAAGTACCTAATTAAAGGCATGGGTAAGCCAGAAGCACAGATATTGTCTTTTATATTAATATCTATTATTCTTCTTTAGCATTGACTGTGAGCCTCTTCAACTGACTGATGCCTGAAGGGAGGACTAACAAATCGCTCAGCTGGTGGCTGGCACTGGTCTTGAAGAAAGCTAGTAAGGAACACTTTGCAGTCTTTCAGTCTCTCCACCAGCTGTCACCAGCTATGGGTGCTGAAAAGATGCTGTCACTTCATCCAAAGGGATTTACTTGGTCAGAAGGAAAAATTTAAATACAAAGCATGCAGTTAAGAAGCTAGTGAAATGGATTATGAGCATACAAGAGCACATGTGTATACGACACTAATACATCTTTAGGAAATTTTAGATCCCCAAAACCAGGATTACCGCCAGGGCAGGGTGGCAGACAAATGCAGGTACCTTTACCACGGGAGTTATTATCTTCCAACTATTCAATCAACCTATGGGTCTTTCATCAAGGCCATTAAAAAGGAAAGAAAAGAAAAGAAAAATTCCCATCCCTGTAATGGGGAGCTCAGGAAACACATTCAGTATCTAATATTGTTGGGAATCACCTGCATGCAAACGGCTCTGTAACCTAATGTACATGGTCTGATTTTCTTGCTCTTGTTTACATTTACCAATGGGCTGTATATGGTTATTTAAGAATGGTAAAGATGAACCAAAGCACGCAGCACTTTTGATTTAATGACTCAGGGGCACATTTGAAATGAGAGCGGAATTTGCTAACATGCCAATGGCCAGGATGCTTGGGACAGGGGTGGGGGTGTGGAAGGGTGGCGTGGGGAGGGGTGGTGGTGGTGGTGGTGGTGGGAAGGCAGCAGCTGCCTTTGCAAGATGGTAAAGTCCCTGCCATTAGTTTTGGAAGGAGGGAAGAAATCTAACAAATTGACAAAGAAGAAGGTCATATTTAAAGCAAAAGGAAAGAGCACACGTCAAATGTGAGCACCCAACATTAAATATGTGTGTTTTTATCCAGATTGGCAGGGCAGTCATATACAAATCCCAAGAGCACGTGTTGCTTGGCCCGTGTCTGCCCTTCAAGGAGAAACTCATACAGTATCTGGACCATCCTGTCGAGGTCCAGGAAAGCAGAAGAGGAAAATTATATAGAGGCAGGTACACTAGACTGAGTGCTGGCACGATGGCAGTGGACGTTCTCACCCAAGGTATGCTTTATGTACTTCAGCCTGCTTTGGCCTCAAGACACGTGGTCAAAGAATATTTAAGAGTGTAAGCTGCAGAGAAGAGGACCTTACAATAGTGATAGCAGTGATGACATATGGAACACAGGAGAGCCTTCCTTTCCCAGATGGCAAGAAAATCCCCTCCGCCCCCCAGAGATAGTAGACTGAATAAAGAGAAGATCCGAGGTGAAAATGCTTTGTGCAGATTTTAGGAGAAATTTGTCAGAAGTGAGGCTTAGAAGCACGTGTGAAAAGGAGCAGGCGGTTGAGAAGTGCAGCACAGGCTGAAGGGTCTGCCTTTAGATGTCACTACAACCTCACAACAGCATTTCCAAAACTCCCAGGAAGGATTAGAATAGTTTGACTCCAGCCGGTACACACGGTAGACGGTTCCAGGAGATGCTGTATATATTATCTGAATTTCTTCACAGAAGCTCTCACGCAGTGGTCCCTGCAAACCTGATTAGGGAAGCGGCCTGATGCCGCCATCCATCGCCTTCCTGCCAGCTCCACGCTGCCTCCACAGTCCCCTAATTCCCTGTGGAGACAGGCCCCAAGCAGGACTGTGACACAACAAAAGCAAATGAGATACACCCTCCCCCACCTAAAAGGGGTGGCTATGGCAGGAAACCGCTCCCTGCTCCCCCAGAGTGATCCATGAGTCCTCCTTTTCTCTGAGGGGCTTCATTCTAATACACTCCTTTTTAAACTATTATTTCTCACTTAGGAATATGGCTTTGTTTTGTTCTGTTTTTGCTTTTATCCCAGATTAGAGGGGAAATATATACATGATCCAGACAGCACATTTAAGAAATATTAATAATATAGTAGTATTTCAAGATTCCTTCAAACCCAAATGGGTACGATTTCTTAAGTTGACAGCAGTTTCTTAGGAAAAACTGGCCAGCAAAAATTTCGACCACCTCATCTCAGCCCTTTTTTTGCCTAAAGTAGGCATTTCTTTCTGTGGCAAGGCGACATTTGCGCTTGAATTACTTTTCCACTGGGACGCATGGCAAATGCTCTCAATTGAAGAGCTGTGTATCCAAGAAAGTCCAACTATTAGACCAAAAACTAACTCTGATAACTGGCATCCAATCTAAAATCTGGGAAAAACTTAGACAAATCAAATCTCCAGTGAAAACATTACCAAATGCTGCACAATGCAACTGCCTATACATTTCTAATCAGTATTCATTTCCTGTCCTTAAAATAAACAGAAAACAGATTTCTCCGTTTTCCCTAAAATCAATCTTTTGCAGTATCTGTCAGTTGCTTTCCCCCAATTAGTATTCTACATTCATTTATTTTTGTTGTAAGTTAATTTTTTAACATACCTTGGCACAGTGTTTCATTCAATACTTGTAAATGAAATGACAGACTAACACTCTGTTCCTTGAGGCCATCAAACTTGTAACTTTGTTAATGAATTGAGATGAATCAAAGATACCTTATTAATTATTGCTTGCCTGGTAGGGTAAAGCTTTGGCTTTTCACCTCACTGGCCCAGAGAGCAAGATTGCCTTCGGCCATGTCCAAGGGGCTCATTAAGGTATCTCTGGGGAACGGGAAGAAATTGTTAGTGAAAAGCAGTGGTCAGTGCCTCTCCCAGAGACCTGGCAGGGAGAGGAAGCCCTCATCACAGAGAACTAACTAACTAGGCTGCGTGTACTACACCTATAATCAAACTGGCCTGGAAATGCCTGGAGATCACTCACTCTCTTTGTGATTTGGGAAGTTATCTGAAAATGCTAAATCCAATCCATAATTGATGTGTGCATGCAATTATAATCCTCCAGATAGCTTAAAAAAAGGTTGCAGTTGCAAGCCCCAAGGAGTGGTAAACTTTAACATGCATGTCATAAACTAAGATATTTGATATAATAAAAAGAAAACTATTACGTTTCCTGCATTGGCAGCAAGAAGGTAATTGAATATATGTCTGTTTTTCTTAATGAGTGTAATTATATACAGGTCCTTGACAGCTAGTAGACTAGGGCATAGGCAATATTGTAAGAAATATATTTCAAGTCATTTATATTGTACATATTCCTATGTGTACATAATTTCTATGATGTATAGAGTTGAAAGGTCTCCTCTAAGTGAAGTAAGCCTTGAGACATGGCCTTTCATTTGAAACAGAGACATGTGGTCCTGCAAGCTCCGAAGGATTGGGGATTGGGGATTCTGGCAGTGGACTCATAATTACCAGCTCCTTCATTCAGTCACTCATTGTATTAAAGATGTTTGTTAAACTTTCAAAATGGCAGGTCCCCCAAGATGGTTTGGTAATGAGGCTGCGAAGGGAGTGGGTTGATGTGTTGGGCGTACTGGTGTGGTCGGTCAGCACGTTTATTGATTCATCACACTGGGCTGAATGCTGGGCTGGGCCAACCTGCTTGTGCAGCATGAACTGGTATTGGATGTCAATGAAAAGAATGCCCTGAAATGTCACCAATGCATTGGCTGGGACTGTCCCTCTACCGAATATCTTTCTGAAGACAACTGACCAAAGACATGGGAAAGGAGAAGATGTGGCTCTCTATGCATGTTGCTCCGTATGTACATTTTCCTTAAGGGAAAGCCTCCAAAACCTCTTTCTCAAGGTCAGTAAAGAACAAATACTCTGAATGGTGACGCTGCTTAGACACGAGGCATCATGGCATGCCTAGAAAAATGCTGTTTATTCTGCCCAGACTGGAATTGGTTCTTGATTTTCAGACATTCCTTGTCATTGTAATGGGAGAAAACCACAGCATTGTTATAGATTAAAAATATAGGAACCAAAGATTTTTCATTATTAAAACATAGTCCTGAATATTTACACTTTTGGTTAAATGAAAATTTTATGTGTTTATCTTGGAAGTTAGTTTTGAGTTTACAATGAAAACAAAACCCTTAATTTAAAATTATTAAAAGATCTAAAACAAACCTATCAGCCAATAAATATTAGGTAATATTTTTTACTCCTCTCCTTAAATATTGCTTATCATTTGAAATTGATACCTAACTATATTTGCTTAGAAAAAAAGTATACAAAGTTTTAATGGACAGGATAAGTTGTATTTATAAAACATGTAGCTCTAACATATCACTTTCTAAATGCTTAGTTTATTACTTGTAGTATTTCACAAGATGGGCAAAAAATTTAAAAGTGAAGAAAATTAAATTTTTTACTTTTTTCAAAAATATCTTATGCACAAACTTCCATGGTGAGAGTTGAGATATAGTCAAGCTTTTCAATTAAACTATGTAGACCTACTTCTGTCAGTCTGATAATGTTAATAAAATAATGAAAATATTTAGTACGAGATTTGGAAGTATAAAAAATTTGACACAAAAAATAGAAAAAAGCACAATATCAAAATATGAAATACAAATGCTTGTAACATCTGGTTAATATGCAATTCATAAAAAAATGAAATCCATGCTGTATTTAGAAATTTGCATAAACCATGGGATCCTCAGTGTTCTTTAAAAAAATGATTATGATGTACCCTTAGGAGCCTTTCTTAGGTATTTTATTTCTAATTGTCCCTTCCCCATGAAATTTTATTACCAAAGATATATTGTATATCTGTTGATACACTGTGTCCCTTTCGAGAGCTGTAAATCATTATAGCATCTAAGATTTTCTTTCACTTCCCCAAGAATCAATTTCACCCCCTTGGGGGCGATATTGCCCCTGTTGAGAATAGATGTCCTAAACTTACTCTTATTTCCAGACAGGATATGGATATGATTTCTAAAACAATCTCATTTCTTTTTCCTCTTATCAATACATCATTGCTAAGTGATAAGCAGAGAAACTTTTCTAAACGTCTTTGAAGATCTTAGAAGGGAGAGGGGCATGGAAGAGTGAGAGACAGCAGTTTTGCCGTTTTTTATCATATGTATGTTTATTCCGTACGTGTTGTCAAATGCAGTCTTACAATCAGCAACCCCTTACTTGAGTGTGCCCACGCATTACATGCACACAGCCCACGCACTGCAAAAGTGTCGTTAGCAGCCCAAATAAACAAACAAATAAACACCCACCCACCGTCTTGCCTTCCCAGCTGGTCAGTGGACCCGCAATACCACTGTCCAGCCCGTGGTCCCTATTCGGAGGCCAAGCAGGTGAGGAGCGGTGCGAGGGCTTTTGATGTTGCCAGCTCCCATTTGCCACCCAACTTTTTTCCCTTCCAAAACCTCTTAGCAAACTTCAAAGGCCTCCTTGCTTCTTGCCTTAATCCAGTGCACTGAGACCTCTAGTTCAAAGAACTTTCCTTAAACCCTCTTCTTAAAGTGCAACCCAAACTTTTTTTCTTTCCTCTCCACAAAGTAGCAATTACAGCTCCGTTGCGTGGCGATTGGGCCCCGCCGCTCCGCTCCTGCTATTAATTAATCTCACAAAGGGGGCTCATTTCCTGGCATTCAAATTGACAAGAGACCCGGAGAACAGAAAAGCCTTTCAAGCAGTTCCAGCTCACCGAGGGGCAGAGGTATCAGAGGAGAGAGCCCCACCGTATTGGAGGTGGAGAGCACATCTGATACTCCCTGGTACATTCTGCTGATTGAATGATTTTTGTTCACGGAGAGCTCTTCACTAATCTTTTACCTGCAAAGGCTCACGCAGAAAGAAACGCAGCACAAATGTAGCTAGCTACATTTTGACGGAGAATGTTTGCAGGAGCTACTTTCCCATCTCAGCCTGGCAAAAGCATCTTCTTGAGCCTTACACTTCACTTTCAACAGAAAGTGTTCACTTTCCTCACACAGAAAAGCCCTTGGAAGAGGAGGAGATGAAGAGAGGCAAGGAAGCAGCATAACAGACAAGAGATTAAAGCTTTTTATTCAGTATCTCTTTCGTATTCAAATTGTGCTAAGGGCTCTGTGAAAGTTAGAAGCGAGCTTGTTCAGGAGGGCTTCTAAAGTGTGTACATGGATTTCATGGGAATAGAAAAGAAGCCACAGCCTGGGTAATGAAAGAAAGATAAGATGTCCTATATAAAACAACTCAAGAGTGGTTCAATTACTTCAGCAAACCATCAAGGCAAGCTTTGAAGATTTGAGAAAACACTGTTAAAATTTAACAAAAAACTCATGTTGCAGGTTTTGTACCAATAAGTGTTTGTATACTCTGTGAATTGCTTAAGCTATATTCTCCCTACATGAATATTGTTTATTTCTTTGGTTTGGGGATGGAGGGGACCAATGCATTTTGATAGTACCAGCTAGAGAAAAGGAAAGTCCTCTGTTAAAAAAGAAAAAAAGGAAAGAAAAAAGAAAACACATTACTCTGAATCATTTGGAGTCAGAGCTTCAAAAAACCAGGTGTCTTTGATTAAAAGGAAATACGCATGTGAATCAGAGGTCCCTCACTGCAGTTTTTGTTAACATTGGGTGGTTGTGTTTTAACATAGATTTAAAGCATACAATGAAACCAAATGTCAGTGAAAGTCCTTAATGGAGAAAAGGACTTTTTTTTTTCTTTTTTTTTACATACCTACGTTTGTAAGGTTGAAAATACTCTTGTTAAAATAAAGCATGTATGGAACAAGATAAGAAGACTTGAATATTGTTCAGGGAGAAAACTGAACAGTGATGACCTCCAAAATTCTTTAAACTCATGTCACACTGAGCAGGGTGTTCTCATCCCATGTGGAATATAGATGGCTTGTTTAAACAGAAGACATGTACATCTTCAAAAACTCCCCCTTCTTTTTATTAGAATGGACAGTTAGTTGCATCATTTGATATTCAACCCCATTGGGATCTTATCTGTTTTGTGATACTGAATCAACTCTCGACCTCTTTAGGATTTCATTCTTTTTTTTTCTCCCTTTTTTGACCTGGTGACTTCTTTTTCATGTGCCTATATTGACTGTTCTTTACATCTCCAATCAGAAATGCAATAAAACTTCAGTTCATGGAAAATTCTTTTATAGGATTTTCAAAAAGCTTTCTGAAGAACTTAACAAGTGAATAATGCAATCCCTTCTTACAGTTTTGTCTGAAAAAACAAGCTTGAATTCTGATCTCCATATGCAGTTCAAAGAGATTAATACAGAAATTCCAATTTTTGATCAAAGAGTTTTTTTTAAGGGGAATTAAAAATTGTCTCATAGCACCTATCAAATGTTTTCAATTGGGTTAAGGTAAGGATTCTGACTCTGGTCAAGTGCAACAAATTGTGTGCAATTGAAGTCAATATTGCAGAACCAAATGCATTGCTGAAATGTGTGCAATGGAGGTATGAACACATTCAAGCTTTATGTTTTGCACAATTGGGATTAATTTTTAAAAATCAGACCCAACTTGATAAAAATCACAGCCAGTGTCTATAAAAGTGATCTATGTTTACTTTTACAAATGTTTCTTTAACTTAAAAACATAATAATAACCCCCCCCCAATTGATCACTGACTGTTAACTTAAAAAATAAAGATAGCACATTTAATTTAAAAGGAAAACAGTAGCTTTCTGATAAAGATACTCTTGAATAATTGGTAGCCTTAGAAACCAGGAAGTCCCTCTGGCCCATGACCCCAGCTGAGTCCCACCTAGTATCAAAGTCACCGGAATGGGAACAGGTGGTGGTCTGCAGGTGGCAGGGGGCACATGGGTCCCCGCACTCAACTCAGGGCTTGTTACTCTGTGGTCAGACCACGCTTCACTACTGCAGTTGTGTGTGTGTGTTTCCCTGGCAGAAATCCTAGCGTTCCCAAACACAGCAGAGTGTCCTCTGCAGCATGGCTCTGAAGACAAATGCCACGGATGCTGGAGGCCGTGGCAGCCGACAGTTACACTTCGGACCTCGTGTCATTGAGGCTGCTTTCTGGATGGACACACATTCTGCAGAGGCCTGTCTCCAACGCTCCGGAAGTGTGTGTCTGGATTTATGGGGGGAGGTGCAGTAAGAGAAGAGACAGAAATAGAGATAGAAAAGAGAAACACAGAGACAGAGACAGAGACAGAGACAGAGATAGAAATAGAGATAGATAGAAGGAGAAAAGGAATTTCAAGATTGTTTTTCTCTGTGTTTTCATCCCTTGGCTTAGACGTGGTTTCCTCTCCAGGACGGGAATTCCCCCGCTGCATCCTTTGGCAGCACCCACCTCAGCATCAACCAGTGTTCACAGGAAAGCATAGAGGAATTGAAAAAAGCATTCTAAGCAGCACTCAATACAGAACATATTCACAGGGTTGAAAAAGATACTTTTTGATGACGATAATTACATCTGAAGAATGTTTCAGAAAAAAAATCGGATGCAGAGCGTTTTATTTTTCTTCAGTCATCAGATGGTTGTAAATCCGGTGAATTTTAAATATGAAACCTCTCTGGCAATTTGAATCCACTAATAACAAAGGTGCATTATTGTGACTACATGTGGTGAATGTATTCACAACATCCAGGCATAAGGATGACATTCCATTTGCCAGACTCGGAAATCAATATGAAATGCTGTTTGATCAAACCTACCAATACTCAGTATCCAGTACAGAGGGGACTGACGTGAAAGAAACGATTGGACTGTGATCCGGTGCTGCAGTAGCCATAGGAGATAATAATCAAAAAGTAACTTGAGAAGATAAGGTAATATATTTTCCCTCAGAGAAATCAAGCTGTAATTAGATTGTACAATGAATTAAGGCATTTGCAGAATCTTGTGTGCAAAAATAAAATCAAATCAGATTTAAATATTACTTATCAGAGGCCCATCTTTTAGCTTATGCATTTAGGGGAAAATCTCGGGCTTAGAGAACATGAATAATAGTGCGCCAGGTCCAATAACTCTGACCTCGAGTCCTTAAAGGGAGCTACTTTGCCTTGCCATGAAACAACCAGCAATTTCTTTTGGTACTGCTTAATTGTCCCCCAAATTCTCACTCTCTGTCTCTTTTGCTGTTTTTCCATCTCTGTCTCAGTCTTGGTCTCTCTCTCTCTGTCTCTCTCTCTCTCTCTCTCGCTCTCTCTCTCTCTCTCTTTCTCTTTCTCACACACACGAGCACACACAACTGTCTGAGGGTAGAAACTACACAGTACAGGGGTTTTCCCCATTAAATTGTTTTAATTTTCCTCCTGATTAGACTTAAATGTACGTGAATCTGTTCACATGTTATTCATAGAACCAACAGAGCAGTGACATTTCCCCACAAATATGGAAAGATTTAGATATCAATAATATCCTGGGTTCATTTTTAAAGGCAATATCTAGTTCATGTGTATGAGCTCTGTTTTAAGAACTGATTTGATACTAAACTCTGACCATTGAATCTTAAGAGTATCACAATACTTATTTTTTCAAAGTAAGAATGTATGTTTAAATCAATTAACATAAAATTCACTACAAATTGCCAATTCTTCTTAGATTAGCACATGTTATAAAGAAGATAAACATTAAAAGGAGACTGTAGTAGAAATTTTTTCCCTAAAGCCAAAAATAATTAAATTTTATTTCTTTCTTAAATAAACAGCTATTGCAGCCATGGATTGCACAGAACTCTTCTGGGCAGGTATTAAAGCAATCTCCATGCTTCTGAGTGGGACGTAGAGAAAAAGATGAGTACTAAGACATCCTAATAGATACCGTTAGCTCTTCAGATCACAGGGGTGCTATCTTGTTCATTATTAGGAAAGCCTTAGATTTTAAAAGGCAAAATCATAATATTCAAGTTTATTAAAACCAGAATCACTCTGAAGGAGTCCTAATTTCTTTAGGGCTTACAAAATGGATTTCCTTAATGGAACCTAAGCCCTTTACAATTGTTAAAAGAGCATAATAGATTCTATGGCAAGTGTCTTCAAGTTTTTATGTTTAATTTGTTGATGTATCATGATTCAGCTTGAACACATCCTTATAAGCTTGGAGGGAATTCAATTTTTATTGGGAAGTCTGGCTGAAAAGTCTCCAAAACACAGGTCAGTGCCTTCCCAAATATGAATGGACATTTGTCATCTCTACTGTTCATCTGAATAGTAGGCTGGAAGTAAGCATTTCTCAATGAAATACAGTCATAATATAAAGACCACCAGAAAGTAAACTTGACCTTGAACAAGCATTTGCCACCAAAGATACTAGAAACTCTGCCCCACCACCACGCGCTCTACAATGTAAGCACTATGGGCAGAAGGTTCATCTTCTCACCACAGATTTCCCACAGCTTAGAAGACAGCCTCGATGTAGCAAATGCTCAACAATTCTTGGATGCATAAAATCTGAAGGGTGTGTCACTCAGATAGATTTGTCTGTTTTAGCTAGAGTGACTGATTAGTCCCGTGAGGCTAACGTTACATTTATTCTCCTTTCTAGGTACCTTTACTAGCCAGAGTGGTTTGAATAATTTCTTCAAGGAGATACCAATTTAGGAAATGATAACAAGAATAACTCAATGATTTCTCATGCCCCCACCTGGCTGTGGAAGCCCATCATGGCTAAAGCAGACTTCTTGCCAAAGACATGGTATTCTAAAGAGTGAACACCTAGGTTTTAATGTGAGACACTCTGGATCTCCATTTCAAATCATACCGCTTTCTGCTTTACAGGTGGTCAGACAATTAGATTCACGAACTCATCCTACAAAAAGTGCTATATACCTCGTTGCTGAATATCACTACAATCACCTTCGAAGTACTCCCCTTGGGAAGCTATGCACTGACACCAGCGCCTAGTCCACCCCTCAAAGCAATTTTGGAACTCTTTCTGAAATGGCCATCAGAGCTATTGTCGTATTACCCTTAATGTCCTGAGTGTCATCAAAATATTTTCCTTTCAATATTTCCTTTATCTTTTGGTAAAGAAGGAAGTCATTGGGGGCCAGATCAGGTGAGTAGGGAGGGTGTTCCAATCCAGTTATTTGTTTACTGGCTAAAAACCCCCTTACAGACAGTGCCATGTGAGCTGGTGCTTTGTCGTGATGCAAGAGCCATGAATTGTTGGCGAAAAGTTCAGGTCGTCTAACTTTTTCAGGCAACCTTTTCAGCACTTCCAAATAGTAAACTTGGTTACCTGTTTGTCCAGTTGGTACAAATTCATAATGAATAATCCCTCTGATATCGAAAAAAAAGGTTAGCAACATCGTTGCAGCAAGTTTGCAAACTTAATTGTCACCCCTCTTAGGTAACTCACAAAAAATAATCAATGTTTGAAGCAATGTAAATGGAAGCACGCAGTGTTTTTCATAACCATGACACTACAGAGATAAAATTTTAATCCCATAAAGATGGCAAGTTGACACCAATTTCCTAAAGCATTGGCCGTCTTTAGCAGAGGCTCACACAGAAAATGTTGGTGAAGCTAGGCCTGGCCCTGAGGTCTGGCATGGGTCGGTCACTTATGTACTCAAACAAATATGTTCAGAAATCTGATTTTTCAATAATGTGGGAGAGTAACTGAGCTCAGAAATCTATGCTAGATCTATCAACATGTCCTGATCATATATGAGAATAAAGTTCAGTATCTAGATATCCCAGTGAATACTTTGGCTTCTTTCATTTGCAGTAGAATTGTGATTCTGCAGGGGTAACAAAAGAAAATGTTAAACAAAATTTCCTTTAACATTTTTACAAAGGATTTATGTAGACTACGATTTAGTAAGGTCAATTAGAAAAGTAAAAATTTAATAATGTGAAATTGAAAACGATAAACTTCAAAAATATTTTTGCCATGACTTATTAGAAGGAAGCAAAAGACTGCTTAATAGAATCTTTACCTTTTTATTGAGTGTTATCTAGTGTAGACATGGCTGTTATTGATGCAGTCTTTTGCGTTTAAATACAAGAAGACTCAGAGTAATCAGAACGATTAAGCTCATATTAACAATGGAAAAAAGTTCTATTTTTTCACATAAGTATACCAAATTTGGTTTCTCTGAATGATAATGAAGTTTTCATAACTAACCAGTTTAGTTCTATTCTTTAAATTTTGCTAACTGTTGAATGCTCTTTAATTAGTCTTTTATAACAATATCCTTGTTAAGCATGGAAACCTCAGTTATCATTTTCTATTTTACAAGTGATAATAAGCAAACTATAAAATGGGGATTTTCAAGTCAAATTTCTCGTATAATCCCAATCATCATTTCAGTGTTTGAAAAAAAAAAAAAACTGGGAAAAACACAAATGTTAAGTTATTCAGTTGATTTGTAACACATTTCACTATGGAAGACTATTCTTCTGTGTTCCTTCAAGCAGCTAAGGAAGGGAACTGTGACCTCCCACGGTCACCTTCCAAGCACCTCCTGGCTGTGCTGTAAGTTTAAAGGGTTGGGTATGATGGCCCAAAGGCGTTTGCCTTATAACTTGTTACCCCCTCATTTCTCTTCTCTCATACAATATTTCCCATCAGTGTGTGAAGTACTCGACTCCTCTTCTGATGGTATTTAAAAGTCATATATAGATTGAAAAGTTACTCCAGCTCCAGAATAGGCATTGGCACTTTAATGAAGTTCATTTGAATAGTGACTCTATGATTGTGTTTGGTGGTTAAAGGGTACCAAAGGGGCTCTGTTTTATGACTGGCTCACTACCTTTAAGGCTCTTATTTATTACTTAAAAAAATGTTTTGTGTATTTTTTGGGGAAAAATGGCTGCCATTTCATGGTATTGCGATTTGCACAGAGAGTATAATTTAATATAAATTCTGTAAGTTCCTTAACATGGTCAACTACAGCTTTTATTTTCTGGCCACTTAAATTATTTGTTTTTGGAGAAAATATTTCCTGATTTAAATACTTAAAAGTGTTCACTAAGTAATGAAGCTCGGTCCTGATGTGGATACTTATCAGATCTGCCAGTTTGATAAGGGAGAAGGAGATGGAGGAAAAGGACAGATGGGAGGAGAGAAATAGGGAAAGAGTAAAGAGAAGGTAAATAGGCAAAAAAAAATTGAACCTCAGGAACAAATGCAGTTTGGGGCTGACACAGGGATAGGTCATATTTTCTCGGGAAGTTTGCCCTTGATTAAACGTGTCCCTCAGGCTTGTCATCCAAGAACAACATAGTATGATTCAGGATGGCAGTGGTTCTGGCCTCTGAACAGCCAGGCTGCCTGCTTATGGAGCTAAAGAGAGCTATATGGGGACATATGCGCCACTTGACTCCTTAAATACCCGAAGAATGAGTGTCAATTCTTATTCCTATTGTCTAAAGGACCCAATTTTTAATATGTATATTTGAAAAAAATGCAAGACATGTTATCTATAAAGTTAGAATACTTATCTTGCACTATTTGTAAGTCTTAGGATTTATGGTTTACTCAAAATTTCTAATTTACTTGATGAGTCATATCTTGCTGACAAATAAGAGAAGATTAAACAGTCCCCCAGCCTGAAGATGAGCAAAGACGTGGGGTGTCTGTCAGGTAAAGAAAGGTCCAAGAGCAGAATTAGCCAAACACTGGGGCTGAAGACAAAGACAGGGTGGAATTCAAACTAACCTGTTATTATGAAGTTAAAACTAAGCAAAGCACATCAAACCTTCTTTTGCTTAAAGCTGTGTATATTAAATAAATCTATTGGATGATTGGACCTATTTCTCCACTGCCTCCTTTTGCAACCAATGCTTAAGTGGGCTCATTCGAACAAAACATTTTGTTTCCTAAACTTGGAGCGTTATTGTACTTTTTGATAATTTTGTGAGGCATGTTTTCTTTTCTTTTTTATTTTATTTATTTATTTATTATTTATTTATTTTTTCTAAAGATTTTTATTAAAAATATAGCTAATATACAATATTATATCAGTATCAGGAGTGTACCATAGTTATTCAATATTTGTATACCTGAAAAACTGATCAACATTATAAGTCCAGTAACCATCTGACACCAGATCACCCTGTCCCAATATTATTGACTGTATTCCTTATGCTGCGTATTGCATTTCCGTGACTTACTTGTTTTATCCCTGAAAAGTTGGATCTCTTCTTCCTCTCACCTTTTCTCCCTTTTTTAAAATTTTAAGTTACAGTTGACATTCAATATTATTTTATATTTTGATTTCAGGTGTACAGCATAGTGATAAGATATTTGTATAATTCAAGAAGTGATCCCCCTGACTAGTCTAGTATCCACCTGGCAGCGTACATAATTATTATCATGTCATTGACTATATTCCCTGTGCTTTACTTTACATCCCCATGACTATTTTGTAACTACCAATTTGTATTTCTTAATCCATTCACCTTTTTCCCCCTGTGCCTGAACCCTCTCAATACTATTACCCCAAGAAATATAGTACTCATGTGACACCATACATAGTTATTACAATATTATTGACTATATTCCTTATGTTATACCTGCATCTCCATAACTACTTTGTTGCAACCAATATGTACTTCTTAATCCCTTCCCCTTTTTTCACCCAAACCCCCAACTCCCCTCCCATCTGGCAACCATCAAAATGTTTTCTATATCTATGAATTTGTTTGTTTCTTTACATTGTTCTGTAGATTCCACATATAAGCAAAATCACATTGCATCTATCTTTCTCTGCTCACACTCTACTCAGCAAAGTACCCTCCAGGTCCATTCATGCCACTACAGATGGCAAGAACCCATTCCCTTCCATGGCTGAGCAATATCCGTTGCGTATATGTACCGCCTCCTCTTTGTCCATTCATCCATTGATGGACACCCAGATTGCCTCCACATCTTGGCCATTGTAAACAATGCTGCAGTGAACCCCATCTCCTCGAACTAATGTTTGGGTTTCTTCAGATAAGTACTCAGAAGTGAGATTACTGGGTCCTTCTCTGTCTCTTGGTGTAGTCTTTGTTTTAAAGTCTAAAGTACTCTGGGCTGGGGAGCCTGGGGTTGGGGGCTGGAGGCCCTCACACCTCGGGGGGAACCTCTGTGGTATCCCTCCTCATTCTCAACCACCACACATAGGTTTGGGGCCAGCCCATTTCATGTCTCTGCCCCTCTTACGTGTCTTGACATGGCTTTTCTTTATATCCTTTGTTATAAAACTTCTGTTCATCTAGACTTTAGATGGTTCTCCAGGCTGATTGTTCTGTAATTTACTTGTAATTCTAATGTGTTCCTGGAAGGTACAAGGCACAGTATTTATCTACTCTGCCATCTTGGATCTCTCCTATGTTTTCTTTTTCAAATACCTTGATATTCTTTCTAGTTTAACAATTAATCATCTCATCTTTGATTTATAATAACTTGGCTTTCTAAAAGAACTACTAGCACTTTGTAAAACCTAATAAACTAATTTTCCAGTAAAGCAAATGTCCAATTCCATATTTTTCTGGAGAGTTTGTATAGATTTGGTGAAATAGAATAACATTGCATTACAGAAAGTTACAGAGGCAATTTTAGAAATGCATGAGTGTAGCTTAAACAAGAAGAATGGTTACTCCTTTACTTTTTAAAAAAAAAATAATTTTTACTGTAAGATGTAAAATTACCTCACTCATTTTTTTCTGTTTTCAAAAAATACATTGCACTACTTAAATGGTACATTTTATTCTGAAATTTGACATACTTTGTCATCAAAATTTTATTTAAATAGTTATACATACATAATTCAAAAGTGAACTTGCTGAAGTATATTAAGGATCCCCCAAATTTTTATGCAAGAAGGCAAAGCATATTTTGAGACAACTAATTTTGGAATTTACTTGCATTATTTTTACATTTCAATAAGTTCAATATTATTATGAGATCAGCAAAGTACACAGATGGAACTGCTTTTGAATATTGTTGAGCAAGGAATACTGTACATTTTTTCCAATGGACTGCAATTATGGAAACACCTGTGCTGTATAAATTTGCACTGACCCACTGTGAAATTACATTGTGTTCAATAGGCCTTAAAATTTCTCATTTCTCACCTGTGGTTGAGGCCTTCTACTTGTTATCAACTATAGTATGATACATTGTGTTGCAAGATGATAAACCATATGAAGCTATTTAAAATATTTTACGTTATTCATCCCACAGTATATATCCTTACTTAAACCTGTTCTCATTTAAATTTACTAACTGCACATTTTAGATCCAACATAAAATCATGCCAAAAATATCTAAAAAGACAAATATTTTCATTTTGTTAGAAATTAAAAGCTTTTATTTAGAAATAGTCCAAGGTTAAATGTGAAAGAATTCAAGTTGCTTCATTTGTTTTTGATCCACATTTCTGTTTTTAGAGAGGAAAATACATAATGTCAAAGTAACTAACGAAGGCTGAGTGAATCCAACATAGAGTGTGGGTAAAAATAATTCATTATCTTGATGTTTTATCTTTAATATGAAACTACTGACCATAAGTACATTTGGGAACATAATGATCAACTGGATTTTTCATTTTTTATCCTGATATTTGAAACTAAATTGTTACATCCAGAATTTATAGATTGCATAATAATGGGATATTGCAGTGTTCATAATTAAAATTAGAGAGATGTTCTTCAATTATAAGATGAAACCCTGTGTCAGTGATGTTTACAACAGCACCACAATGAGATGACAAGATGCAGGATTTAGTAGCAAAATGTACCTAGTGTATGTATCCCAAAAATCTCTGTTACACGTATCATCTTTAATCCTAATAATTTCCAGAAGCACATCCTATTGACTCTAGTTTCCTATCTCAAGTAAAAGAGTATTCCTGGAGAATGAATTATTGGTTGGGAGGAGGTTTTCTACTCAGATTTGATTTAGAAATTGAATAATATACTCTGATAGCATTTTATACTTATTTTCCTCAAATTGGGGTTATTTCTGGATCTTACACATCCACAAATAGTCAAGCACATGCGGCACTCGGTTAGGTTGCACAGAGGCTGCATAGCGACTTGTTACGACAAGCGTAAATCAACATGAAACTCATAGACTATAACTTATATTCAATTTATTACTATAGACACATTTATTGGGATAGAATTTTTACAGTGTCATAATATTCTGAGAAGCTCACCATAAACTATTAACAAGAGAGGAGCGCTATTAATAATGAACATCCCAGAGCAGTTATTTTCAGAAAGTTTTTGACCCTGAGAATGAAATTAGTTAAGATGGGTTTGAGATAATAAACATATACCCTTAATCTGCTAAAATACCTGACAAGAAATGTATCAACCTGCTATCATTATTTCAGAAACATAAATTGCATTAAGAATTTTGTAAAGTATGAAGGCTTTTAAATATTGATTCCTTTGTATGATACTATAAAATATTTATTCTCATTTCCATTTTGAACATGTTATACCATTCCTGATATTCTGCCATCATTCTAGCGTGTTTTGATATTTTAAAGATAGTCTTATAGACAAAATTTTATTAATTCATTTTACTTAACTTTGGTCACTTCGTTTATATGATTTTTAAAGTGTGAACTGCTAATTGCTATACTTTCAGTAGTGTTTAAAAAATATATTGTCCATATCAGGTAAGTGTATTATCACTGAAGTATCACATGGTATTGCAACCTTAATAAAAGTGAGTTAATTAACTTGTCAGGCTTTATCAATATATAAATAAGCCCCATTTCAGGTGCGTTTTTTAAATTATTCTTTTTTATAATTTAAAGGATTATAAATAAGCCCCATTTCAGTTGTGTTTTTTAAATTATTCTTTTCATTTTGCTTATGCTGATTCTGGCTCAGTATATAAATAAGCCCCATTTCAGGTGCATTTTTAAATTATTCTTTTCATTTTGCTTATGCTGATTCTGGCTTCCTAAATTACACTCATCTTTATAGACCTCTTTATTGATCTATCTCCAAAGAACCCAGCTGACAACACCCTTCGTCATATACTAGGACTGTCATGGTAGGTGTACCCATGTACACGCCTTCATAAAATAACATATGGATTTTTTTTGCAACAACATATTAGTTTGAACCATATAAAATTGTCAATATTTTTTTTTACTAAGAAGAATATATGATTTTGAGGTCTGCATAACTACTCATTTATCCTCATGATTGTTTCTGATTGAGCGATAGGAAAAACATTTTACTCTGACTTCCCATAATCAAAACAATTTACCTAACACCTGATATCTGGCCAACCGGAAAAATACCAACATTTCAGGTTGGTAGTATGGGCTTCCAAATGTCTTTGCTGTATACTTGAAACATTGACAAAATTATGAAATTAGAATCTGTATTTAGTACACAGGGCACACATTTCCTTTTTTAATTTAAATATGTGTGTGTGAAAAAAAAAGAAAAGAAATATGTGCGTGTGTGTAATTTATTTATAAATCTACGACTTTTCATGAAAAACACCTGAAATAAGAAATAGAAGTTTCTTTCCACATTCAACTCTTGTTTATTTGCAACATGTATCGCCCAGGTTATTTTCCCCTTGCATTTATACAGGCAAATATACACATATGTGTACACACACACACACACACATTTCATAATAATAGGATCATGAAAAGAATGTGTTTCTAAGACTTCAGTGGTCAGTATTGAAAAAGACTTCTAAAGTAACTTAAACTACCAAATGCAACTAGTATTTGGAGAAGAGTAGAAAACTGTGGCAGAGATGTGGAGGCCCCAGAAACCCTCTGACCTTCTAATGACACACTGGAACATAAGAAGAGTTTGGAGGCCCAGTGGGGCCTTTTCTGGGCCTTTTCCATTCTCTTTCAGTAGCTTTCCTAAGACGAGTATGTGGAAATACCTCATATTATTTTCATTCTACTGCTGTGACAAATTACCTCAAACTTAGCAGCTTCAAACAGCACATATTTATTTTCTTGAAATTCTAGAGGTTAAAAGTAAAAAATGATCTCACTGGGCTAATATCAAGGTATGGGCAGAGCTGTGCTCCTTCTGGAGGATCCAAGGGGAAAATCTGTTTCTTTGACTTTTTCAGCTTTCCCACATCCCTTGGCTTGTGGCCCCTTCCTCCATATCAAAGCCTTCAGTTTAACATCTTTAGATCTCTCTATGATTTACTCCCTTGTCTCCCTGTTCCATTGATAAAGACCTATGATTACATTGGGCCCACCTGGCTAACCCAGGATAACCTCCTCAAGGTCAGCTGATTAGCTGCTGTAATTCCATCTGCAGCCTTAATTTTTCTTTACCACGTGACCTAACTTATTCCCAGGTTCTGGGTATTAGTAGGTAGACATTTTTGAGGGCCTATTATTCTGCTTATCACACCTCGTATACAGATTTAGTTCAGACTACGCAATGGCTTGAAACCGTTACATGATTATTTGCTCTGTGTAGAGGTCCCTTAAAATCTGAAGTTAGACCATGTGATTCGTCTGCTCAAATCCTCTAATGGTTTCCAATGTCTCTCTGAGATAATACAAATTTTTTAAAATGGTCTCCGAAGCTCTTCAGGATTTGTCCCCCATTAATGCTAAATCTCTGAGCACTCCCCCGCTTCTTCCCACTGCTCTAACCACACTAGACTCCTGTTTCTCAACATACCTGGCACCTTCTTGCCTCAGGTCATTTACACTTGCTGTTTCCTGTGCCTGGAACCACACCTGATACTCATGGAGTCTTCTTATTTAATCTTTTACTCAGATGTTAAGGTCTCAGTGAGAACTTCCCAGCTAGCAAACTCTAAATAACATGGCAGTGGTCCTGCCCTCCTTGTTTCCTGTTTTGTTTTTTACTCATAACACTCATCAACATCTCACATTTTACTCATTTACCTTCTTCAAGACGTGTTTTTGCCCACTAGAATGTTAGTTCCATGAAGGCCGAGATTGTTGTCTCTTTTGTTCACAGCTCTCTGTATCTCTAACCCCTTGAAGAGCAGGTAGTTGCTAAACATTTTTTTAACTTAATGTATTGTGCCATATGCCTCTTAGATGTCTTCTGGCATGTTTAACTCCGATATCTCTATTTGATAATCTCCATAATTCCTGCATATTAAAACTGATATCTAACTATTTATGAACTGTAAATAACAGTGCCAAAAATTCAACATTCAACAATTTCATGCAATAAATATTTACTGAGAACTGCTATGTCAAGCACTGTATTTTACACATTCTAGCTCAGTTAACCCCATTTTCTTTTAATTACTGTGCCGTGGCATTTTCACATGCTGAGTTTAAGTATTGCTTTGGGAAATGTTTGTGTTGCACACATGTTTGTGTGTTTGTCAGTGTGTATGTGTACATATGTGTGCGTGTGAGAGAGAGCTAGAGCTAGATAGATGATAGATAGACAAAGATAGAGGAGAGACAAAGAGACAAAGATAAGATGAGATAATAAATAGATGATAGACAAATAGGTAGAGAGACAGATGATAGATAGATAGGTAGATACATAGACAGACAGAAAGACAGACAGACAGGGAGAGACAGATTGCGTTTGGGCTCTATGAAAAGTTGCTTTCTAACTGGGTGGGTTGCCCAAACTTTAAAATACATGGCCACAGAGGTAAGGCAAGTATGGGGCAGTACAAAGGGGTGTAGAAAGGAACTAATACAATGGCCTTCACAGGAACAGAGTTTCCCTAGAAATGATGGTGGTAAATGAAAGCAGAATATCAATTCTTAAATTGAGTAAACTCATCTATTATAGCAAAAACACGTTATAATCTGTAAATATAATATCCTCCTCTAATTAGTAACTAATAATACCAGTGCTATAACTTCTATGAGAAAACTATGATTATAGAACCATTACAAATGCCATTGCAATGTAAAATAATGCATCTTGTACCTTAAATGATTTTATGCATGGTAACGGAATAGAAAAGCACACATTTTCTTAGCATTCAATGTTCAAAACCAGAAGCCAGTTGGAAAATCTGCCACAGACTTTATTTTGTAGATTTCCCATTTGAGTGCACCACAATGGGCAAAGGAGGAGCAAACCGTCTGACATGCTATTTATCCAGCTATAAAATTATCATAATTAGAGAAAGTGAGATATTTTGGTATTTAAAAGAGCTTATTAGTTCTTTGAATAATATTTATAACCAAATATTTGCATTTAAAATATATATAATTATATGAAGCATAATCGAAGAAATTAGTTTTAGGATAGTAAATTAATGGTTATTTATAGTTGCCATGAAGTGGATAGGGATTTCAGATATTAAAAAAAAGTGTCTGTTTATATGTGAGTCATATTAACTCCCTTGGGGGCATGAGAGGTATTTAAGGCTTCTCACAGATGTTCCAGGATCAATTTATGTAGAGTGTGAAGAACTGGTGACACATATATGAACTATATGGAAAGCGAGCCTATTTTTTTTTTAACCTTAAGAAATGAATCAGTGCACAATACCACCAAAGAGAATAGGAGATATTTTCTATTTGCATATAACAACCCAGCTGTGAACATACAGAAGGGATGAATATCTGTGATTTTTGAATTTAGTATGTTAATAAAGATACTGTCCCTTACAAATCTACAAACCCTTGATAGGAAAACAAACCACAAGTTCTGTAGATAAAGGTTTTCAGAATTACATGTTAATGAAATTTCTTGTATTTTTTCATCCGTTTTTTAAATTAATAGACTCCTTTTTTTAGAGCAGTTTAAGGTTACTGAAAAATTGACCAGATAAAACAGAGTTCCCATATACCCTCCTCTCCACCTGCACAGTTTCCTTTATTTTGTGTCTTATTGTGGTTTATTTGTTACAATTGATGAACTGATACTGACATATTATTATTAACCAAAGTACATAGTTTACATTAGGGTTCACTTTTTGTGTTGTACAGTACTATGGGTTTCACATAATGCCACATATCATTAGTATCAAATAGAATAGTTTCATATCCCTAAAACCCCCCTGAGCTTCACCCATTCATCTCTCCCTCCCTTTCCTAACTCCGGGCAATCACTGATCTTTTTACCGTGATTAAATTTTTGCCTTTTCCAGAAAGTCATATAGGTAGATTCATGTGGGTTGCCTTCTTTAACTCAGCAATATACATTTAAGGTTTCTCCATGTCTTTTTATGGCTTGATATTTCATTTATTTTTATTGCTGAATAATATTCCGTTATATGTACATACCATAGGTTGTTGACCCATTCTATTGAAGGACATCTTGGTTACTTCCTATTTTTGGCATTTCTGAATAAAGCTGCTATAAACATTCATATGGAGGTTTCTGTGTGGACATAAGTTTTCCATTCATTTGAATAAATATCAAGGTATGTGCAATTGATGGATTATACGGTAAGAGTATATTTAGCTTTGTAAGAACTGCTGAACTGTCTTTCAGAATATCTGTACCATCTTGCATTCCCATCAGCAATAAATAAAAGTCCCTGTTGCTGCCCACCCTTGCCAGCCTTTGGTTTTGCGGCTGCCTTCAATTTCAGCATTATAATTAATGTGATAGTTGTGTTGTGGTAGCTCTTTGTTACTTTGCAATTCCCTGATGACATACGATACTGAGCATCTTTTCATATAATTATTTGCCCTCTTTATATCTTTGGTGAGACATTCAAATCTTTTTCACACTTTTAAATTAGATTGTTTTCCTATTGTTCAGTTTTGAGGGTTCTTTGTATAATTAGGGTACAAGGCCTTTATCAATATGTATTTGGAAAATATTTTCTCCCAGTAAGTAGCTTATCTTTTTACTCCCTTATGAGGTGCTGTTGCAGCATAGGCTTTTCAGATCTGAATAAAGTACAAATTAGGATTTTTTTTTTCTTACAGGGATTACGGTTTTTGGGTTATATCTAAAAAGCCATTACTAAATCCAAGGACACCTAGATTTTTCTCTTGTGCTATACCTTCTAGAAATTGTATAATTTTACATTATACATGTAAATCTATGCTCTATTTTAAATTAGTTTTTGCAAAAAAGGTGGAAGATTGGTGTCTAAACTGAGTTTTCGGCATCTGGACATCTAGTTGTTATAGCACTATTTATTGAAAAGAATATATATTCTTCATTGAAAATTGCCTTTGCTCCTTTGTCAAAGATCAGTTCACTGTAATTGCATGGGACTATTTCTTGGCTCTTTATTGTGCTCCAGTGGGCTATTTGTCTATTTTTTTGGCCAATACTGCGTTATCATGGTCATTGTAGCCTTGTTGTAAGTCTTGAATTTGGATAGTGTCAGTCCTTTTTTATTTTCTTTAATTGAAGTTTATTGGGGGTGACAATTGTTAGTAGTTACATAGGTTTCAGGTGTACAATTCTGTAATATGTCATCTAGATATCACGTTGTGTGTTCACCACCCAGAGTCAGTTCTTCCATCACCATATATTTGATCCCCTTTACCCTCATCTACCACCCTCCCACCCCCTTACCCTCTGGTAACCACTAAACTATTGTCTGTGTCTGTGAGTTTTTGTTTCTCATTTGTTTGTCTTGTGCCTTTGTTGTTTTAAGTTTTGTATACCACATATCAGTGAAATCATATGGTTCTTGACTTTTTCTGTCTGACTTATTTCACTCAGCATTATAATCTCAAGATTCATCCATGTTAGTGTCAGTCCTTTGACTTTGTTCTCCTTCAACATTGTGTTTGACTACTTTGGTTCTTTTCCTTTTTCATATAAACTTTAGCATTAGGTGGTCAATCTACACAAAATAACTTGTGATTTTGACTGGGATCATGTAGACTTATGATCTATAAAATCGAGTTGGGAAGAAATGACAGCTTAACAATACTGAGTCTTCTTATCCAAGAACAGGGACTATCTTTCCATCTATTTAGGTCATCTTCGATTTCTTTTTATCCAGAGTGTTGTAGTTTTCCTCATGTAGATCTTGTCCAGATTTTGTTAGATTTATACCTTATTTCATTTTCTTTTGGTGCATTGTAAATGGTATGTTTTAATATCAAATTCCAATTGTTCATTGCTGGAACACAGGAAAGCGGTTGACTTTTGCATATCCCACTTGGATCTAGCCATGTTTTCATATTTTCTACATGGGCAATCATGCCATCTGCTAACAAACACAATACCATTCCTTCATTCCCAATCGCTATACCTGTTATTTCCTTCTTTTGTTTTATTCCATGACTTAAGACTTCCAGCATGATGTTGAATAGGAGTGGTGAGAGAGGATACCCTTGACTTGTTTTGGACCTGAAGGGGAGAACATTCACTTCTCACTATTAAGTATGATCATTGTTTTAGGTTTATTTATCTATATTTTATTAAGTTGAGGAAGAATCAGTTCTTGATTTCATTGATTTTTCTCTATTGCTCTTCTATTTTCAATGTCATTGATTTCTGCCCTAATTTATACTACTTCTTTTCTTCTGCTTAGTTTACATATAATTTGTTTATTGTTTTCTCATTTCCTAAGATGGAATCTTAGATTATTGATTTTACATCTTTTTTTTTCTAATATACACATTCGATGCTATAAATCTCGGTCTAAGCACTGCTTTCATTGCCTCCCAGAAATGTTGTAACTTGTATTTTGTTCTCACGTAGTCCAAAGTATTTTTAAAATTTCTCTTGAGAATTCTTTGAGCACATATCACTGAAAATGGGATTGTGTGATCTTCAAATATTTTGGGACTTTCCTGGAGTTTTACTGATTTCTAGTTTAATTTCACTGTGGTCTGAGAATACACATTACATAATTTTTGTATTTTAAATGTTTTAAGGTGAGGTTTATGGCCAGAATGCAGTATATCTAGGTGAGTATTGCATGTGAGCTTGAGAAGAATGTTTATTCTACTACTGTAGGTATCCTTTATAGCAAAGTGAAATGTGGATTTGAGGAAATTATTTTGAAAATTCAAACTACCCAGTCCTAAGCATGTAAGCATATAGGTAGAACAAGATATGTATTTTGAAGACCTCAGAGGAAGAATGTACTACTTCACATGTCTGTGATTTATTGATTTATATAAATATAATGCATAGACTCTAAATGGTTCACAGTTTGGACAATCACTACTATGTACATAGGAGGGAGCCAAGAAAACTCAATTGTTCTGAACTTGATCGGGTTTCCTCATACAAGCAAGGTATGGAAATAAAAAGCTCTCATCCAGATCACTTTGAGCATTGTCTGGAGCACAGGAGAAATGAAGAAGATAGCCAGGAGGCCAGGACAATGACGATTTTCCTGTGGTGATTATTTATTTTTTTCTATCTAATCAGCATTAGAGGGGAGAATGCTTTTGGGGTGCCATGGAATTAAATGAAAGATTCTTCTAAAGAGTCAGTTCTGCTGCTTCAGAAAATCTGGGAGAGAAGAAAACAAAACTCTTTACATAGCCAATCCAAGTAATTGTCTTTGTTATCACCCAAATATAGAAGGAGAAACTAACCCAATCTCACATTAATCTTTTTCGATGGTCTTTTTAAAACTGTATTGATATGAACTTTAAAACTAGAGAATACGTGCAGTCACATGACCTGTAAGAAGGTATCCATGTTGTACATACTAATGCTTTTTAGTACATGCCAAAATGCTTATTTAACTTCTATCACTTTGCTCTCCTGTTTGAGAAACAGAAGAACTGATAACAGTAGATAAGAATGATGTACTTTTGTTCTCTACGATAGGTTACATATATTTCTAAATACACGAGTATGTAATGTATAAAATGTATGAAACTGAGTCGAAGGTTTACTTTTGTACAATTAATAAAGATAATCTGGATTAAAAAAATTCCAATATGGAGAAAAATGAGGTTAACATAAAATCCAGACAGATGGCTAGATGAATGCAGCTTAAAAATTGCACAATTACATCCTTAATTGTGTATGTTTTTCTAAAGTGTAAGTCATAGGTCAAATGTAAGGAGTTGTTAATATTTTGCCAAATGATCATGTTCGGTACACTACATAAAGTCAAACTAACTAAGACTAATGCACAACCCTAATTCAGCGTGATTGGGACTTCTTGCTGACATTTACATATTGGTTACAATTTATTAGAAAGCAACCATTTTTTTATGTGATTGAATGAGTCATATTTTTAAATGCTAATAATCAATATGAGTTTAACAAAAATTATGTTGTAAAAATGAAGGTATATTTTTACACCAAAAATTTACATTCTGTTCTTAATCTGTATCAGAATGGTCATTGTGTTAAAACTATATTCTTGTGACTAGGTGAATAACAACTAATAAAATGTTTCTTAATAATGCTATATTTATCCAATTTACCATCGAAGCACTTGTAATAGTAAGAATGTGGAAATGATATGAGAGAATAATTAATGATATAATAGTGTGGGATGAAGTTAAAAAACTCAAACTAATCAGCTTCTTTCTGTTCTCATTTCTGCATTAAACCATTAGATGACTTTGTTTTTATTTTTCTCTCTAAATCTGTTTCCTTGTCTTTAAATTGAGTTAGTTGAGCAAGTCTTTAAGTTGTTGTCGGCTTGAAAGGCTGTCTGAGTCTGTGAGGTTCCTGAGGAATCCAGCTGGACTCCTGTCTCCGTGACCATACATAGCCAGTTCATATATGAGTTACCATGGTGGGCTTGAAATACAATTTATATTGAGGTTTGCCTGATGTGTAAACCTCAATATAAGGTTTACATATTATTGATATGCAAATATCAATAATTTGTTGATATTAACAAATCATTGATATTTGTATCAATAATTAATAATTATTATTTTAATAATTATCAAATAATTATTGATATTTGTGCCAATAATTAATAATTAATTAATAATTAACGATTAGTAACAATTATTGATTATTCATTAACAAATAATTATTATAATTATAACAATTATAAACATTTTTATATATTGTTATATAAATTTTATATATTGTTATATAAAATATTTTGTATATTGTTATATAAAAATTATAATAAATAATAAAATAATTATTGACAATTATTTTTAATAATTATCAATTATTATTAATTAACAAATAATTATCGATAACAAATAATTATTGATATTTGTATCAATAATTATTATAACAAATAATTATAAAAATTATAAAAATTTTTATATATTGTTACATAAAAATTTTTGTATGTTGTTATATAAAAATTATAACAAATAATATAATAATTATTGATAAATAATTATTGATATTTGTATCAATAATTAATAATTAACCAATAATATATAATTAATAATTAATAATAATTACCAGAGACTCTGGTTGACTGGCATTACTTCCTGTCCTGAGTACTGAATACATACAACAGTCTCAAAAAGTTAGTTCAAAAAGGTAATTCATTAGAAACAGAGTTGGAAGTGATATTTTTCCAAGTTTTGAATAGGTGAAGTTTTTACACATTTCTTGACATGCATTCGATCTAGTTTGATTTCATAAGACCCACTAAAAAATGGAAAACTTTATTCCCATTTGTGGTACTATATACCTATCACCAGCAGCATTTCACATGTCTGCAGGGCTATGCCCTCTGGGGACACAATACTGTAAGTGTGCTCTACACTCATAATAAAAGTAAGCATCAGTATTCATCGAACACTAGGCATCAAGCACTATTGTAAGTTTTCACATAGTAACTCACTTAGTGCTAATAGCCCTGTGCAAAGACCATTTATTGCCCCCATTTTACTGAGGAGGAAACACGGGGGGTGTCTAATTAACTTGCCTCAAATTACCCAACTTGTAAGTGATAGAGTTAGGCTTTGAACCCATACGGTCTGGTCCTTGAGTCCATAATTCTAAGTGTTGTATCTCTCTCTCTCTCTCTCTCTCTCTCTCTCTCTCTCTCTCTCTCTCTCTCTCTCTCATCTTAACACTCTAGTACCAACGTACTTCTTTAGATTATAAGTTGGTGTAAACTTCATTCATGTAGTTATCAATAAGACACTAGAAAGGGATTTTTTAACTGGAATCTAAATTACAATAAGATTTTTATTTGAAATCGATGGAACACACTACAGATTAAGAACAGTTCCCTAATAATTACATTAAGCATACTTATATGGATGCTAAAATGCAAAATACTGGTATTGCTTTCTTGAGGTTCATGTCCAGTTTTTTTTTTCTTTCTTTTTTTTTGTTTTTTTCCCCCTGTAAATTACTGCTGCAAGTCAGTTGGATGCAGACACGTGAAATATCCCAGTCCTTGTCCTTTCAGAATCCATCACAACTTTTGGTGGTGTTTCGGCATCATTTGACAAATATCTCTGTGCCATTATAATTATTACTAAAATGGTCATTTGCTTGTATTTGGGCTTTTGCTACAATTATGTAGGATCTTGAACCTAGCACAAAGCATGGTGCCAGCAGATATACTCATTTATTTAACTTTAGAATCCTCAGGTTGACTCTCCTCGATTGACTTAACGTATGATCTCCATGTACAATGTGCCTGGAACTCTACTTGTTCCATATTTAAATTGTCTCAAAACTGAAGGGGTTCTCTTTATTCTTACACACATTTGCAAATGCCAGCCATAGTTACTTACTTGATGGTTTCTCTTTCCTCAATGTGGACTTTCTCTGACTCCATCTCTCTGTAAGCTGCTTCATGGTAACAAAAGTGGTTTTCGACATCCTGATAAGAAGACACAGCTTCATCCACCTACAATAGACTAAGCGCTCTCAAGCAGAGTGTGACCTGATGAAGATTACATGACTCAGAAACAATTGACTAGGCTCTGTTTCCTACCTAGCGTTAGTCAATACTTTCCTTTCTTATGGTACTTAACCATTTCATCCCTGTTATGTGTGGTTGCAATATAACCATAAAGACTTGCTGGTAGACACTAAGCAGATCAATTAATTTATGCATTGTACGCAAACAATGGGTTTTCTGGAAAACCACCCACTTTTAGCAGAAGTACATTCTAACAATGCAG
This sequence comes from Rhinolophus hipposideros, assembly GCF_964194185.1. Classification (NCBI taxonomy): domain Eukaryota; kingdom Metazoa; phylum Chordata; class Mammalia; order Chiroptera; family Rhinolophidae; genus Rhinolophus; species Rhinolophus hipposideros. The sequence goes on along the minus strand of NC_138058.1, from coordinate 8,002,826 downwards.
TCAACCGGTAGCAGATATTTAACAACATATACAGCATCTCACGGGAATCCTATAATCATAATGGTCTTAACGTAAAGTAAAGAATTATTTTTAGAAAATATTTTTATTCTTAATGATATATTGCTTTCATGGCGGGGTTGATGTTCAGGCATTTTTGAAACTGAGGGTTTCTTCTTTCCTGAGGTAGGCTCTATTTTCTCAAGCTGGGAATTGTGTCTTGATATGTTTTACAGATAGTATTCAATATTAATAAGATCACTTATGTGATCTGTGAGAACACATACACATTCAAATACATACCAAGATAAATTAAACCTTCTGGGGAAGGAACATGAATATGATGAGAACTGAAGAATGGAAAAATACCAAGCATTCCAATCCCTGATGCTTTTCCAATAGCTGAGACCATTTTGATATTGGACTAACCTTAAAAAAATAAAATAAGATAAAAAAGGAAGTCTGGCTTACAAAATCTTAGAAGACTTAATTGATGTGTTGAAAGCACCCTGAAAACAAGACTATAAATATCTGTTGATGGCTTCCAAAATAAATAGTGCTAATAAGGTGTACATATAAAAAGTGTTTTCTTATTTTGCCCCCTGGCAATTTTGCTTTTGACTCAGAGATTTACCCCTTGGAAGATCCTTTCTCAGGAGCTCTCAGGACATTGTGTGTGCTGCTCAAATTTTGGTCCTTTTCCCATTGTACAGCATCAATGCATTTTATATATTATTATCTCTTACATATCAAATAGAATACATTGAAGGGAAATATTCTAAGATGGAGGGACTGTGCACTATCACGAGTGGATATATTTAACAGGACCACTAATACAAGATCGACGTGAAAGTGAAAGTATATATTTTTTCTTGGGTAAGAAATAGCAACCAAACAAGCTTTACTCAGTCATTTATGGGGCAGTTCAAAAATCACTCCCCCAAACCTCATTCTGAGTGAAGACTTCCTCAGCAGTCAAGAGTCACTCTCTGCCTTATCTACCTCCATGTGCAGCTCTGAGCTTTGGGGATAGGATGTAGAAAGACTCAGAAAAGGAAAGTGTAAATGAACAGAGACAAAAATGAATGGAGAAAAATTGGAAAATGAAAGTGTTCTGAGAGCAGCATGATTTTGTTCAGAGATAGGGTACACCATGTGACCCAGCAATCCCTTTTCTGGGTATCTACCCCCAAAATTTGAAAACATTTATTCGTAAAGATATATGTACTCCTATGTTCATTGCAGCATTACTCATGGTGCAAGACATGGAAACAGCTGTAGTGTGTGTAGAGACAGAGCCACAGAGAGCAGTTTCCAGGCTCTCGGCCTCATGTGGAAAGGTGCTGGTTTGGGTAGTAGATAGCTGTTAGCTGTGGCTAGTTGGCCGTCAGCTGTAACCATTGAGCCATTGGCCACTAATATAACTCCCGCGGCTACGTTGGGGAATGGAGGAGAGTTGAGGGGAGTCGCTTGGTTGGCAGCAAAGCGGACAGCATGTCGCACGTCGTGTAAACCCAGCCTCCGGTGAGACCATAGTGGTAAGACTTCCCTACCTATGGCTCCGTGGGTGTTCCTTTTGGGTCTCACCATGTCCTGCGTTCTTATGTGGGGAGCAGGAGCAGAGACCCCGCAGGCCGCCCTGCATGACAGTGTCCTTCAACAGATGATTGGATAAAGAAGATGTGGTACGTAAACACAATGAAATATTACTCAGCCATAAGAAAAGATGAAAAACTGCCATTTGTGACATGGATGGATCTTGAGATTATTATGTTAAGTGAAATAAGTCAGGAAAAAAATCAAGAACCATATGACTTCACCCATATGGGAGATATAAAACTGAAAGCAACAAACGAATGAGACATACAAACAAACAAGCAAAAACTCATAGACATAGACAATAGTTATTGGTTACCAGAGTGTGGTAGGGGGGTGGTATATGAGGGCAAACAGAGTCAAATATATAGCGATGGAAGAAGTGACTCTGGGTGGTGAACACCCAATGCAATATATAGATGATGTATTATAGAATTGTACACTTGAAACCTATATAATTTTACTAACCAATGTCACCCCAATAGCTTAATAAAAATGTTTTAAACAATTAAAATAAGAAATGGAAAAATCTTTCTTTAGATATTTATGTCCCTTTCATTTGTATTATTCAAAAGGAGTAAAAAAAAAAATTCCACGAGGCTGTAAGATTAGCTAAGAAAGACTATAATGTAAAAGTTCCATATTATATTCATTGATACATTTATTTAACTTTTAAAAATATAAACATAAGTTAGTGCAATGGAAAATATAAATTGTGGCCCAATGTATGAAATGACTGATTTTAAATAAAATATCTTTGATCACTCAGTGATTGAAAATAAAAGATTAAAGGGAAAGCCATTTGTAGTCTCAGAATTTTCAAAGAATCACTCTGTCATTTGTTTGCATAAAATGTATTAATTTAGGAAAATTACAAATTATTTCTGAAAAGCCACACAATCAAAATAGGGAGTCACATCCCACAGAAGACAAAAAGATCAAGCTGAATACAACATGGTTTGAAAGAGTCCAATGATCTTACTAATAATGAAAAGATGTGAAGTTGTTATCATGTAAAATTTATTCTAACCTGAAATGCTGGAATTAATTTATGACAAGTTTCATTTTTACAACTTTGAAAAACACTTTAAAGCAAGGGCTTATTCTTTCCTTCTTATGCTAAAAGTATGAGGTCATGTTTGAATCTTGGCAACACAGCAATATGCTTACTAGCTTTCACTTGAAATTAGGTTTCTGGTGGTTTTGAATTTTTTCCTAAAGCTTTTTAAGACAAGTTTCCTTTAATTGCCAAACATTTTGTCATTAACTATAACTGCATAATAAATCACTTAAAGTTGTTCTCAATGAAAAATGTATTGTATTTAATGATAATCATAACAGCTCACACTTACTGAGTCTTTGTTCTGTGTCAGGCACTGTTATAAGAATGTGGAATGTGCTAGTTCACTTGATATCACAGTAATATTATAAATCCTTGATGTTCAACCCATTTTGCAGATAAAGAAACTGTGGGTAGAAAATGAAAATCATTTAATCATGGATAGAAAATGAAACGAAGGTGATGGCCTGGACACCAAAGTCTAAGGCGGCAGAAATCAGTGATCCACAGAAAACAATTGTTCAATTAAATATTTAATGAATGAAAATGTTATTTGCTGTTTATTTACTATAAAGGACTTACACCTCTCAGTCCCTCAAACTACATATGTATATGAGGCACCTTAATAAAGACCACGTTAAATGAATAGAATAGGTATTCCTTCTAACCATTTGGTTATCTGTAACATAGAACTATTACAGGATTTCAAATGCACTAAAGGCCCACCAAGGCCAAAAACTGACGGATAACAATGACATTCACAGTTCACTTTCCTCCTCACTATGTTGGGAAATGTTCCAAAAATGCCCAATGCAGCCTTCCCTTACTTAAGGTAGTGTGACCCGCATTTTTTGTCAACGTGATTATGGCTAAAACAAACAAATCTTTATTTCAGCATCAGAAATTTCTCATGCCCTGGGTTAGAATTCTAGCTTGTGATATTCAGATGGGTTCTTTTAAAATTCCTCTTTATTTAAGCTAAACAAATAGTTGACAGGATTACGATCCCATCAGAGACTTTAAAAGAACAGGAATGTTGAAATGTATAAAGCGGCAATATTTGCTTGAAAGGTGCCACATGCCTGTGAGAATCCCAGAAAAACTTAATGAATGTTTGTTTCAATAAAGTTGACACATTTTTCTATAGTATTTCATAGTTTCTCTTTAGAGAAGGTGGAGCATGTGTGACTAGAATGTAACAGGGCGATTGGATTACTTAAAACATCTGAGTTACATAAATCTACAAAGATGCTCAGAAAAGTTGCTGATTTTCTTTCACTCTAAAATATCAGCAGATGTAGACCTCTGCTTTGTCAGAGTTCCACATTTGAAGTGAAAAATGTCACTAGTGTTTCCTTGTAAGTTGAATACTTCCTTTTAAAAATGCATTAAAAATGAAAAAAATGCTTTTGCTAGAGTTTTGTTGTTGTTTACTCTTCATACTTAGAATAAAAATGAAATATAAAGTGTTAGGATTAACTTCAAAAATGATATATTCTTTTTAGAACACTATTCCATCCGGCCAGACTTTTTAAAAATTACATTAAAATAACTTTCACATGAAATAACTCTAAGCCAAGCATGAGTGGATGTGTGAATTCCTAGGAATTCAGTTCTTTCTCTTTCTTATTTTTATTTGAATTTGGACAAATCACCTTATTTTTCCTAGAACAGTTATCCTCATTATATGTCAACTTAGGCATGTTGGAATGCTGATTACAATAGTCAGAATTCCTCTGATAAGTAGTGTTGGTGTTGGCAAAATCTGATCCACAGCTTTTGAAAAAAAAAAGGCATTTGTTGGATACTAAACAAACAAACAAACAAACAAACAGAAAAAAAAACCTGGTTTAAAGAGGTACCTTGAGGATAAACTACCTGTCTGAATTATCTTTTAATTTCTGTAGGGTTTACCAAACTGTCCATAACATGCTAAATTTCTAATAATATGCTTTGGATAATTAGATTAGTGAAAATACACCCAGTAATTGACTGTGAACAGAGTACACAGATTCTAAATGCTCTTCAGAAGTAAAATTGCAAGACATGATGGATTTAAAATTAAATCATTAAGTCATCTACTATACTAGAGGACTTATCGTTTAATAATGCATATACCTGGTACTATTCCATGTCTGATTGAAGTTTCCAGAACAGTATTTGTCAGTCTCTCTTTTTTCACTTTTAAGTTTTCTTTTTATTATTAGAAGAGTTTAGATTTAAAGAAAATTTCAGTGATGATACAGAGATTCCCAGTTACATTTGTTACAGTTAATGAACCAATGGATATGTTGTTCTTAACTAAAGTTCATACAATATACTTAGCTTTCCTTACTTTTTATGAATGTTCTTTTTCTATTTCAGGATACCATACAGAATATCACATTATATTTAGTTGTTATGTTTCCTTAGGCTCCTCTTGACTGTGACAGTTTTTCAGACTTTCCATGCTTTAAAGACCTTGAGAGTTTGGAGGAATAGTGGTCTCGTATTTCCTAGGAACATCCCTCAGAATTTGTCTGATATTTTTCTCATGGGTAGACTATGTTTATAGTCTGCGAAGAAGACCACAGAGATTAAGTGTTATTCTCATTGTGTATCTCAAGGGCATAGACTATCAACATGATATCTTACTGTTGATGTTGACCTTGATCATCCAGCTAAGGTAGTGTTTGTCAGGCCTCTCCACTGTGAAGCTACTGTTGTTTTCATCCTTTTCAGATTTTACCCTTTGAAATGAAGTCCCTAGGCGCAACTCACTAAAAGAGTGTGTGTGTGTGAGTGGGGAGGGCGTTACATCCCACCTCGAGGGCACAGTATCTACTTATCTACATAAATTATTTGGAATTCTTTTTCAGAGGAAATATAGTTATTAAAACATTCATTTTTATCAATATGTACTACTATTTATTTTATACTTTGGGTTAAAATTCAGTACTATTGTATTTATTTACATTCTCTAATAGTATTTTTTTGCCAATTCCTTGGGAGTACACAGACAAAAACGTCACTTATGAACAAAGGGAGTTTAATTTCTTCCTTCCAAACCTGTATGTTGGTTATTTTTTTTTTTTGGCTTATGACACTAACCAGAGGTTCTAGTATCATGCTGACTAGCAATGGTGAGAGAGAACATCTTTACTTGGTTTCTGATCTTAGGGAGAAAGCATTTAGTGTCTCACCATTAAATATTTGATAGTATCTACCAGTGAAATCATTTGATTTTGTCCCTTTTTTTGAAGGCTATTGATTATTAATTTGGTTACTTTAATAGATGTCAGCTTATTCGGATTGCCACTTTTTTTTTTTTTATCACAGTGGATTTGTCCATTTCTCCTATCAGTTGTATCAGATTTTGCTTCACATACTTTGAGGTTCTGTTGTTAGGTGCACATATTGTTAAGATTTCTATATCTTCTTGGAGAATTGACTCCTTTATCACTATGTAAGAGCCCTCTTTCTCTCTGATGATTTTCCTAGTTTTGAAGTCTGCTTTGTCTAAAATTAGTATTGCTATAATCTTTTGATTAGTGTTACTGTGGAATATCTTTCTTCGTCCCGTCACTTTTTATCAATCTATGTCTTTATATTTAAAGTGGATTTCTTGTAGACAAAATATAGTGATATAGTTGGGCTTTTGTTGGTCCACTCTGTTAGTCTCTGTCTTTTAATTGGCTTATTTAGAACATTCACATTTAAAGTGATTCTTGATATAGTTGGATTGATAGCTACCATATTTGTAACTATTCTCTGTTTCTTTTATTCTTTGTATTTTTTTAACTTCCCATCTTTCTCTGCCTTCCTTTATTTTAATTGAGCATTTTGTATTATTCTACTCTATCTTACTTTTTACTATAGCAGTTAATCTTTTTTAAAAAATTAGTTGTTACACTAAATTTAAAAATATATTTTAACTAACCTAAGTTTACCTTTAATAATACTATTCCACTTCATGTGTAGTGCAGATAAATTAGACTATTCCCAATTTCTCCTGATAACATTGCTGTTATTGATACATTTATTCATGTGTTATAATCATCCAATATATTATTACTATTGTTTCTTTAAATAATCATGCATCTCTTATGAGGTTGGACAATTAAGCTTGCAAACTAATCCTAGAAAAAGTGCTCCATACCTCACTGCTGAATATCACTGGGTCACCTTTGAAGTACTCCCCTTGGGAAGCTATGCACTGATGCCAGCACCTAGTCCACCCTTCAAAGCAATTTGGAACTCTTTTTCTGGAATGGCCATCAGAGCTGTTGTCGTATTACCTTTGATGTCCTGAATGTCATCAAAATGTCTTCCTTTCAATAATTCCTTTATCTTCAGGTAAAGGAATAAGACATCGGGGGCCAGATCAGGTGAGTAGGGAGGGTGTTCCAATAGAGTTATTTGTTTACTGGCTAAAAACTCCCTCACAGTGCCATGTGAGCTGGTGTATTGTCATGATGCAAGAGCCATGAATTGTTGGCGAAAGTTCAGGTCGTTTAACTTTTTCACACAGCCTTTTCAGCACTTCCAAATAGTAAACTTGGTTAACTGTTTGTCCCGTTGGTACAAATTCATAATGAATAATCTCTCTGATATCAAAAAAGGTTAGCAACATCATTGCAACCAGTTCATGAACTTAATTGTCTGACCTTGTATATTACTTAATTTTAAGAAAAAATAAACGACTTTATTTTACTCTCAATTGTTTCTTCTTCAGTGGTCTTCCTTTCACCACGTACATGTATGTTTCTGAGCAAATCACTTTCCTTCCCCATTAATAACTTTTAAAAATTTCCCGCAAGGCTGTCTGCTAGCAATAAATCCTTCCATTTTTGTTTGTCTGAGATTTTTTTATTTTTTCTTTGTGTTTAAAGGATAATCCACTGGATGTAGAATTTAAACATGGTGTCTTTTTCTTTCTACAATTTAAATATTTTACTTCACTCATTTCTTGCATGCATGGTTTCTTCTGAGAAGTCTGGTATAATTCTTATCCTTATTCCTATATAGGTAAAGTGTCTCTCTCTCCCACCCCCCAGCCTATTTCTAGATTTTCTGTTTGTCTTTGGTTGTCTGCAGTTTAAATATCATATACCTATGTGCAGCTTTTAGGATTTATTCTGCTTGGTGTTCTCAGAGATCCTGGATCTGTGGTTTGGTGTATGTCACTAATTTTGGAAAGTTTCAAATTCTCAATTTCTTCTCTCCGTTTTCTCTTTCTTCTCTTTTCAGCACTACAGTTATGCTTATGTTACATCTTTTAAAATTGTGTCACAGTTCTTTGATGTTCAAATTCTTATCTCAGTCATGATTCTTATCTCATTTATGTCCAGTTTACTGATGCATTCAATAAAGACATTTTTCATTTTGTTACTATATATGTCTATATTATTTTTAGCATTTCTTTTTCATTTTTCCTTAGAATGTTCATTTCTTTTTTTATGTCACCCATGTTATATTTTCGTACTCTATCTTTTCCATTAGAATCCCTAACATATTAATCATCATTATTTTATATTCCCACCTGACAATTTCAACATCTCTGTCATATCTGAGTCTGCTTCTGATGCTTAATTTGTTTCTTCAGACTTGTGGTTTTTTTGTTGGCTGTAGCATGCCTTGTAATTTGTTGTTGTTGTGTTGAAGCAAGACAAGATGGGACTGAGTAGTGTCAGTTTTGTTATTCTAGCCAGGCATCGGACTATGTTTAATGTATATTGTAGCTATCGGTGCCAGAGGCTTCAGTTCCTCTAATGTTCTTATTTTGACCCCTTTTTTTAAGTTCATTATTACTAACTTTAGTACTTTAATAGATGTCAGCCTATTAAGATTGTCACTTTCTTAGGCTTTTAATGGACTTGTAATATCCCTGACCTATAATCTTCAAAAGTATTTCTTAGCATTGTTCTCCCTATTACATGAGACAAGAAGGCTATTGGGGGCTGAGTGGGAGAAATGTTCTTCTCCTAGGTGAGATAAGTTTCTGGCAAAGAATTTTTTCTTTCTCCCTTTGGAGAGTAGACCTTTGTTATGGAGAATGTTCTATGTCTATTTCATAATGATTATTAATCTCCTTTCCCTGTCAGAAGTTCTTCACTATGATAATGAAGTAGGGTTCCTAGAAGTAAACCCGTGAAAGTTTAGGAAACCCTTGAGATTGCAGCCCCCAGGAGATTCTCATTTTCATGTTAATTGAGATTCAGCCTTCCCCTAATTGTCAAAATACCATTTAAATGTTCCACTCAGTTTATGGCGCCATAGGCTTCTGCTCCAGTCAAGCAAAGTTACTAGGGAATCTCTGGATTTGCCTGTTTCTCCAAATATCGAGGTGATATTTTGCTAGTAGTTCTCTAATGGGTCCAAGAAAAATTTCTGCTGTCAATCTACTCAGCATTTTTCATTGGAGGTCAATTTTCTTAGCTTTTCTTTTTGTAAGTACAAGAGAACAGACTACCAAAGTCTTTACATGTTAGCACTGAAACAGGAAGTCTTGCCATTATCATTTTTTTTTTTCATTTTTACCTTCTTTTTATTAAAAGGTTAAGAATATAACCTTTCTTCTATTCTTAGAGGGCATATATACTGATCATTGTTTAGATGAATTCTTAATGTGGGATATTTTAAAAAATCTTTTTCTTTAATGTCAACACTATGTTATAGACTTTTCTTCAGACATATTTAAAATTTTTATTAAAATATTTTTTGTCCAAATTCAATTCCTTATCAGATATAATTATTTGATAAAGCATCATCTAGGAAACATGAGATTTTTAAGAGAGAAAGGAGTAAATCCAACATATTGCTTATAGAAGCAAATATTACCAGGGTCTACAAAAAGGCCCAAGTGTTTTTTGATTCTTTAGTGTGTTGTGTGAGTGAATTTACTCTCTTCCAAGGACACTTTAAAATATCTCTTTAAAGAGTGGTCTGTTGGATCCAGCACAAGAACTATCATTCAAATGAAATTCTCAGTTTTGGAAATTTTGTCCGGAGTTATAATTAAGTTTATGTCTCTGGAGGTTTTATAATTGGTAAAGTTACAAATGCAAAATAATCTCATAAGAAATCAAGCCATAGAGTTTACAACTTTACTCCTGAGAATGGAGGAGTAGAATCCAAAGGAAAAACAATGGTAAGAAAGGTATTGATTTTTGCTACGTTGTTGCTGTTGTCATATAATATAGTTTTTAAGCTCTTGTCTCCTTGTCTTGCAGCATAACGGAATTAGAAATATTTGGCATAGATTAGGAAAAGTGATTAAGAGTATATACACAGCGTTTTTAAAGCTCCTCTTTTGTTTTGTGGAAATTCAGAAATCATCAGTATTTTCCAAGCTAACCAATCTTAGTAAAGATTTAAAGCAACAAACAGGTAACCCTGCTTTCTATATGCACCAATATCAGAGCAATAAGAAATGGTCCTAAAGTGTAGTATGAGACTTATTTAATTCAGTTGTGAAACTAGACTGTCTCTTTTCAGGGCATTCTGGAGGGAGACTCACTCGGGCTCTAGTTGACCTACATTGGCAGATTTAATCAGTATAATTATAGCTTCAGATGGTTACAGGTGAAAGGATTATGGCAAGAGTTACAAGTACTTTTATATAACTTTTATTTCACATAGTTTAAAACACATAAGAAGTTGCAAACCTAGTGTAAAGAGTTTCCCCTGACATAGTGTCACACTCAGAATATTGTTGGTTCTACTAGACTTTTATAAAAGTCTTATAGACTTTTTATATGCTTATCCCAGCCTACAGAAAGTAATTATTGAATATCTATTATGAATTTTTATACTCTAGATGATGTGGTAGAAATCCTGAATAAAGAAGGAGATTAGCTAGATAGTTCTCATGGTCTTAAGTTTCTAAATGTCAAGGGTATTTCAATATCCTAAGGTATAGCTTACTTCCTTCACAGTTTCCTTTCTCACTGAGATCTAACATATGAAATCTCCACGGAACAAACCTTAAAAGAAGTCAGCTTAATGATCTCCTAGAACTATGTGCTGTTGCATGAGAACTACTAGCAGGACTGTCCCCTATATATTTGCTGAGCACAAATAAAGTGTTTCATAGGAACTGAGAGTACCATTTGGTATATTACTGAAATCCAGATATTTCTTTAACTTTAGCCCTCATCTAGTCATATCTTTCTGTGAACTCTAAGCAAGAATACTTTTTCACTTTTTCACATGTACTATGTTTCATGACAGGTAGGCAAATGGGATTTTATCAAAATGTAGCTAGCCATCATCATAGGGTTATTTCCTTTGCAGGTCAAATATCGGCATCTCCTTATAGTCAAATGAATCGCATATGGATGAGAAACTGGATTTCTAACTGAAAACTTCCAAAAAAATTGGGCCTCTTTAATCTTCATTGCCTTTCCATCGTTAAGAAACACCCCACAAAATTAAGGTATTATTGGCATTTTTGAAAAACAAATCACGTTAGTTATGCTCTCCCAACATGTTTCCTGGTATTGCTAAAGGCTGCTCAGTGTGAGTCGCTCTGATGCCATGTTACAAAAGCTATAATTTTAAAATCGGTTCTCTAGGTAATAGCATTTCTGACAAATTAATAATGTGATGCTTTGCTCGGCCCATGAGATTTTTCATTACATATTCCCCAACTGTTATTTACAATATGATGATAACTTGTAATTTGTCACGAAGTAAAGAACAGCAGGAGTAACTCTAAGAGACGAACACAGATGAATCTCTAGCATAACAGGGGTGGGCAACGGTCATTGTGAAAATTCACAAGTCATTGCCTCTTTATTCCTTTCTTCTGCATGTTTTAGTCCGCTCTTGTAACTAAAGATCAAATATACAGGTAAATATTAAAAACACTTTCGTGCTTTTTGTACTCATCAAAATCTCTTGGAAAAATTATAGTTCTTTTAAAGTTAGCACTCTCTAATATAACCTAGAGAAGCCATGGACTCAGATACCGACTTGCAAATGATCATGGCCAAAATAAACAGTGATTTACGTAAAGTGAGTAGTCAAAAATGTTGATTTTGTTTTTCTTGTTACCTTGTGCTCCCAGTGAGCAGAGGAATGGCATTTTCTAAATAATTTATTTGGAAAGTTGAAGATGTGACTGGCTGGTCTGAGCTGGAAGCATAATGTTCCAATCTGCCACTCCCTGCTGTGGGATCCTATTAGGCGCTGTTCAATATTTCAGCATATATTGTGTAATTAGTTTGCCATGATGTGAAACTGGAAATAGAAATGCCAGCAGAAGAGGGAAATTTTCAAATTGTTATAATGTAGGAAGAGACAAAAACGAATTGTAGCTGAGGCAGAAAAAACATGCAGTTGATATGAAAGAAGTTAGGGATAAAAGAAAAAAAAAAACCCAAAAAGCAGAAAAAGGTAAGTGCCAGAATTAGCAGAAACTAAAGGATATTTAGATGAAAAAAAATAAAATAAAGAGGTAATGAAAGGCGAACTAGAGGTTCAAAAGCCATAAAGAGAAAAAAAATGTAATAGTGAGGTAGAAAGTTTATAAGTTTGCAGCTTATAATAAAAGCAGACATGGTGAAATATCAAAGAAAGTGACGTTCTTTTTGTTTATTTTTTAAATTTATTTTTTATTGAGGGATAATTGACATATAACATTATATTAGTTTCAGGTACAATGAGATTCTTTTTGAAATGACTTGGCTAGTACTTTCTAATCCTCTTTAATAACTTCAAACCCAAAGTAGGTATAAAAAGGCAATGTAAAAATCTGTTGCCAAAATCTGGGCGACATTTATACGGAATGCAAAACTTATGGGATAACTGCTTCTACAAATTTAAATTCCTAACCCACTCATGCTCTGCTGCCTTAACCACAGCTAGCTTGTCTATCTAACCAGAAGGGGGGAGGTCTTTTACTGATTCTATATCCTCTTCAAAGTCTCTTGTTGAGAAAGTCCAAGTTTTTATAAACACCATATTAAGCTATCTGCCTACGTTGTGAATGTATTTTTCTATTCGGAGTGCTGTCGCAATTTCTGATTTAATCAGTTACTCCCTGGTGGTAAAAGACAGGGAAAAATTTTGAATGTCAGCAGTTGAATGTTTGGTGGAGTGGGTGTTTGAGCAGGCATGGGAGACCAGCGCTGGTGCATTGGATCTAGGCATGTATATTTTTCACAAGAAGAATGGTTAAGGAAATGTGAAAAACATGAAAAGGTAGATATTTGAAAGCAATATGTTCTGAGTATTATAAAATCATTTCCTTATGCCATCTCTCCAAGTGTCAGACGCGGGCAATGGTTTAGATGATGACCCATCTAAGAATAGGACAGCCGCACAAGTTGGAAGCCTGTCTGATGCTTTGCACTTGGCCAGAAACTAGAAAATCAATTTGCTATTATAGATTGATATGAGAAGGGAATCCAGAAAACTCTGAGCAGATTGATATTGGAACATGAACTCAACAGGTCTGTTGACTGTGGAGAGATTTTACTTTAGTTGAGACTGAGTAGACAAAAAGCCTCTCTGGGGCTTATAAAAATATTTGAAATAGGCAAGTAATCACAGGATCATGTTGAGGATTCAGAGAAAGAAAAGACCAGTGGAAACAATTTAGTATGGAAATCAGAGGAAAATAAGTATATTAATTATAATAGCTATAAATGCCATTGATGTATTCAATAGCATACAAAACAAAACAAAACAAAACAAAAAACCAAGAACAGAAATGTGTGAATTTACTTATTTGGAGAGGAACATTTAATATGAGATGGAACAGAAGCTTCACAAATAAAAATATGGCATAAAAATTGAAATCTGTAACGGAGGCATGGTGAACAGAACTGATAGTGTGAAAAATCGAACCAGAAATGTAGAGGACGAATGTGAGATGGTCCCACAGAAAACAAATGCAGACAAGTAAAAAATGGTATTCAGAGATGAATGACATTGGGAAGAGAGAACGAAAATTTGCATGTGTATTCCTAAAGAAGAAAACATAATAACTAAAGCACAAGCAACACTAAAGAAAGTTTTCCCAAATTGAAAATATTACCTAATAATAAAGATTAAGTAGATTTAGATAGTTAATATAAATAGGAAAAAATCTAAAAACCTAATTGTACAATAACAACAAAACCAAAATAAATAAATAAATAAAGTAAACAAAAACAAGATGACCAGGAATGTCACAACGGTTATGATGGCCTCAGACTTCTCTGAAACATTCAAATCAGAGGACAATTAAAACACATCTATTACATTTCTGTAGAAAATTTTTGATATGATTTCTGACATGCAATTTGCATTGTATGTAATCCTAATGTTTCATGAGCATAGGAAGTTTATTTTATGAGTAAAGAACACTAAAAATATTTATGGAAATTTGATGGCTCAGGAAATGTACCAAAATCATTTTTATTACAAAAATATCATATCCTTTTTTCTTTTGTCAAGAACTACTTTGCATCTTTAAATCTTTCTTCTTTTCTTTCTACATCATTATTATTTCATTCTTACCAGATTATTTCTATCAGTGTGAAACTATGCTATATTATCTGGTTAAACCATATGAAATTGCTGTGTTTTGCCTGTTTTTTACTATTAGAAGGACAAGCTCAAATGTTCAAATTTACATAGAATTGAACATATAATATTTATTCCATGTACCACCTTCCTGAATTTTGGTAATTAGTTCATCATATTGACTTTTATTTACATAATGCTTTTGTTTTTTTTTCAACCAACTTTTTTTTTTTTTTTTTAACTTAAATAAGTTTAGTCTGCTCTTCAGCAATAATCTCCAGGACATCATGGGTGTTATTTACTTGTTACATTATGTTTTTCTTAATACAGTACCATTTGCTGACTTCCCAGAAGACCAGCAGACTTCCACACTTCCTCTCTGAAAATTGGCAGACACCCCTGGCCTGCTACATACTGGCTGGGTGCTATATTTGACAGCCACTCACTCCCCAATACAAGCCCCAGGTAAGGGAATGCCTACCTAGGAACAGTGTGTTTGTTTCCTGTCTTTCTGGGATAGTTTTAGTTGCTATTGTCATTTCATTATTTAACAAATGAAATGTGAGTATCAAGTGGGTGGTTACTAGAATTATTGTGGTGATCACTTCCTAAGGTATATAAATGTCAGCTAACTCTGTTGTACATCTAAAACTAGAATAGTGTTTTATGTCAACTATAAATAAAAAAATAATAATTAGTTTCAAAAATCAATTCCTGCTCTTTTTAAAAAAATAATTTTTATGAAAATTATGTTGACTTCTGTGGAACAACTCAATAAAGGTCATTCCTAAAAAACAAAACAAAACAAAACAAAAAAATTCTGCTAGGTAAATTTGGGGTGGGTGAGACAATTGTAAAAGATTGGTGAAATTGCAAATGCTCTAGAAGGATCTGGCCCTCAGAGTGCTTTATAAATGTCTTTAAAGTCTTCTACTGGTCTCTCTTCTTCCCTTCCCCTTTTCTGCTTAATTTGAACCTCAGGTACAGGCCCTTGATTTAATCATATTCTCATTTGATTCCCCCCCTTTTTTTTCTTCACAAGCAATCCACTATAAAATGTTTAATTTTAGCCTGTAGATTCTATATTTTTGAAGATAAATATGTAAGTGCAATTTTCTGTATCTATATTTTAATTCACATAAGCTTAATTAAGCTACAGATCTTGTACTCAATATACTGTTTATTTTTTTTCTTAAGATTTATTTATGTTTCTGGTACAGTGAGTTCATTGCTTCTCAGAGCTACGTAATATTCTATGGCAGGCTTCCATTGCATTTTCCTTATCCTCTCCCAAAGTGATAGGCTGAGAAGTTGCCTCCTACTCCATCCTCCATGATGCTTCGCTGAATAGTCTCATATGATTCTTCTGGAAGGTCTATTAATAAATTTTTTATGTGTTTGGGGGGGCAGGGCAGGTGAGAAGGGGCTGCCCTCCGGGTCTCAGCCTTCTCTTGATTTCTTGGCTGCAGTTTCCATTTGAATTGATGGCGGAGCCAAAGTAAGCAAAATCTTTACAATTTCAATGCTGCATTATCTAGGTTAAAGTTGTGTGTTTCTTCTGTAGTCATGACTTTTGCCTTTTTGAAGTTTCAATGCAGTCCTGCTCTGGCACTTTCTTCTTTTACCTTCATCAGAAGTCATTTCAAATCATTGCTATTTTATGCCGGTAAGATGGTGTCATCTGCATACATTAAGTTATTGATATTTCTTCCACCAATTTTTACTCCTCCTTCCTCCGAGTCTAGCCAGTTTCTCATATGATATGTTCTGCATGCAGATTAAACAAATAAGGAGATAAAATACACTCTTCTGTGACAACTTTGTCTGTAGGAAACCGTTTTATCTCTCCATATTCTGGCCTGACAGTGGCTTCCCGTCCACAATACAGGTTTTATGTGTACATCAGGACGATTACTAGTAATCAGGAAGTTACTAACAGTTGCCCATACTCTTGCTACTTGTCATGTAAATCATGGATCCACAGAATCTGTTTTACCTGTGAGCTTGTTAAAAACAAGCTCACAATAAATAATTTTATTGTAATTTTTAGATATATGCTTAATATGAGTTTAAATGTTTATGTTGTAGTTTTTCTCCCCATGATTTGTCAGTTTCCCATTACCTTCTAGTCATCAAACTTCTCCCCCTCTTCACTCTTTGTGATGCATCACATTTCCTAGATACAAACTGAAATCAGACAGTTGATGTCTGATAATATGTCTATTTCGGCTCCATTTGGTTTTGACCTATTCTTGCATAATGCCACTGGAAATTGTTAAGTTTTCTCAGTTCTTTGGTTTTAATGTTGGTGGCTTTTAAGTTTGTTCAAATCTAATCAGTGGTGCCTCTTCTCTTTACTTTTTTTATTGATATCTCTCAGATGTCCTTTAATAAGATTCTTTGAAAAATCCATAAATATATTATGACTTCTGTGTTATGTTAATTCTAAGACAGTTTGTAGTTCTGCAATGGTGATCGGAGTGTACTTTATAAGTGGTGAAAGCTGATATAGTGATAACTTGATTTTTTTGAGTTTATGTCTGGCAAAGTTGGTGGACTGTGACATAACTCCTCACACTTTCCTGTAGTTTTTTTAGATTTTGTATACAAGTGATCATAGTTTCTGTGAATAAAGTTTTATAATACCTTTCAATGTTATACCACTTTCTTTTTATTAGTTTACTGTGTTTATTAAGCTACCTAGACCTATTTTTAATAATAGTGTAATATTGAGCATCTTTGATTTTTGTCTCGTGTCTAAATGTGAGGAATGATGTTTAATATAGATATTTGAAATATGATCTTCATCAAGTTAAGAAATTTTCTTTTATTTCTTACGTTCTGTGATTTCTCATCCAAATACATTAAATGTTATCATTCCTTTTCTACATTTACTAGGGCAACAGCATTTATTCTTTTTTGCTTGATCAATTTGGTAAATTACAGTGAAATATATAATATTTGATGTTAAAGGATCCTTGAATGACTTGAAAAAACCAATCTCAATTAGGATGCATGCTGTTTAATGTATTCTCAGGTTATCCTCCCTTGTAGGCTGACTTATCTTCCTCACAACAATGCCAATCTTATTTATTCCCAGGAGATTGATAAACATTTTTGTCCTTTTAGCTTCTCAGCTTATTGTCACTATACACAGCCCATAATTATGGGGAATTTTGTTCTGCCTTCTTGAAGGGAAATAGCTATATAAATTATTTCAAAACTTTTGAATGGTAAATGTCTCTATTGTCTTCCGTTTATTTATTTGTCAATTATTTATTTATGTCACTGTGGACTTATGGATATTTATTCCAAAAGCTATATTTCAATATTATGATACTTATTTTGTTGCTCAAATTGTGCATGCATTGGCTATGGGGAAATCTTTTAGTTGGCTCCTGTGTCCGTTTGACATATCCCCAATGTCTTGTGTTTTGCCCTACTTTCCAGCACTATAAGATGTTCCGTTCTCATCTTGTATATTTCCTGCCTCAGTCTTAGAACCAGCCATTTCTCCAACAAACCCGGTTCCTTTTTTTGGAGAACGGTATTAGAAACCAAGATGTGAGTGGTAGTTCGTTTTCCCTTTGCTACTGGTGTGTCATTTTTTCTAGGCTGCTTTAGCATATAGAACTAAGAAATAAATATATGCACTCTAATCCACGTAAACACAAACAAATATGCTATTATTTCTACAATATGTATTTATCAGTGTCTATATTAAAGAAACACATGTTTATACTGATATCTCCAACTCTAATCCAGTGCCACATGTTTCATTCTAGTGTTCTTCCCTTGCTTATCTGTAATATCCCACTCTGCCAGTGAGAAACCTGACTCTCATCATCCTACATCCATTTTGTTATTTGTTCAATACCAGTATACATGTACAATGCTTTCAAAATTATTGATTCCTATCTCTATGGTAAATAAGTTTACCAACTGGAGTACATTGTTTATGTACAGTTCCTTTGGTCTATAGTCTTAGAGTCTACTTATTTCCAAAATTACTTACATCTTTGATTTCTTTCACCAAAATTTTGTAATTTTTCCACATATATATCCTGTATACATTTTGTTAGATTTATATTTAACTATTTCTTTTTTTTTTGGAAAGGTGCTAATGTGTAGTGTACTGTGTTTTATTTTCAAATTCTGAATTGTAACTTTCATTGCTGGCATATAGAAAAGTAATTGACTTTTGTATATTTACCTGGTACCTTGTGACCTTGTTCTATTGGCTTCGAGGTTATTTTTGTTGCTATTTTGGGGCATTTTCTATCTAGACGAACAAAAACAATTTTATATCTTTCTTCTGGTCAGTTGATTTCATATTTCCTTTTCTTATATTATGCTAGCTAGAACTTTTAGGAATATGTTGAATAGAAGTAGTGAGAGAAGATATACTTGTCTTGTAGCTGAGTTTAGGGGGCAAGCATCCTATTTGTTATTATTAAGTCTGCTATTAGCTGTAGGGATTATTTTTTTAATAATGTCTTTTCCTACGTTGAAAAAGTTCCCCTCCACTCCTAGTTTGCTAAGAGACATGAATGATACTGAATTTTGTCAAATGGTTTTACTGTATCTATTAGTATAATTATATTTTTTTCAATATTTTTTTTTTCTTTAGGCTGTTGGTGTCAGGGATTTCATTGATTGCATTTTTTTTAAGGATGACCAACCTTGCATACTTTGGATAAACCCTACTTGGTTGTGGTATATAATTATTTTTATACATTGTTTGTTTCAATTTGCTATAATTTTGTTGAGGAATTTTGCATCTATATTCATAAGAAATATTCATCTGTAGTTTTTTTCTTATAATGACTTTATCTGGTTTTGGTATTAAGCTAGTGATGGTCTAATGGAATGTTTTGGGAAGTCTTTTTCTCCACTTCTATTGTTTTTGGAAGAGAACGTGGAGAATTAGCATTATATTTCCTTAAATGTTTAGTAGGACTCATTTGAGAAACTATCTGGGCCTGAAGGCATTTATTTGTTTTTTTTCTTCAGTGTTTTAAAATTGTAATTTAATTTCATTGATAGATATAAGACTAATTAGGTTTTCTCTTTCCATTTGAATGAGTTTTGTTTTCAGTACCTTCTAAGAAACTGACCCAGTTCATTGAATTTATCAGGTTCATGGCACAAAGCTGTTTGTAATATTCCCTTGGTTATTGAACAAAGTGATCAATAGTCTTTATGACTTCTTTCAGTTTTGATATTAATATTTGTGTCTTTTATCCTTTTTTCTATGTTAACCAGTCAAGAAGTTTATAAATTTTATTGATTGTTTTTTGCAAAGAACCAGCTTTTGGTTGTGTTGCTTTTCATCATTGTTTTTCTGTTTTCAATTTTGTTGGTTCCTGCTATAGTATTTATTACTTCCTTATTTCTTCCTGCTATAGGTTTAATTTGTTCTCCTTTATCTAGTTACCTAACAGGGAAACTCATATTACTAATTTTAGATCTGTTTTTCTAACATATGTACTTAATATTATAAATGTCCCTTTAAACACTGCTTTCATTTCACCGTCATACTAAAAGTTGTATTTTAATTTTTATTTAGTTCAAAATATTTTATAATTTATTTTAACTTCTTTAAGTTATTTAGGAATATGTAATTTTGTTTCCAAATATTTAAAAAAATGTTTCAAATATTTTTCTGTTATTGGTTTCTAGTTTGAGTCTATTGCAGTCTCAGGACATACTTTGTATAATCTCTTATTATGGTGTATTGTATAATCCAGAAATAGTCTACCTTGGGGAATGTTCCATTTATATTCTGCTGTTCTTGGAAAGAGAATTCTACAAACATCAATTTTATCATGTTGATTGATATCACTGTTTGAGTTATTTATTTTCTACCTGCTTGTACTACCTATGTGAGAGAGATGCTGAAGACTCTAACATAGATTTATCTATGTTTCCTTTCAATTCTTTTTATTTTTGTTTCATATATTTAGATCATCTGTTATTTGGTACATGTATGTTTAAGATTATTATGTCTTCTTGGAATATTGACCACATTATCCTTATGTAATGCTTCTCTTTATCTCTGACAACTTTCCTTGCTATGAAGTCTGCTCTTTCTGAAACCAATATAGCAACTCCAAGTTTCTTTGATTAGTAGTAGAGTGGTACATCTTCCTCCATCCTTTCATTTTCAACCTGAATCTTTATATTTAAAATATGTTTCTCATAGGTAGCATATAGTTGGGTCTTGTTGTTGTTGTTTTAAATTAATATGATAATCTCTGTCTTTTAACTGCTATGTTGAAACCATTCACATATCACAGTGGTTACCAATATAGTGAGATTAAAATCTGCCATCTTTATAAATGTTTCCTTTTTGCTGTATTTGTCCTTTGCTTCTTTTTCTGCCTATATGCTTTTAACTGAGCTTTTTATATTATTACTTTATAACAGAATTTCCAATACTTAACTTCTGATATTGCTGTCTTTCATTTCCCTTATCCATATATTACAATCACTCATTACATTGTTACTAGTGTTGTTTTAAAAATTTAATCTTAATTATGAGTAAAAAAAAAATTTGTATACTTTATTACTTGTCCGGTGTTCTTGTTTTTCATTGTGTATTGGTCTACATGACTTCACTTCTATATTACTTCCTTTCTGCCTGAAGAACTGCTTTTAATAATTTTTTGGGACAAATCTACTGGCAACTAATTCCTTCAGATTTTCATTGAGGAAGTCTTTATTTCTATTTCACTTTTGAAGATTTATTTCACTGCGTATATAATTCTAGGTTGGTATTTTTTTCTTTGTTTTTCTTCAATAATTTAAGTATTTCACACTATTCTTTTCTTGCTTGCATGATTTGTGAAAAGAAGTCTGGTATTAATTATGCTTGTTTCTATATAGGTAAGGTATATTTTTGATCAGATTTCCTTCGAGATTTTATCTTTGTCTTTGGTTTTCTGCATTTTTACATGATATGCCTCGGTGCTGTGTTTTGCTTTCCTTTTTACATATAACCTTCTTTGTTCTCTGAGCTTTCTGGATCTGTGGCTTGGTGTCTGTCATTAATAATGGAAAGTTTTCAATTACTATTAGCTCAAGTACTTATCCTGCTCCATTCTCTCTTCTTCTGTTATTTTCCTCTTTCTATTTCAGTTTGTAAAGTTTTGATTGACCTATTTTCAAAGTCACTGATTATTTCCTTATCTGTGTTGAGTCTACTAATGAATGCTTCAAAGGCATTATTCATTTCAGGTACTGTGTTTTTAATTTTTACAATTTCCTTTGGCTCTTTACTAGAGTTCCCATCTCTATGATGATACTACCCTTCTGGTTGCATATTATCCACTTTTTCCATTAGAGTTCTTATCACATTAAGCACACTTATTTTAAAATGTTTATGTTCCAACATCAGTGTTTTATGTGAGTCTAATTCTGATATTTGCTCTGTCATTTCAGATTGTGTTTTTTCTTGTCTTTTGGCATGCCTTGTAAATTTTTTGAAAAGTGGATATGCTATATGGGATAATAGATGTTGAGTTACATAGACATTTAATATAAGGATTTATTCTAATATGTTTAGAACTTGGGCTGTGTTTAAGTTTTGTTGTAGCTCTAGATACCAAAAGTTTCACATTCTTCTATTATTTTGTTATTATTTTGTTTTCATCTTCCTTCATGGCTGTGTGGTTTCTCTTTTTATATCCTTTAGGAACAGCCTTTTACAGACCTGTTAGCTCTCTATTATTCTGAAGGCTTATTGGTGTAGTGGAACACTTGTTAAGTCTCAGTCCTTGAATGGGCCTGTGTCTCAGGGGTGAGGCTTTCACAAATGTTTCTATCTCCTTTTCAGGGTATATCCTCTCCTATATTTCCCCAGTTTGCTCCATGACTGTAGTGTTCCTTTTCTATTTCCTTGAAGCCCTGTCCCTATATTTTTGTTTTTGTTTAATTTTCTCTTTTTCAGGTGAGAAAGGAAGTCTGGAACTGACAGGAGTGATGCAGAATTTCTGTCCTCTACCTGAGATAAGGATTCAGAGTTGCCATTTGAGTTGCCATTCTTCCCTCTTGAAAACCAGGCTTTTGTTAGTGAGAAGAGTCTGCGAGCATCTCATAGTGACTATCTCTCCCTTCCCCTGCCAAAGCCATGAGGGGAACTTTCTCAGAGCCTTACTATGAGAATCAGTTGGAGTTCCTGGAGGGAAAGTCCACCAAAATGTAGGATGCCCCCCCATGACTGCAGCCCCTGGTGTCTCTCACCCCCATGCTAGCTCACACGCAGCTTCTAGTAACCCTTCATAATTACCAATTAAATATTCCTACCAGCTCATAGATTCCAAAAGCTTCTGCTCCATGGAAGCAAACTGAGTAGTCTCAGGATGTGCCTGTTTCTCCAGACATTAGAGTTGTAGTAACCTCAGTTCTCTGAAGACTCAAGTAAGCAGTCATTGGTTTTCAGTTTTTAATTGTGGTAAAGATGGGGAGTGAGAACTTCCAAACTTTTTGCATGCTGGGACAGATACTAGAAGTCTCCCATTGGTTTTTTTACTCACATATTTCCACTCAGTACTCTTCCAATGTAACTGTTATGTTTAGTTGCCAGATCCCGTGGTTATGATTCAGTTTTCACTTTGGTGCCTAAGTGGCACTGACCATAATTTCTCACTCTCTTCTTCTGGAAACTTCTTCTTATCTTACTCTCTTGATCTCTGTGAAATCTCATCTTCCTGGTTTGCTTCCTATTAGTCTGGCCTTTTTTCTTTTTTAAATTTTTATTAAATGTATTGGGATGACATTGATTAGTAAAATTATATAGGTTTCAAGTGCACATTTCTATAATACATCATCTATATATTGCATTACATGTTGACCATCGAGTCAGAGTCTGGCCTTTTTCCTTGTTCTTTCTAATTCAAACTAAACTTTGGTGATTTCCAGGACTTGGTAATGGGACTTTTCTTATTCTTCTCATAATAACATCTTTTCCCATGACATTAAAAACCATTTATTTATATGATAAAACCTTCAAAATTTATATATCTAAGCTATACCTTTTCTGTTATAATCAACTGACAACATAATACTTCTCACTTGGTGGGTCATTCATAAGCATAGTGAATTTAGCATATCCAAAATCAAACACTTGACTCCTTAACCCCATTCAAAACTTGTCCCTTTGCCAGTCTTTTCCATCTCCATAAATGGCACCACTATCTGAGTTGGCCATAAATTTGGAGTCACCATTGATCCTTCCCTCTGCTTAATCCTCAAATAAAATCTATATGGAAAATTTTGTTCATTCAATATTCCAATTTTTTTTCTCTATTGCCACCATCCTAGTTGAATTGACCATTGTGTCTCGTCTAGAATATTTCAAAAGCTTTATTATTGGTCTTCTATCCTACTACTGCCTTCTTTCAATCTCTTTTTCATATATTTTTAAAGATTACTAAATTATCCAAGTCCCTTGCAAAAATCCCTTCAAGAGATTTCCATGGCTCTTAGAATAAAGTCTGAACTCATTTCATCCTTCTATTTTCTATCACTACACCCAACACATGTCTTTTGTTTTCTTCATAGTATTTATCCCAATATGTAAATATATGTGAGGTTTATTTCTGTTTTTCCATTCTTTTCCTGGAGGAGCTTGTAAGACCCATAACAGCAAAGACCAAGTTTTGTTGTTCACTAAGGGCTTCTCTGCCCATCACAGGGTCTCAATATTGTATGAAGCGACTTCATTCTATTAAAATCTGGGAGACAATCACTCTGACCAAAAGAGATATTTGATGGGGATGAGAGGAGAAGAATTAAATGAAAACAGGTTAGAAGCACAGATATTTTTAACTATACCAAAGTGGTGGAGGGAGGCAAAGGATACGTACGGGAATTCTAAGAATAGAGAAATAGAGTCACTGTAAGCGTATAAAAAAGGGGAAAATATGATAGAGGATGAAAAATACTAAGCATTTCATTTTTAGTACTTTCCTCTTGATTATAAAGAAAAGGGGAGAGAGTGTGTTTTTTTGAAATAGTTTATGTAATACGTTCTTACATTAGACGTTCCTTTTAAGTGAAGAAAAACAACCATCCAGCAGAATTTAGGGAACATTTGAAGTTAAATATTGATGCTGTCAAGATCACGTGCCACCAAAGGTGAACATGGGCACTGAGTGATGAAATGACCACAGAGATCATTCAGAAACATTTGCTTTATAAAGGGAGTAGTCAAAATGAAAATAATATTTTTAAAGTCTCTCAGAGAATGTATCTGTGAACCTCAGTTGGAGAATAACTGATTCAGATTAATTCTTTTTCTGAAGCACAAGGTCACATTACGTGAGGATTTCCAAACTATTTTCCTGACAGGTTGAGTTGCTTTAGGGATTCTGGAAACGATAAAGTATATTCTATCAAATAATGAAGATTTTAACAGCCTGAGGAAAGCATTTACCGCCTTGATATGTTTTATAGAGTTAAAAAAAAAAAAAAAAGAAAGGAGTCCTGCTGCTGAAAATGTTTGAAAAATCTCAGGCCTAAGTATATCTCTGGGCTATTTGAACAAGGACAGTGCCTCACAAGATGGAGTAAGTGGTCCTTACACAGTTTTGTAATTAAATAAGTTCAGGAAATATGTGTTCAAGTTGCACAGATTATTTACTTCAGGAATTTTAATATGCTAGTTTAAGTGGTGAAAATTCAGGAGAGCAACATAATATGTTGTTGTTGCTATTTAATTAAAATAACAGTGGTGTGTGTGTTTTGTTTCATCTGTTTTTTGAAGGACACCAATCTACATTAGTAAGATAATGAGTTTCTTATAATGATACAATTTGGGAAAGGGTGCTTTAAATAGTAATAATTGCACTATCATCTATTAAATGCGTTATGTTTGTTTAGGCAGTGAGTGTGCAGCACAAACTACTAAATTTTCACAGTATCATAGGGAAAAGATGGTATTCTTGCCTAGTTTTGTAGATGAGACCTGTTGTATAATATGCTTACGGCTACACAGTGAGTAAGTCACCACCATTCGAACCCTAGCTTATTTGACTTTGTGTTATTATAAATTCAGTATTTCATTCACTTTAATTTCTTCCAAATCTGGCATTGATCTACCAGTTCCCTGAACTCCTGGCCTGCCCATTGGCTTTCAGCTTTTCATTTATGGGATAGCTATTAACATTTCTCATAAGAGCATTTCCACAACTTTGCCCATGTGGGACAAAGGGACCAAATAAACTTGGGATGTTTCTAATTCGGAAATTTCAATTTCTCTGAATTTCACAATATGTATGCATCTAAGTTATTTTTTCCTAAGTTATTTTTCATTTGAAAACTATTATTTGTCTAAGGCAGTTTCTTGTATCTATTTTTCTTTTATCTTTGTCTTTTGAGTCTCTAGCACTTTACTTTTTTCCTCAACAGAAATTAACAGTTTCTATGTTTCATTCTGTGTCCCCACCTTCTAGTGGTAGGTGGGGGAGGCTACTTTGAAGGAGAAAACCCAAAGTCATGGTATTTGTAAAGAAAAAAATAATGTAGTGCGATTATTTTAACTTTTATTTTTAAATAGTTATGCATTCATAGAAAGTTGAAAAGATAGGGCAGAGAAATCTCCTGTACCCTTCACAGTGTAGAACTTAATGGTTACAACTGAAATAACTATAATACAATATGGAAACTAGGAAATTTACATTGGTACAATGTGTGAATATAGCTCTGTTTTTTTTTCTTTTAATCACATGTGTAGATTCATGTAACCACCACTGCAATAAAAATACAGAACTGTTCCATCACACTTGGTGTGATTTTGAATCATTGTATAACTATGCTATGGATCCCAGCTGGCATTTTGGAAGCTATCATTTCAAGAAAATGGAACATAATGAGCAACAGCTTTTAAAGATCAGTAAGATGAAAGAGAAAACTACTTAAGTTTAGAAAATATGGAACACAACTATATCTGGCATCAGAGAACTAGAAAGAATTATCAGAGATCTCAGGCAGACAATATGTAAAGCCTACAGTTCCTTGAACTTCATGCAGAGGGAAATAAATAAATGAATGGGACAGAAACCCTAAACTCAGAAATTGACCAACTTGTAAAGGTTATCTGGCTGGGTCATTCTTCTGTGGGCACTCAACACCGTGCCATCCGATGTTTTGGAAAGGGACATATCACTAGAGAAAGGCAGCATAACCACTCTTACCATAGCTCTCTAAGCATAAACAATGACACCAACAAATGGACATCTGCATGACAACATCAACCCAGGACTGCAGTAAGATCTGCTACAGATCTAAGCTCATACTCGTATCTATTATTTGACTTCTTGCTCTGAGTCTGGTGTGATAAATTGCTATTTTTAATTCTTCAGAACTCAAACTTACTATCACAGGTTTTTTTGTGTGTGTGTAACATGCATAATTCTCAGCTTAATAATGTATTTCGTCTCACAGAGATTATAATACATATATTAACTTGTAAACGTTGCTGTGATTTCAAAATAATTTCTTTGCTGCATTCATTTGTGGCTTTATTATGTTGAAGACAGACAAGATTCTTTAGAAAATAATTGTTAGCTAGTGCTCTTTGGCCACCTAGGTACAAACACATGGTCCCAGATTTTCTGGTACAACTAATGTGAGGGCTTTTTAATTTCAGCTAAAATATACAAGATAAAATGATAATATTTTCAGATTCTATATTTATTTATGACTCTAATGAAGCATAACCCTAATGAAGCACCTTGGTATTGAACAGTATGTGAAATAGGCACAGAAAACATAAATTTCAAAGGACATTTTACCAAATTTTCACAATACATTAGAAGATAAAAATAACTCTGGAATATATTTTGGGAGCCACTGTTTTGTTTTTAGGTAATATTTAGTATATGAGTGAGATTTCCAGAAATACTACCTGGGCCATGAAAATATAATTCAAAAAATTAATTATAATTTCAAAAACTAATATGATAAAATATTGTTGGAGCTTTAAATATAAGAAAGTATTTAACTGCCATTTGCAACTTCAGCAAATATAACTTTTTTTTGTCCACACCTCTTTTAGAACTTGTTTTATCATACATAACTTTACATTTAATAATCAATTGTAATTTTGCATTCCAAATTTGATTATAGCTTCTTCCTAAAAACGCACCTTTTTGGGGAGTTAAATTCTCAATTTTTTAAGGAGTCTATAATAATAAATTACATATTCTATAACATTTGAGAAGTTAGACATTTACTAAGTTTTCATTGTTATTAATAATTTAAAAGAAAAATCTCCAAAGATACAAATACGTCATAGTTTTCTATCACAGACTTCAGCACGATTCTCTGGAATAGAGTTAAGAAAAGTTTTAAATGTCTCTCTTTTTAAAAAAGATTTTTATTAAAATTTCGCTAACATACACTATTGTATTAGTTTCAGGTATACATCATAGTCATTCAGCATATATACACCTAAAGAAGTGATCACCATGATAATAGAATGCTAATGGTGGCTCCTGTGATTTATTTACTATTCTCTCTTGACTTATAGGGGTTACTGCTCTTAAATCACCCTGTAGATTTCAGTCCTGCATTTTCATTCATTTTTATATAAAAGCATGCAGTTCTTTGAGTTTCATAGTATCATTCATGTTCTTCATACTTAATATAGTGCAATAACATTATGCGATTTAGGAGAAAAATTTTCTAGAATGGCAACTTAGTAGAGGTACCTCAAGGTCAGTCCCAGGGGTGTTGATTTGTCAACTCTGCTGAGTGCTGCCATGACATTGCACTGCCCTTGGGAATGGACAATTGTGTGGGCCTAGGTTTCTAAGGGTAAGGATAAGAATGTTGGCTACAGAATCCATCCAGACCTTCCACCTCTTTATCTTATTGTTATTGTACATGCTCTAATCCTATTTCCCTGTTTTTATAGATCATTATTATTAAGTGATGTCATGATAATTAAAACACGGACAACCATTTTATTTTGACATAAAATTGATATTTTTAGTCATTCCTCCCATCTTGTTTTCTCGCGGTATATTTTAAAGAGCACAAAATTTTGAAGCAAAAATAATTAAAATGAAAAGAAGCTGTTTTATGAATAATAAATAATTTTAAATAAATGAAAAGAACATACAGGTATAATAACTGATCAATAATTATGCAAATCCAGGAAACTATGGCCTAAAAGAAAAGGTAGACAGATAGGGTTCCAACATTTTGCAAATAAATATACAGAATACTCACTTAAATTTGGAATTCAGGTATACAATGGACTTTTTTAAGTATAAGTATGCCCTGTGCAATATTTAAGCTCCATTTCACTAAAAAAACATCATTTGTTGTTTATCAGAAATTCAAATTTTATTGCGTCTCCTCTCATTTACCTGGCAACCCTATTTAAGATAGGAGATTCACTGGATTCCAGTATTTTGGCAACTAGAGCAACAAATGTTTCAGTTAAGTTTAAATTAACTCATGATTTCATCGTCTCCATTCTCACGAATACCATACAGTTAACTAACCAAAGGGGCAATTTTGATTTTTGTGGGGACAGAACCCCAGAGAGCAATTTCCAGGCTCTCGGCCTCACGTGGAGGGGTGCTGGCTGAGGTAGTAAATGGCCATCAATTGTGATCAGATGGCCATCAGCTGTGGCTAGTTGGCCGTCAGTTGTAACCAGTGAGCCACTGGCCACTAATAGAACTGCCATGGTTTTGCTAGCAGAAAATGGGGGTTAGCCAGAAGATGGTGGCTGAGCCTGCAAGCGGTGCAGTGAGGGTTGCGAACAGTGTGGCTCCTGCTTTCTGTGTCTCCAACCCAGCCACCAGCGAGAATATAGTAGTATGACTCCCCTACCTATGGCTCCGTGGGTGTTCCTTTTTGGCCTAGCCATATCCTGCGTTCTTATGTGGGGAGCGGGACCAGAGACCCTGCAGGCCGCTCTGCACAACAAATAGTGCAGCGAGCAGGGTACGGTGCCGGTGCTGGACATAGCCCTCTGAAGGGGGGTGGAGCAGTTTGTGCCTGTGAACACTCAGTCACAGGAAGAACAGGAGGAGTGGCTGCTGGAGAGCTGGACCCCCGTAGAGGGGTGGGAAGACGTAGACGGTTCCCCAACCAGCAGAGGCCGGAGAAAGTGAAGCTTGTTGCGGCCCTGTGGGCTGGGAAGTGCTTGCTGACACAGACCGGATGCGGGACTTGTAGTCCCAGGAGGAAACACTTGCTGAGTCCTCTGTGGGAAATGAGGGTGAGGTCAAGGTCGTCCCTCACCCCCAGGAGAGCCCTGGCGAATGACTGTGGACTATGAGGAATTGCCTTCCATCCCTGATTTAATGGACCACTTGACTGTTTGCTTGGGAACATACCACCATGTAGTGGAACTGGCGGATGTTTGCTTTTGTGTCTTGACTGGCCGCCATCGAGAATATGTGAGCACCTTGACTGTGAGCCTCTGTTGTTCCAGCACAGCACGCTGAGAGGCCCAGAGAGAGTGGCAGTGCCCTGAGAGGCCTGGCTGAGTCCAGGAAGTCTGGCTGTGTCCAGAGAGAGTGGCAGTGCCCTGAGAGGCCCTGGCTGTGTCCAGAATACTGCATCCACCTCTAGGCTACTCGCATAGGGAACCTCGTGGAAGACGCTTGTTGCGTAGATTGTGAAGGGAGACCCTGTAGGGGTGGAGTGTGGGGACAGAGCCCCAGAGAGCAGTTTCCAGGCTCTCGGCCTCACGTGGAGGGGTGCTGGCTCAGGTAGTAGATAGCCATCAGCTGTAACCAGTGAGCCATTCGCCACTAATATAACTGCCATGGCTTTGCTAGCAGAAAATGGGGGCTAGCAAGAAGATGGTGGCTGAGCCTGCAAGCGCTGCAGTGAGTGTTGTGCATAGTGTGGCTCCTGCTTCCTGTGTCTTCAACCGAGCTGCCAGCGAGAACATAGTCTTATGACTCTCCTACCTATGGCTCCGTGGGTGTTCCTTTTTGGCCTTACCATGTCCTGCGTTCTTATGTGCGGAGCAGGAGCTGGGACCCCGCAGGCCACCCCGCAAGACAATTTTACTTCTTTTTTTCCCTACTAGGTTCAACTTTTAACTGATGCAAATGTAGGGGCAGAATCCCCCATTTAGATTATGTAGTTCTCTTTTATGAGTCCTCCCCTCAAATATTCTTGTATTCTCATCCATCTCTATTTCTTTGCTTATGTACTTGGATCTGGGTTTTACTCAAAGCCCTTACTACTTGCTAATATGTGATCTCTAGTTTCATGTGAAAAACATTATTTTTTCTAATTTGAATTCATCTTTTCCAGTTTTTTTCACTTCCTAGCATTATTTTATTTTCAGAATTCACCCCCCCACACACACACACATCTATGGAAGCTAACCATCTATTTTCAATATTTTGAATCTAGTTATAAGAAAAACTATATCTCTGTAATTGTTCTTGCTTAGTTATTTATATCATACGGTTTATAAAAGGTTCTACTAAGTAATGAAATGTTAGATATCTTGTCTGATTCAAATAACCAATATTTTAAAAGAGCTTATTCATTATTATATATGAAGCATTCCCCAAGAGCACAGCTGTGCAATTTAATTCCATAGACACCTCCTCCCACTTAGCAAAATATTTAGATACACAGACATATAGATAGAGAATCACAATAGGGCAGAGTGGAAATAGACAACGATTAAAGGATAAATTCCACTTGCCACAACACATTTTTATGATTCCCCCGCTCTGAATCTGCTGCCTTTGGGGTGTGTGGCAGAAATAGTAGTTAGAGTGTGTTGTAGCTGAAGCCTTTCGTTGCAAATGGTTTATTGTCTGCCTTTCTCCCAATGAATCTCCTGCTTTTTGAATAAAAATAGTTCAGTCATATGATCCATCACACACCACTGTTAGTGAACAGTCACCTTTCTTTCCTAATATTATCGTTTGCAGCCCACAGTGCTGCTCGGCTCTAACAGCTGTGTTACAGGAAACACAGATTTCTGATCAAAGGTCGTTGATATTGATAGCGCTTACTTAGCAGGGGCCTTGGCAATCAGTTTTAATGAGTCTGAGCCATACTCATTTCTTCTCCTGCTGCTGGTATGTTGGGGGGGGGGAGGCGGCAGAGGTGTCAAAGACGCCATAAGCACAGACTTCCTTGATAAGCTTTGATTTAAAGAGCTAAGAGGCAAAACCCAAAATAACTCTTGATGTGTACCTTCCTGCTATGGTGGCAGTCAGAAAAGACTTAGAAAACTCATCTTCCTTGCGTGATAGTCAGTAATGACTCAATATGACTTTAACCTCATTCTTATTCCAGTAGGTGCACCTGTGAAGTACTTCCCCAACGTGCAAGTGATTATTTTCATCAAGAGACGCCAAATGGTAGCACCATGGAGAATCACCACGCAAAATTTCTGAACTCCAATGCCATTTCCAAACAGTCTCATTTTTATTTTTTTATTTTTATTTTTTTGTCACAAATCAAAGTCAAAACCTGCATGTCCTTCTCACCATTAGGTGTTTTAGTCTCTCTGTCTATTTTTGTTAAAATATGGGCTTTGTTAAGTGACCTGATCCATAGCAATAGATGATAAATAGAATTGTGAGCTGCTGTCAAATCTGGATGGAGGGCCAACAAGTACACAGGTAACAGAACAAGAATTATTCAAACCTTTGCCAATGAAGGAATAGTAGATATAACTATCATGGCTAATGAAAAAAAAAAAGGTAACGACTTCCATGCTATACATTGTCTTTAACATAAGCATTCATCCAGTCAATAATTTGTCCGAAACTATTATTTGAATATTCTGTGAGTGTACAGGTGTGTATTGTATATATGTGGTAGGCATTAAGTTAGGGCATAAGAGAGACTGAGGTAAACATGGAGTTCACTACTTTGCCCTGATGGAGTCTGGTGATAATCACGTGTTGACTTCCGTGAGTTTGTTACAGTGTGAATGTAAGTTTGATTTTCGGGTGATTTTATTTTTCTTTTTCAGGAGTTGTGTGGTAGGACTTATTGAGTTCAATGTGTATTTTATATGGATTATTGCTTGTGGAAGGGATAATACTGTTTTGACCTCATGGGGTGTGTTAATTATCTATTGCTATGTAGTAAATTACCTCAGACTTAATGACTAAAACCAGCAAGCATTTATCTTACTCACATTCTGTAGATTACGACTTCAAGTATGGTTTATTAGCTGAGTGGTTCTGGCTCAGGGTGTCTCACCAGGTTGCAGTCACTGGGGCTGCAATTATCTGAAGGCTTGACTGGACTGGTGATCCAATCTTGTGACTGGAAAATACAGCTCCTCCTTGCACGCACTCTTAGGGCGGCTCATGATATAGCAGTTGGCTTCTCCAAGAACAAAGAAACTAGGAGAAGTTGAGAACCCAAGGAAACAACTGCAATGCCATTTATAATCTAAAAGTAGAAGTGACTTGCCATCAATTCTCTCATATGCTACCGGTCACACCGACTAAGCCTGGTACAGCGTGGGAGGGGATTACTCAAAGGCATAAACACCAGGAGGCCAGGACCACTGAAGGTCGTGTGAGAGATTACTGCCACGTGAGGCTTTCATTATACCATATGTGGGAAAGCTGTAACATTTTAATTTGCACTAGCTAACAAGGTCAATGGTTTTAAAATAAGGTTGTGTTTTTTTTTTCTGTCAACAAAACAAACTGGCTTAACAGATTTTATTATGTTGGCTTATTATTTGATTAAAATAGTTATGGGTCACTTTTTGAATTGTTGGTTTGCCTTTCTACATAGTTCAGATGAGATTTCTCTTTTGTTTCTGTTAAATAATATTTTTCTCATTATAAAAATATGTATTTGTTTTTTATTGTGGATGTAAAATAATGTATTACCATGAGCTCAGTGGCTTAAAAACACATTTTTTTTTTTATCTCAAAGTTTCTGTATTTTGGAGGTCTAGGTGGACTTGATTAGGTCCTTGGCTTATGTTTTCACAAGGACAAAAGGAAGGTGGAGAGTTACATTACTTAGTAGAGATTCTGAAAAAGAATCTCAGATTATTGGCTGAATTCAGTTCCTTTTGGTTGTAGGACTGAGGTCCCTGTTTACTTACTGTCAAATGGAGACTGGTGTTTGCTCCTAGAAGCTGTGTATGTTCCTTGTCATGCTTTCCATGCAGTGTTCTCCAGCAATGGTGGGTTGAGTCCTTCTCATACTTTGAATTTCCCTGATGTCTCCATACCATCTCTCTGACTTCAAGCAAAGAAAGTTATCTTCTTCTATGAGCTTGTATGATTAGATTGGATCCGCCAAGGTAACCCCAATAATCTGTCTTAAGTCCATAACCAGTTTAATATTTGCAGGGCAGTACCTTTATGGGCTTGCTTTGTGCCATAGAATTTTGAGGGTCTGACAGCTTTCTTCCATTTTGTCCTTTCTCTGTTCCTTTAAGTCTAAGCTAGCAATGTTTGTGCTAGTATGAAATTCTCATGAACTTTGTGGGCTTTGTGTGAATTTCCAAAGGGTTCACTCCATAAGACAGAAGCCATGTCCTCAAATCTTTCTGAGATAATGCCTTCTCTATTTTTGGCTTCTGCTGACATGGCCCTGGGTCTACACCCTAAAGCTTCCTTTGGTCCTCTGCTGTGATTAAGGGGATCTGTGATGCATATCCTTAATCTCTTCAAAGAGTCTTTTTTATGTCTCAGGGAGCTGATCACTTGATGTCCCTGAGGATTTAGTAAAAAGTTGACCAACCACAAACTTAGCTTTCAGTCCATGCCATGCTTTTGGAATTAGTCTCATAATTTTATGTCTTTTGTTATCTGGATAGGCCAAGAATTTCCCAAATAATCAAGTCTTGGTTCCTTTTTAGTT
Source organism: Rhinolophus hipposideros (assembly GCF_964194185.1). Lineage (NCBI taxonomy): Eukaryota > Metazoa > Chordata > Mammalia > Chiroptera > Rhinolophidae > Rhinolophus > Rhinolophus hipposideros. The sequence goes on along the minus strand of NC_138058.1, from coordinate 7,968,832 downwards.
AAAAGTTTTTCACTCAGTTTATCTCTTTCCTCCCTCATTTCACTATCAGCAACATGAAGAAACCATAAATAAATAAATAAATAAATAAATAAATAAATAAATAAATAAATAAAACCCACCTTCAACATTTTTTTGTAGAAATATCCTCAGCTAATTATCCAAATTCACCTTTTTACAAGCTGTACTTTCCACATAACTGCAGGACAAATTCTGTTAAGCTTTCTGACACTACCTAACAAAAACCTCCCTTCTTTTGGTTTCAAATAACATGTTGCTCCCTTTTTTCTGAGCTCCCAGCCACAGCACCTTGAATGTCCATGTCGCTGTTAATACTAGCAGTCTGTTCATGACAATTTAGGTATTAAGGCGATGTACGTTTTCGCTCTACTGTTCCTTCATTGACCTAAAACAGTTATAAATTATATTGGTACTGGTATAGTATACTTCACAAAGCAATCTGTTTTCTTAGAGAGTGATTTTTTAAATACAGCCCTAACATAATGTGTACACATTCTCTTTCTAAAATAAATTTATGTCTACTACCTCTTCTAATTATGACAGATATTGTAATTGATAAACAATGTTTTTTGTTCTATGCCCAAACACTGCCTCACCATCATTCCAAGTTGTATAGTCCAGGCCATCATTAATAACCCCTAAGTTTTGGCATGTGAAAAAAAACCAAAAACACTATTTACCATATATTAGTGCTTTATTCTATTATCTGGCATAATCATTGTAATAATATTAACCAAAAACATGCCAAAACATAGAAAATCAAAATAATGAAGATGGGTTACATTAACACTTGATGTAAACTCTCATTTTCATTCCATGTTATACATAGAAAAATACTTCCTATAAGTTTCACAGATAACATTATTACTTTTACTTAAAAAAAATTATGCTCATTGCCAAGAAAAGTAAGCAATATAGAATAATACAATTAACCAAGAAATGCCCCCCATTTCCTGCTCTCCAGAAATGAACACTCTTTTTTTTTTTTTTTTTTAAATTAATTTTATTGGGGTGACAATTGTTAGTAAATTTACATAGATTTCAGGTGTACAATTCTGTGTTACATCGTCTATAAATCCCACTGTGTGTTCACCACCCAGAGTCAGTTCTCCTTCCATCACCATATATTTGATCCCCTTTACCCTCATCACCCACCCCCCACCCCCTTACCCTCTGGTAACCACTAAATTATTGTCTGTGTCTATGAGTTTTTGTTTCTCATTTGTTTGTCTTGTTCTTTTTGGTTTATATACCACATATCAGTGAAATCATAGGGTTCTCTGCTTTTTCTGTCTGACTTGTTTCACTTAGCATTATTCTCTCGAGATCCATCCATGTTGTCACAAATGTTCCTATATCATCTTTCCTTAACGCCGAATAGTATTCCATTGTGTATATGTACCACAATTTCTTTATCCTTTCATCTATCGAAGGACATTTTGGTTGTTTCCATGTCTTGGCCACCGTAAACAAAGCTGCAATGAACATTGGCGTACACGTGTCTCTATAGAGAAATGCTTTTATATTTTTGGGGTAGATACCCAGGAGAGCGATTGCTGGGTCATATGGTAATTCTATTCGTAATTTCTTGAGGAACCTCCACACTGCCTTCCATAGCGGCTGCACCAGTCTGCATTCCCACCAACAGTGTATGAGAGTTCCTTTTTCTCCACAGCCTCTCCAACACTTGTTACTATTTGTTTTGTTGATGAAAGCCATTGTGACTGGGGTGAGGTGATATCTCATTGTGGTTTTCATTTGCATTTCTCTGATGATTAGCGATGTTGAGCATTTTTTCATATGTCTATTTGCCATTTGTATATCCTCTTTGGAGAAATGTCTCTTCAGGTCCTCTGTCCATTTTTCAATTGGGTTGTTTGTTTTTTTGTTGTTGAGTTTCATGAGTTCCTTGTATATTTTGGATATTAGCCCCTTATCAGAGGAACTGTTTGCGAAAATCTTCTCCCATTCAGAAATGAACACTCTTAATATTTGTTCCAGATCATTTTGGATCTCGCTCTCTTCACACATATGAATAAGATGATAGATGAATAGATAGATGGTATCATAAATAAAAAGAAAAAAATTACAAAAACAGAAGATGATGCACATGTTTCATACAAGGTCTGACAATTAAGTTTGCAAACTTGTTGCAATGATGTTGCTAACCTTTTTTGATATCAGAGGGATTATTCATTATGAATTTGTACCAACTGGGCAAACAGGTAACCAAGTTTACTATTTGGAAGTGCTGAAAAGGCTTCATGAAAAAGTTAGACACCTGAACTTTTCGCCAACAATTCATGGCTCTTGCATCACGACAATGCACCAGCTCACACGGCACTGTCTGGGAGGGAGATTTTAGCCAGTAAACAAATAACTGTATTGGAGCACCCTCCCTACTCAGCTGATCTGGCCCTCAATGACTTCTTTCTTTACCCGAAGGTAAAGGAAATATTGAAAGGAAGACATTTTGATGACATTCAGAACATCAAGGGGAATATGACGACAGCTCTGATGGCCAATCCAGGAAAAGGAGTTCCAAAATTGTTTTGAAGTGTAGACTAGGCACTGGCATTGGTGCATAGCTTCCCACTGGGAGTACCTAGAAGGTGACCATAGTGATATTCAGCAAAGAGGTATGTAGCACTTTTTCTAGGATGAGCTCGTGAACTTAATTGTCCGACCTTGTATAAAATACTAAATTTTATTTTATCTGAAAAACATAAAAAGGAATGAATGTAAAATTGAAATGGTTGTTAGATACCCCATAGATGTTTATTTACCTAAGGATTTTTTTTAACGGATACTTGTGAAATAAAAAACTATGGAGGGTTCAAGATCATTTGCTTTTGTTTGGAATTTAAGTATTTCAATTTTAGCAGTATTTATTTTATCTCTACTGGGAGAGTTGAAATCATAAATTCATTTATATTTTCTTATACAATCTGGTTTCCTGTTGTCTGATGTTTGCTCCTCAAACAGTATTTCTTTTATTTTTTGAGTTTTATCCTCAAACAGTATTCTTTTATTTTCTCCAGAAAGAATTATTGGTGTCAGTCTGGTGGTTTTGAACTTAAAGGAAATCTCATCTGAAGATGTTTGATACACTCTATACCTCAGGTATTTATTGGCACTGATCTACTGTGTACAGGAATTTAGCATTATTGTGGAGAAGCCTTAAATATTTTGTATAATTCATCAGTGATGCCATCTGACCCTTGTGATTTTAATTATGGATTCCATTTATTTCATAGATATGGAACTATCCGGAGTAGTTATTTCTTCTTGAGTGAGCTTTGTTTCATTTATTTATTTTTTTTCAGTGAAGTCTTCCATTTCAAATAACTTTATTATTTTCTTACTTCTCGCTTTGGAGTTAATTTGTTCTTGTTTTCCGAGTTTCTTAAGGTGAATCCTAAGCACATTTATTTGAGCCCTTTCTTCTTCTATAAGTATCTAATTTCGTAAATACCCTATTCATGCCCTGCTTTCATTACATTCCATACATTTTTGTATGGTGTGCTGCTGTTTTATTTTTTATGACTCTTTGTAATATTAGCATCACTCTTTTAATATTTTCAATCTTTTCTTTTGGGCTCACTTATTAAAAAAACAAACAAACAGAAAAACTGTTCTCATTAAATATTTCAAAACTATATAGTATTGGCTACCTAAAATCTTCCTGTTTTCTGGATATTCCAGAAATTTGGACATTTTTTCTTCTAGTGTATGTTCTTATTATGGCTTTTGTTTTAATTTTCTTCTATATTCTCTCTCTCTCTCTAGCTCACTAGCTAGATACCTATAGATATAGACACATAGTGATTTATGAACAAACACACAGACACACGTATAGTTATCTTGACGAGGTAATTCCTTCTGTCCTTCACTCTTTAGCATTTCAATGTATTACTCTGTTGTGATCTGTTGGTTCCTAGGTTTTGGTCATTGGTTCCTCTTTCACTAGCCTTCTGGGATGGTAGAAGTTCTGTATTGAGATATATTCTACTTTCCCCATGGCTTTCTCACTTCAGTTGACTTACTCTAAACAAGAGGTATTTAGCAGTTTCTTTGAAAGTTGTTTATTTCCTGCCCAAAGTCAGAGGTGTTTTGTGTCCATGTTAGCGTCTTTCCTTGTTTTGACCTTATTCTCACTGGATTCGTATTCTTCTCATTTTGTATTTGAAAGTACTGATATTCATTTGTGATATTAAGATAGTATTACCTGAGAAATATAATTAAAATAGTTAATATTAACTAAAGATAAGTGTTATGTGCTAATTATTATGAATCTGTCTTGATATTAATTGCATAGAAGATAAAACCTAAAAAAGACCAACTATGCTGACTTTATTAGGAGTACACCGTCAGAGCACTGTGAATGAAGGACAAAATTAAGGAAACCAAGAAGTAGGGGAAAGAAATACAAAGTGGCTGTAGCTTTATAAAACAACGCAGCTGGTTACTAAGTATCAGTAGGATGTGTTTCTACACACCCCACATGTAACCACTCAGTCTCAGCAATGTCTACTGGGGTAAACATGGAGAATGGTTTTATCTGCTTGCTCTTTTCCATCTGCCTTGGCTTGGGCAGGATCCAGGCTTCTCCAGGGAGGGTGGAGGGGCGGTGTACGTGCCTAGACTCGGTCCAGCACATCATCGTCTGATACGATATCTCTTCTATAAGCCTCATGGAAACCCCATGGAGGTGTCACTACTTTTTCTCCATTTAGCTTAGAAATGTCACAGAGCTGGTACTCACAGGGGCTTGTATTGAAATCCACGCACTGTGATGTCAGCTCTGGATCCCTCTGCCATCTCACCTGTTTTGAGTAAGATTCTGTGGTGATCAGACAAGAAACGTTTACCCTACTGGTAATTAATATTAACTGAACTCCAATCAGTTCGGCTCATGAGCAGGCACATAGACATGCCACTACAAGCAACATACCTCCAAAAACAAAAAAAATCTGGATTCCTGAATCATCATTGTCTTTCTTATTCCATATCCTCACAATGGATCTCTCACTTGCTGAATGAAGTTCTTATAAAAATCTCTTCATGATTTTTTTTTTTTTTGGCCCTTTGTAGTGTCTGAAAGTGTTCAAATTTCAGACAAGTCTCTCTAAAGTCAACATTAGACTCTTCTATTCATCAAAACTTCCTCCTCTTATTTTTAAGAATAATCATTCTATAATCTTCTCATGCTCTGCTTGTTCTTTTGAGCACTGATTTAAAACACAAAGGTACACACTGTGAAATCCACAAGATGAAGAGAACACTCGTAAAATGTCCATACTTTGTGTCCCTGAATAATCTCCTCTCTTCACATCAGGGGCAGTACAGAATGGGTGGGGTTTTAATACATACATCAGCACATTACAAATTGCAGCATGTCATGCTTCTTCAAGGTGAATATTGAAAACTGTCGAGAGAGTGCTTTATTTCATCTTTAATGAAGGAGGCTGTTTATTGAAATACTCACAGGGACAGACTAAATCCTGTAACTTGAGATAATCTAGGTACTAAATCTTCAGATTTGTTTTATCAGATGCATATAATTGGATCAATGACTTAAGAATGTTATCAGTCTATCTGCAAATTGTTTTTGCTTTATTCATTTGTGTATACATCTTTGTTTTAGGTGGATTCAAATTTCTTGTCCTCGGCTACTGAAATACATTTTGCTGCCTTTGCTGAAAATGTAACATTAATATTAAATTTGTCTTGCATAATTCTAATTCTCTAGATAAGATTAAAGTATAGATAAATCTTTACCAAGATAAGGAAAATCAGATGTTTCTTTAGTTGATTCTCCTTTTAGCAAATTGGAAACTTTGGAGATTATTACTACTATTTAATGTACAGATTAGTTCACTCTGTCAAAAACTTCTCTTTTAATTTTGAAAAACATTTGTAAGTTTCATTTGTCATTTACCTCAAACCTTGAGTAATGGCTTGAATAATGTTAAGTTCTCTCAGCACAGGAGGAGGGGTGAGGGCAAGGCTGGGGCTTGCAGAGGTGGGGGTGAGTGTGCAGGAGTGGGGTCGGAAGCTTTACTAGTTCTAGGTTTATTTAATAATAAAAATTTGGATTGTATAAGTATTTAAAGAAATATTCTTTTCTGTGCTAGTGGATTTATGGAAATAGATGATGCAATCAACATCCAATTCTGGACAAAACTTTAAAAAAATATGCTCCATAAACAGCAATCATGAGTCATACCATTGGAGTTACCTGAATGTTTTCTATAGACTTTCCAGTACAGTTACAAAGCAGAGGAGGACGGAAGTGTTCCAAGAATTTTCATAATCAATTGCATATCTGCCATCTTTTGGTCAACACGTAGGGCAGCGGGCTGCTGGGGAGAGAGAATGTCAAGTGTAGAGGTGTTCTGTCACTTCTCTGGGCATTTACCTACTCACATGAGGATGTAAAGGAGTGTGCAGCATTCTATTCTTTTCAGTTCTTTCTGGTTATTTTTGAAGTTTCCTATTTCACTTACCTCAAAATATCTTACTTTTGTGCGCTTTCCGAATGTAGCAACCATAAGGTGGATTATATATACACGAGATAGCCTGAAACTACCTAACAGTTTCCCCAATATATCAATTGATTCAAATACTTACATTAAAAACAAAAGTTGCATTTTAATGACAAGTTGAGTGCCTCGTTTTAGCTTCACATAATTAGAAATGGAATTTAAAACAAATTGCTACAAACAGATTTCAAGTGAAAATGTCACCTCAGCATTACTTTTTTTCCCTGAGTCTCACCATCGACTCATAAGTGGAATCATCTGTAGAGCAGGAGTTAAGGGAGCAACATGGAGGAGTGGCGAGGAATGCTTTCTGATAAATCAACTACAGACTCAACATGAATCGTCAAATTTAATATTTTAAAGATTCATGAAGAAATAAGTGATGCCAAATGCGCTTTAAGGAAAATATCTGTTGAAATGATATTAATGGTAAGGCAGAATATAGCAAGGTGAACCACACTGATAATATTAAATTACCCCAAGAGGTTCCCTAGTCAGAATCCCAGTGCAGAAATCTGCTTGCCAACTGTCGTTCCTTTTCCCATTGGTTTAGTTAAGGGTTGAAGTTCTTCTTGAAGTTTCTTTTTTAATCATCAGATCCCGACCTTACAGTTTTCACTGACTACTTTCCTTCAGGCTGTCTTTGCTCCTGTCAATTTAGGATTTCCAGGGAATTATTCTTCTTTGAAATGCATATTCCGGGCTTGAAATGCTGGCATATGTACACTGTAGAGTAATTGTGGAGGCCAAATGTTTAATTACACATGACAGCTGGAGCTGTAGGAGTCCGAGGTTTGCTTGAAAACAACGTATGCCCTATGAAGCCTTAAGAGAAGTTTATATATATGTATATAATTCCACATGTTATCCACAAGATTTGTTTTTTAGTGTTATCAGCTACAGCTTTAATAAAAGTTCAACGTTTCACACTTAAATGTATGTAAGTATACATAAAAGCATTTTTTTCAAAACCTAACCATACATATTTACCACAAATGCAACTGAAAATTCTGGAAGGCCTTTTATCCACTATAAAGGTTTTGAAAATAAACTCAGAACACCCATGTTCGGTTTAGAAACAAATGATGTAAAAACAAGCTATAATTTATGGGAACACATTATCAAAGAGTTACTAATGAAAAATAGGTTCAATTGAAAATGTCGAGGGCCACAATTATCATTAAATTGTCATTACTAAAATGCTCATCCTATTGGCAGTTATACATGTATCTCTAACACTTTTCTATAATCACAATAAGGGAAGCAATGCAAATATCATCATAACATTTAACTTAAAAACACATTTTAATTAAAATTCCTCTTAGATGCATTGATAGTAAGACTAGTGATGGCTCACAGTTTCCAGCATTGTCTTATGGATTTTAAGTGCTTCATTTAATCATGATAACCAATCTCTCTTGCTTTCTGAGTTTGGTACCATTTACATCCCCATTTTACAGGTGAAAAAAAACAAGCCTAGATAGGTTAAGAAACTTGTGGAGGTAACAAAAATAAGTGACAGGTTGGAATTTCTCTATAACTCCACCTTATATCACCATTAGTATTTATCTGTCTCTCACATCTGTTAATATAATGGAATATTTGCAGTCTGTGTGTATGTGCGTGTGGGTGATAAAATTTTATAATGTTAACTACCCAAGATAAGTGTCTCAATAGGTTTGAATGTCTATACCATCTGATCTCAAAACAATGAACCTTATTTTATTACTTTAACTCTGTGACTATTATATGAAAAGGAAGGTCATTCTTAGATTGCTTTGCATAGTGTAGAGGTTCAAGGAAAGAATAATCAAGCCAAGCAGAAGACTCTTTCAAATTCAGATGTAATTTAAATTATCTATGGCTAGAAAACAAACCACAACACATGTAAAATAGAGAGATGCGACCAATATGGTTGAATAATAATTCTCATGTACTTGAATTCTACTTTTCATTTATTTTAATAGAAATTTTATTTCCATACATCTAGAAATGTTCTAAAAATGTGTGAAGTCTGAAATGCCTCTCTTCATAAGTGTCACTATACGCAGGCCTTAGCTTTGATGGGCTCCTAGGAGTGGCACTGTCTTCATTCTGCTACCATATTTAGCAGCTTGAGTCTTGCCAAACAGGGCTTTCTTTGAACCTGAAATCTGGGTTCATGCCTTGTTGTTGAGGAAAAAATCCAAGTATTTTTATTAGTTTTTAGTGAATTTGTATTCCCCCCTGCAGTACAAGCTGAAAGAGAACAGGATGAACAAGAGCAATGGGTAGAATTGGAAAGACACCTTCCCTCGTCATGTCATAATTGCATAAAGGTAAATGACATTCTGGCACTGTCTGGAATGCACTTGGCAATCACAGTTTGGCATCACATTTCAGAGCTTACCTGCAAAATGAAGCATTTATTTAATTTTAAACAGTAGAAAACTGTGACATTTATTCATTTGCCAACTCTAAAAGTAGAAAAATATAAAATCACTCCAAATTGTGATATATAATTTTAAAATATATTCCATTTGTGTAATTGTATTGGGGACAGCTGGTATTTTATAGTTTTGTGAGTAATCTCTTTTCTTTATTTTAAACTGGAAATTCTTTAAAGATTTCCTTCTTTCTTTTTTTTTTAAGTTTATAAAAATTATATGGGCATTTGCTTTATTTTAAACTTAGATTTTAAAAATAATTAATAATAAATTATTAGTAAATAAAAAATAGTTCAAACTTTACTGTATGCTTTAGGTCAGGTCACATCTTTCCTTTGAACCACTAAGAGATGATTCTCTGCGTTACAACTCTCTCTGTACAGTCAATGGGGACCTCAACCATGAATGTTGCCTGGCATTGGAAATGAGAGGGTAGAAAACATTTTATTGAACACACTTTGATGAAATAAATTAATTTTTAAAAGGCTTTATTTACAAGACATTATTGTCTCAAAAAGGGCAAAATTGTCTTTGCAGTTGCCAGGAATTGAGATTCAAACCATGAAAGACCAAAACCAAGTCTAACTCGATCCAGCTTATATTAGGACAAACAACAAAAAACAAACAAACATACCTACCAAAGTTCTCTTATACCCTGGGCAGTATTGGAAGAGTAGCCTGATAAAAATGGAAGATAAGCAGTGTCATTATCAGCTCAGAAAGGTCTTTAGATAAAACCTTGACCTTGGCCTAGCAAGGTCAAGCGTGATATTTCTTGATTAATTTTTAAAAAGTAAATATTTAGTAGTTAGCTGGTGAATGTTTATAATATAGTTAACCAATTTAAGTAATTTAGGCCAATCTCTCCTCCCTAATTTTTCTTCTAAATTTTTCAGATCTAACTAAAAATGATCTGGGTAACGTATACAAAATAAGAGGTACGGTCTTAGTCATGCAGACAGCAGAATCAGACATTGCTGTCTGGAGGTTCTCATTCACTTACTATTTCAAACTGACAATCTCCATACATTACCATCCTACTGCCTTTGTTAATAGCACATGTGGTTCATGATAAATAACTCTACCTCTTGATAAAAGTTTAAATACTGAATGCGACTGATACATTTTATTTTATTTACTTATTTTTTAACTATTATTTATTTTAAGTGTGTTTTTCCAGGACCCATCCGCTCCAACTCAAGTAGTTGTTTTAATCTAGTTGTGGAGAGCGCAGCTCAAAGTGGCCTATGCGGGGATTGAACAGGCAACCTTGTTGTTAAGAGCACAGTGCTCTAACTAACTGAGCTAACCGGCCACCCTGCATCTAATACATTTTAATTTTATATAACATTTAATACTTGAGTATGTAAAAGTAAAACTGATTTTATGTGATTTTTAAACAAATGTTTAACATTTAGGTGATAAAATTTAATATCCACTATGGGAAATACATAATGCATGGCCATCAAAATTTATTAGTAGAAAAAGATGTAGTCAAAGGGTGTAAAGTCTACTTGAAGATGGTTTAAATTCTGTGACATAAAATAATGACCTTGCAATTTCAGAGTTGGTTTTCAATTGACCAAATCAGTGTAAAAAATCAACTGGAGGAATAGACATTTGGAGACTTTTCTGTTTTCAAGTTTTTATAGTAAATTATCTGAAGGAATAGTGTTATTATGTACATAGAATCTGTATAACAAAGAGTCAGATATATGCAAAAGTTTCTAGTAATGAGACTGAATTGGCAATGTGGAGAGAACATAACATTACAAAAAGTGACAACTTTGGAGGAAAAAGATCTTTTGTCTTTGTTCCAGCACTATAGAGCTAAGAAAATACAAGGCTTCTGGCAAGTCACTTACTCTATCTGTAACTTGATTTGCACACCTGTAAAATAAAGTGAAAAACAAAAACAAAAACAAATGCCTATCATATAGAATATAAGGATTGACAATTAAGTTCACGAACTTGTTGCATAACCTCTTTTGATATCAGAGGGATTATTCATTATGAATTTGTACCAACTGAACAAACAGTTAACCAAGTTTGTTATTTGGAAGTGCTGAAAAGGCTGCGTGAAAAAGTTAGACGACCTGAACTTTTCGCCAGCAATTCATGGCTCTTGCATCGTGATAATGCACCAGGTTACACGGTGTGAGGGAGTTTTTAGCCAGTAGAAAAATAACTGTATTGGAACACCCTCCCTAATCACCTGATCTGGCCCCCAATGACTTCTTTCTTTACCCAGAAGATAAAGGAAATAATTGAAAGGAAGACATTTTGATGACATTCAGGACATCAAGGGTAATACAATGACAGCTCTGATGGCCATTCCAGAAAAAGAGTTCCAAAATTGCTTTGAAGGGTGGACTAGGTGCTGGCATCGGTGCATAGCTTCCCAAGGGGAGCACTTCGAAGGTGACCCTAGTGCTATTCAGCAATGAGGTACGTAGCACTTTTTCTAGGATGAGTTTGTGAACTTAATTGTCCGGCCTCGTATGAGGAAGTACTCATGACTGCCTTTTCTCCTCACTAGGACTGACCTGCTAAGTCTGGGGGCCACCAGAAGGATTAACCTTACTGTTTTTCTGGAATAACTGAAGGTCCTTTGCAGATCATTTTCTCTGTGGTCCCACTGAGAGGGTGTCGTTTCACTCTTGTCTGAAATGATCAAGAAGCAGCATAACCCCCTCCCCTTTTCTCTGTCCGCTGTGTTCACTCAGACTCCACTGTGACCAGGACAGTATAGGAAATGAATTGTACAGCCATTATACTCATTGGACGTCACTTTATTCACTTCCCAAAAAGGGCAGTTTCCTCCAGGAGGGTTTTCTTTTGGATGTTACCTTCATACTGAGTTAGTTCTCCTCCTTCAGATTCCTGCTTACACTGCCTTTACTTTTCCCATCAAGCTCTGCAGACTGATTAGTCCACACCCACATGAAAACTTCATACCCTCAACAGAAGAGGTCTCCAGTCTTGGTTCCCTCCTCTGTCTCCAAAATCGAAAGCCCCAGACCTCAGACTAGGAAGCAAAATTTCCTACACCTGTCTGAACACAGTCTCACTGAACTTGTTGAACTCTAGTCTTCCAACCATTAAGAGATATGAGCAATGTGGGTCTAGATGAGAGATCTTGTTCTCTTACTCAGCCACCCACTGAGAAAGTACACTATTGAAAACTTAGTTTTTCTTAATGTCAATAAACCTGTTTGGATAATAAGCACCCATTTTGGGGGTGAGAGATTTTGTTTCATTAATCATTTCAGGACATGGTGATATCATGTGCACACAAATTAAATTCTGCTTATTGTGGCACCAGCTCGTGGTCAATTCTATTTAATTAGTACCTCCCCTCCCCCACACACTGTGGGAGATTTCCAGTTTTTCCTGCCAGCCTATCATAGCACGATATGATCACATATGAACATACTAAAAAGTGTTGCCCAAGTAAGATATTGTTATTGTAGGAAAGAAGGCTAATTTGCCCCTGTATTTTTGCCCCTGTATTTTGTAATTTTGCCCCTGTATTTCCTCAAATTGAAGACGCCATCATTGTATTATATGTCCATTGTTATATGAACCAACAACACAAGCAAACAACGCTGCCATTAACTCTGATAAAACAGTGATTTTAAAACATATCCCAATCTCAGAGTTGTTAAAATCCTTCTTGGAATCTATAAAAGGTAACAAATAGAAAAAATACACATTTATCCAACGGGATATGATAAAAGTAGACTCACATGGCATAGAATCATTTTTTAACATGTAGCACAGGTAATTATTGTGTTATTCAGTTTGAATATTTCAATCGAGTTCACACAGCTCTTTCAGCTTTTCTTTCCAGGGCTGGCTAACTTGTTTAGAATATAATTTTAATGTTTCCACCTTAAACCCCTATGTCTTAACTTTCCTGAGTTAAGCTTACCTTTGGATTTAAGCACTCTTAAATTTATTTTTAAAAAGTAGTTTTTCTGTAAGAAAAAAAAGAGATGTATGGTGTGTGTGTGTGTGTGTGTGTGTGTGTGTGCATGTGCGTGTGTGCTTTAGTGAGTCATGGGATAAATAAAGCTATATTTAAACTTTGGTTTCTGTTTTGCGTGCTCACATAATAAGCTTATATGTTCAGAAGCAGCCCTCATAGTAGCGTTCTCCGTAGTGTTTGAACTATAATTTGTAACCAGTCTGGGTCTGCAGTAACTACTGTGTAGATACTTAGGAATAACTCTACTTTGTTATCTTTGAGAATGGAAATAATGTATAGAAAATAATCAGAAGTGACAACTTTTTAAAAATATAATAAAATAATAGTAAAAACGATTTGCAAGTGGCATGGCTATAGATTCACTAGAGAATATTAAAAGCCTTTGAAATGTTAAGGATGGCTTTAAAAATAAAGTATTCAGACTAGCATCAATTCATTTTCTCAACAATTATATGTTTCTTTGGAGATGAATGAATGTGATATATTTTATTTCTCCTTATTTTTCAAGAAAGGAAAAATAATTGCATCTCTATTTAGAATATCACCCATCTTTAAAGAATAAGAAAATAAATCCTCACTAAGTTCTTTGAAACCATTAAACATATAGTGAAATATTTTTACCCTAAACGGTTAATACTGGCTGGGTGTTTGGGATCATGGATTTGTGAATATAAGGAATTCTAGCCTGGCTTTCTAATTTACTACAGATTCAGAAATATAGGTGTTGACCTACATGCCCAAGCTCAACAGACTAGTGTTTAAGAAAGAGCACAGGAAGTGACACAGAGAAACAAAGCTGGGACACCTGTCCGGGTCACTGTTGACCCATCATGCTTAACTAATTTTTCAGTGATCTTTGACCCAGATTTCCACAGTTCCACAGGGATTTATATCTTTCATCCAACAAATTCTACACCTGCATTCAATTAATGAAACAAAACTCAACTTTGTTATCTGATGAACCGAGCAACTAGAACCATTGAGACAATTGTTTTATTATTGTATTGACAAATTATCCTATTACCAACTGGCTACTACAAAAATCAATTAAAATCTTGGCTGAGAATTTTGAATAGCGTTGGATAAGTAGAAATGGGAATTAAATAGCGAGATGATAGTTTTTAAAATATAGTTCATAAATTAACAGCAACCAGATCAAAAGCAGAAATTTGAACTGAAAATAAGAATTCTAAATTATAACAGAGCACAGGGAGCTGTTCTGTATTTAGTTTCATTTTATATCATGCTGATGTATTTCCATGTACTTTCATGAATATTAATGTGTTATTTTTATTTCCTCCAATATACATTTCTAAGTATTTCTCTTCTAGTGATTCCTTACTGTTATATTTGATAACTACTTTGTAAAACATGTAACATGTGGAATGAAAACAATTTGAATCTTTGAACCTTTGGCCATAAAAATATGATTCATTCACTTGCTTACTTACTTTAGTAATTGCTTATTTATTCAGAATATTGAGATAGAATCCATAGCCAAGGGGATTTAAGAGTGACCAGTATTTTGACCTCAGAAATAAAAAAAAAAATTTGTCTTTTGTCACAACAAAAGTTTTACTTTCTTTTAGCTAGTGGTAGACAAAATCTGATGGTCTCTTGGTATTTACTTCTGCCTTCTAAAATACACCTTTTAAATTACATGTTAAGTAAAAGTAGGTAAAATTAGGCGTACTCTATAAAGACAACACTGTACTTAAGAACCATTTAATTACTTAGATACTTAAAGTATACTTTAGTAAAGAATAATCAGGAAAACCACCCTTGAATAAGAGACAATGAAAACTTCAAGACAAAACCACATTTCTTCCAAAGTATATAACCTTTAATGGCATTAAAGCTATCTAATAACCAAAAAAGTGTTGCTGTGGAGGGTGGAGGAAATTAATTCCCTTCAGTCACTGATGTATTACACTTGGAAGTAACTTAGAAATGTATAACTTTCAAGTGTGAAAGAGAAGAAAGAATGATTTTACCACTGAGCATGTGCTAAATGGTTCATAAAGTTGTCAGTATGTTATCTTTCGCTATAAATAGGATTGCTGATTGCAGAAAGCAGACATTTGTCTAAATGGTACCTGATCTCTGTCATTCACATTAGTGATAGATTTTTTTTCTCTTGAAAGATGTCACCAGCTGGTACTGAAGAGGGAATATTGATAATCAAGGGAAAGAACAATTCAAAAGAAAAGGTAAAGAAAAAAAAAAGATGAAGTTAGAACAATTGCACCCCATTCAATCTCTGAATAGTTCTTTTTCACCTCCAAGAGTACAGAGACACTAACTTGAATACAAAAAGTAACAATAGAATGCAGAGGGGAAAAAAAAGGAGGCTCAGAAAGTACAAGGCTAATGTGAAACTCAAATCCATGCTACAGATTAAGAACCTAAAATAACCACAATAAAAATTGATTGTTAATATCTAGTGCATCCAATTAATACTTTCTAATTGTATCTATAGTGCTTCGACATATATCCTTTTCTGGTTCTTTTAATAACTTCCTTTGTATCATAAATCTCTTCAATGATTATCTAAGCAAGTATTTAGACATTAGACATTTGGTTTCTAAATAATATTATTGAACCAATATAGAAGAGGCATTTTATATGAACAATATAGAAGAGGCATCTTATCTCCTTCTTCGAACTCTATTCTAACATTTGCCCTTTAGTCAGGTTGGCTGGTTGGCTAATTGAGGTCTAATTCTCACGAATTATCTTTGATGCATTATATTGCTCTCCATGAATGCCCTCTCCACTTCAACACATCTAAATGCTACTTGTTTTTTAAGTGTAGCTCACATTCCGTTTCTACTATTAAATCATTCCTCTGCACCCCTGTGAGAGATTGGCTGTCACTTCTCACAACTACACTAGAAATTGAAATCTATGCAACTCTTTTTAAGTTCACATAGCTGTGTCATCCTAGGAAAGCACAAGAGCCCCCAGAAAAGTGCTATAATGATTGTCCTTTGCAGGCTGAGGAGGAAGTTGGGAGATGTTGCCATTTGAAAGAATTCCCTTATGTCAGTGGAGAATGTGCAATTCTGGAGAGGCTAAGTGGCTAGGCGGAACCAAAGTTGACACAATTACAATAAAAAGCAGTGAAGATAGAGTGTTAATCAAAATGTATTGCTTGCAAGGAACTGTGACAATGTCAGTTTGATCAGATAGTCTCTAGGGCCACTAGAGTCCTAATTGATATAGGGAAACCTTCTATACATGCAAAAACAAAAGAACTCTAGCTCTCAGGAATAAAGGTGTGATTTGAATCACCATGATGGATATCCATGGCTTCTTGTCCAATTTCAAAGCCCGAATTTATTTGTGACCTAGAATCCCTTGAATGAAGATCAGGTACATGTACAGGACGACTCCACCATAACACCTCAAAGTAGTATAAATCTATTTCCTAGCCCCAAAGACTTGCAGCTACTATGTACCAACTGTACTCAGGAGTGGGAAATATAGATATAACCAAGATCATTGAACACTAGCTCCAAATTAACACTCATTTCTGGGCACTCAGGATACCTATGTAGCCCACTGATCATAATGGGGACTTCTGGGAGTCAGAGGATACAGGTTTTACCCAAATCCATCATAGAGGTTGGCCCTAGTTCTTGCATATTGATTTGGAATGGACATTACTAGCACTTGGCAAAAAACAAAACAAAACAAAAAACCAACCTAACAAAAAACACCATTTTGGCTCCATGACTCACAGAATGAGGGCACATTAAGGTAGAAGGGGTCAAAGTGAAGCATCTTAAATTCATCTCTAATATTGCACATTAAAATCAATATTATAGCTCCTGCAGTATTTTTAATTTAGTGCTACAATCATAGACTCGGAGGCAGGGATGGAAATTTCTGACATTGAAATTTAACTAGGCTGCTTGAACAGCGATGATGCTGGGTGGATCTTGTATAAGAGAAGGTTGTGACTCAAATTTCAGTTGTTATTGAAGATACGTCCCTTGTTTGCAGAGCTATCATTTTGACAATTGGTTTTTATCTATCTCATTAAACACAGAACATCAGACAAAATTTCTTTTTCCTGGAAGGACAGTCATACACCTTTCCTGTATTAAGTCAGAGCTAAGCCAATTTTCCACTCCTGTATCATAATAAAATCTTTAAGCACCATGAGCGTCTCACCCTTCCTCAGAATGTCACACTGATTCAGTTATTGATGGAATCATGTTAATAGAACCTGGTGGGGATGAACTTACAAGTACCCTCAATGTTGTGGTAAGAAACATAAGTGGTTGAGAGAATGTACCGTGTTTCTCCGAAAATAAGACCAGTCTTATATTAAGGTTTGCTCCAAATGATGTATTAGGGCTTATGTTCAGGGGATGTCATCCTGAAAAACATGTTAGGGCTTATTTTCTGGTCTTAGTTAGGAGATAAACATCCTGAAAATGTTCTCAAGTGTTTGAGGGTCTAGTAGTCTGGAACATACAGATAACTTGTTGCACCATGTACTCTCTACCTCTAGAAAGAGGCATGATGCCTGGCAAGCCTCTGAATTTTGGAGGCAATTCATGTTACGTTAAGTGTGCTGGTTGCACCCATTTATGGAGCAACCCATAAGGGTCTCAGCTTTGGATGGGACCTGGATCACTTGGCAATATAACCCAACAGATTCAATGTGTAAGGAGTCTCTGGTGTTTTGGAGTCAAACCACGTCCTCTTTGGAAGATAATCATTTCCTTCTAGAGAAAGAATTCCTAGCTTTGCTACTAGGCTCTGGTAGCAATTGATTACCTGGCTACCATGTTTCCCCAAAAATAAGACCTAGCTGGACTATCAGTTCTAATGCGTCTTTTGGAGCAAAAATTAATATAATTTTTCTATAATGTAAGACCTGGTGTAATATAATATAATATATAAATATAATATAATATAACATAACATAACATAACATAATATAATATAGTATAATATAATAATATAATACCGCGTCTTATATTAATTTTTGCTTCAAAAGACGCATTAGAGCTGATGGTCTGGCTAGGTCTTATTTTCGGGGAAACACGGTATCTATATATGGAAACCCTGTAACCTGAGCTTGTCACCATGAATTAGCACTCTTTTATTCACCCTGTCTTAGTCGTGGACCTTTCTACCACTCCACAATAATCTCTGAATAGAAGTGGTATAAACAGAGCTGTGCCCAAACAGGTCCTGACAAGACAAGTAAATTGCTTGAAAAGGTGATTTTGCTCTTAGAAACTACTCTGATTGTCATCTGCACAAATGGAACCAAGTGTGTGTATGTGGGTGGGTGGGGAGCGGTGGGGGTGGTGTGGGGAGAGGGTTGGGCTCCTGTGACGAGTTCCCTGAGAAGGCAAAAAAGAAAAAGAGGAAAACACAACCACTTGGTTTAATATCCATTTTACATAATAGAAGTGGGTTAGAAGTAGATTGTTGCAGTATTTAAAACCACATTTAAAGGGGCTCCAAAGGACACTGGGGAAGGTAATTTTTCCAGTTGGCAAAATTTTTAGGACGATATCTGGTGATCTATTTTTCTTGTACGAAAGGTACAGAACTCTCTTATTTGATGCATCCTGCCTAATGTTTTCACCTAATTATCAAAAACTTGGAAAATGTTAATATTGGAGAATCAGTGACAAGAAAGTTTGAGCTTTCCTAAGTTGAAGACAGGTATTTGAAAGAAAAAAAAAAAGTCCAGAGAATATTAGTGGAAATGAATATGAAGTGTGTGAGATCATGGTGGAGGGAACATACCTTGGATCAGGGCAAATTTATTGACATTTGCCCACTAAGCAGAAATTGTGGATTTCATTTTTTAGTTCAACGGATTCAAAAGTACTCTAAGAATTTATTTTGTTGGTTGGCTGAAATTGCACCAGAAGGTGGCCTACACCAAAGAGGTTGAAATTCCAGGGTTGATACCCTGTAGAGGAAGGGAGCCAAAGGTTTACGAGGAGTTCAATGTTACAGTGGATTGATAATGTTATCACCTGCTCATTCACCTTGGGCAGGTCAGAGGGTCCACCTTTTACCATATTTGTGAGAGATATATTTGCGAGAGCAGTCCCACCTTCCTAAAAGAGCTCTATGGTCAATGTTCTCTGTAAGTCATAAAGGACAGTGGGACCTGCTGCCAAAAGGATGTTAAGTGTGGCTTTAACCCTTGTTTCTTGAATTAAACAGAGTTGCTATTTACAAAATGATTATTATTTTATTTATTTTATTTTTTTACTTTTTAGTCTATGTTTCCTTGCCCTCAGCCAGCACCCCAGCTGTGCGGATAGTTTTGCATTGCATGGTTAGCCAAGCCTGTATTCCAAATAGGTCTAAGCTCTTGATGATTACAGTTTTACTGGAATTAACTTTTGCCCAGTTAGCCACATACCTAAAACTCCACTGGGTCTCATTTAGAGGGATGGGATACATGGCAATACCAGTGAGACTCCCAAGTGATACAATATCTCACTCATTTTCCAGTGAAATATGCATAATTTCCTCAGTAATGAATAATGAGGTGTGTGGTAGTCACTGTGTCACTCAGTAATTCTCAGTTGATGACAAGGGAAGAATCTGTTCTTGTCTATTCCAGCTTTTGGTGGCTGTAGGCTTTCCTTGGCTTTTGGCTGCATGACATCATTCTGTGTCTCTGTTTTTACATTACCTTCTCCTCTATGTTTCTGTGTGTTCTTCTGTCTCGTATAAGAACATTTGTTATAGGATTGAAATTCCATCCAAGTAATTGAGAAGATAGCATCTCAAGAATCTTAATTACATCTGTCAAGACTTTTTCCAAATCAGGTCACATCCACAGTTTCGGAGCCTAAGACATGGGCATATCTTTCTGTGTGTGTGTGGGGGGGGCGGGGAGGCACCATTCAACCCACTACATTACCTTTTTTTTTTTTTTTTGCACCAGTAGTTTATTCCATGTGATTGCTGAGTAGTTTTCCATTGAATACATATACCACTATCTGTTTATTCATTTGACTTTCTATGGACATTTGGGTTGTTTCCAATGTATGGCTATTGGAAAGAAAAGCTGTTCTGAACATTTGTCTGCAAGTCTTTGTATGGCCACGTGTACTCATTTATCTTGTGTCAATGCCTAAGAGAAGAAACCCTCTGCAAATTTCCTGTGTTTTCTCTTCGAAATTCCCTGCCTCTTTAATTTGCCTTGCAATTGGACTACCTGTAATCTGCTCTGTATCTTTCTAAGTCTTGGGGTGTGCAGGCTCGGTTTGAGTACCCCAACTCTGTACTGCATTCTGGAGATTCTGTCTGTCAGTCTGTGGGTCAATCACAGGGCTCGCCAGGTTTGTTTTCTGCTCTCAGGGATCACTGTCTTATGCCACCTGTTGTCAGATGATTAAACATGTTGTTTCGTATAGTTCATCTGTGTTTTAGTTGTTGAGCATATGAGAGTACACTGTTACCTGTGACTCCCTCATGTCTGAAAGAAAAGCTCTAGTCTTAAAACACATTTCACTCCTTTGATTTAGAAAGTTATTTTCCTTAATGGAAAAGACATGCAAAATTGGACTTGAGCGTTTATTGTGACTCTTTTGGTCTCTATCCATATGCCATGTCTTTGAGAAATAGATTTCTCCTTCCCTAGCTGACCTGGCTGCAAACCTATTTAACATGCTACTCTCATGCTTGGAAAAACTCAGCTCAGTCTAGGTTTTTGCTTTCGTCACACAGGTTTTAAGGTTTCTACTCCCTGTGTTTTGTGTTTGTGTGTGTATGTGTCTGCTCATGAGCATTTGTTCGTGCACGCGTATGTATATGGGCTGTTTTTATTGTAGGTTTTAAAGGAAAGGAGATTTATGCTACACAGGGGACTCTCTTCACTGAATTTTCTTTGTTGAATTATTACTAATTTTCTCACTAAACATGAAATACAGAGCAAGATTTCATTTGAATATCTTTCAAACAAAACAGCATGCTCACTGTGATACAGCTCGTTATTTGGTTTGATTATATACATTAGCAAATTTCCTGGGAAAAATACCCAAGGCCTCACTAAAATGGGCTGTTATTGTTTCTGAAGATAATTTCTAATGTAATATCTGTGGGATACTCTTGTGAGACATTAAAAATGAACATTCTCTCGGAAAATCTAAAATCAATTCATATTTTCCATACCCCAAACAGTTGTAGTTTAAATAAGATCACTTGCCTGTATTTACGGAATCTAAAATAAAAATGTACGTACTCAAATCTTTGAGCAATGATAAATTATTGATTAAATGATGGATATGTGTCTATGCATGTGAATAAACACATACATGCAAGTAAATACATATACTCTCACATATGTATAGATGGGTAGAAATAAATTACATATGATACAGTATTTATAAATGCTTAAATAAATAACTTATAACTTTTATGGTGGAAGCTAAATAAATACATTATGTAGACAAGTTAAATATACATACATTAATCTAATTAATTATGTAATAGAGTACTAAGTATAAAGATTGTCGTTCTTTGATACTCTGCAAGTCTGTCCATTAAAAATATGTTCTATTCAACAATTGGAAAAATAGAGTTAACCAAAAGAAATCCCTCCAAAAATGTCTGCTTAGAATTAATTTACTATTTTATTTTTCAAAATAATGTTCAGAAAGTCTTACATTCTTTCCTATAAAACTACTCAAGTGGTATAGTAAATATGACTCATTTTGACCAAGTGAATATCAACATGAGACCTAACTTTTTAGTACCATTCTATGTACTTATTATTCTATGTGCCATTCATCAAAAATCTTTGCAAGAGATCACTTACAGATTAGTGTTTGCTTATTTGTCTTCTATTTTGGAAATAATTTTAATTGTAAATTTAGTCTTATTTAACAAACTCTGAATTTTCCTTAAGTTTTAGATTCCACCCCCACACACACACACACTAATATAATGTGTAATATTTACTGCGTGTTTCCAATTATCAGACACTTCCTTTACAGAGAAAAATGTATTGCTTTCTTTAACCATCTTGTTCCTGATGGGTGAGTGAAATTCTTATTTTTATGTTGTGTACTTCAAACTCAATATCACCTGTTGCGTAAAATGAAACACCCATTTAACTTTGTGTAACTTTATAGCCATTTTTGTACCGGCAAGTGAAATCAATTGCAACCCCCACACGTTGGATGCCTAAGCACAGGCAGATCTGAGATTGTTGCGAGGAAACAACAATGATGGAACAGGCGATTGGCCTTCTAAGTGATTAGTGGCGCCCCCTTCCTTAGCTGCTGGTTGTCTGCAGGATAAAGAGTGTTACGCCGAGCACTACGTATAAAATCTTCCATGCAGTAGCGGGCGCACGCTTCTCCAGTGCACCGCCATTCTTCTCCTTTGCATGCATTGTCAAATGCTTCAAGTTTCTGGAACATTCCATATGTTTATCTCTCCACTGAGAAAGCCTTATGCCCTTCTCATTTCACTTCACTTGGCTTGCTCACCCCGGGTGAGAGCAGCTCCCTAATAGAGCATTTTGCATAGGATTAATTCACTCTGGCTTTTCCTGGCTATGTTCCCAATTTTCAGCGTAGAAGCACAGTTCACCTTTGCCATGTAAGAGAATGGGCCAGACAGCTGGAATATTTGCCTCCCTCGACCTTCATCTAAATCTTCAGAGAATTATCATCTCCAGGCCTGGCAGCATTTTCAGTTCCCCATCGAGAAAGAACAGACAGAAATGATGAAAAAATATGTTTCTGTAACACCTAGTATGCTACAATCTAGAATCAGACTGACCTCACTTCTCATGTTTGCAATTTTCTTTTTTTAAATCATTGATCCAAGTATTTCCACATCTAATGAAAGCTCCAATTCCCTATTGAAAGTCTCAATGGAATTTTACATCCTTTCTCCTTTCTGATATGTAAGGGCTAACTCATCACGTGCACAATCACTAAATACGTGTCTGTGTTTGTCTGTTCACAGCTCCACACAGGGCGCAGCAAAGAGCAAGTCACACAGACTCAGTCCTGTGAAACAAACAAGAGTGCATCCTGGCACCGCACACTACCCTCTCCCTTCACCACGGAAACACCAAAATGGGGCTGTGCTGTCCTTAAGAGCACTTACCATTTTTATGCTCTGACCAAATCATGGCTGACGATGTCTCTTTCTTTTCTAGTTTTATTTGGTTCACTTTCAAAGCTTTACTACCCTTGTCAGTCCCCCAAAAGTTCAAGTCCCCACACATTCATGAGCATCTATGTGATTGCTTGTCTCCTACCAGCAATGCTGAATGGTCTTTTCCCCATCCTTTGCTAGAACACTCATTTTTTTTTTTTTTTAAACCAAGCAGCCTCAACCTTGTCTTACCCCTCCATTAAGTTGCCTCCACTGGAAGTGCCTCTTGCCTTGGTCCCATTGTCGCTCAATTTCAATGTCACAACTGCAGTTTTCCCACCGTTCTAGTCAAGAGCCCATGACATGCCTTAGAGGCTTCACGCTTCCTGAGTCTGGGAAGGGTCTAGGGCTCAGGCAGTCTCCCTCTGAGAGGGATGTAGTCTCAGTGGGATAAGGGCAAGGTGTGGACCAGGGCAGAAACACAGCCTGTACAATGGAGTGTCTCTAGGCCTGACGTCTGAGGTGAAAGCATAGATTTTAAATTCTAAGAGTACAGAAAATTCCCTAGGCAGAACCAATCTATTCATGAGGTCGCTAGATTGTTATCCAGGTGTCTGGCTTTTCACTTTGCAATCACTCTCCTCAGACAGACAGTGTATGCACTCGGATACTGTGAAATAATAGTTTTTATTTACTTTTACTCCCCAATTTTCCTCTTTGTTCCTCATCCACTCAGGCTCATATGTGCTTCATTGAGGTCATGTGCCCCATTGACAGAATGGCAAGATGGAAAATAGAGCCAACAGTTCCAGACTTTCTCGCTTCGGTTTCTCAAACTCTACACATGACGAGGAAGCCTATTTTTATTGTTACTTGTTTGTTTGTTTTCTAAAAAATCTGAATAAAGAAGGAACTGTGCCAAATTTCTATCAAATTTCTATCATTCCCTAAAAGGACACTTTTTCCATTATAGGTCTGTGTGCTTTCAGGTAGCACCCTTGGCTCACACTTACTTCTCTGCACTTGGCTACTTCTAATTCATCCAGTCTTACCTTAGTAGCCACCATCTCCAGGAAACCCTTTAAAATTCTCAGGTTCTGGATTAGGTGCTACTTCTGTGTGAGCTGGCAACATCCAATTATTTGCCCATCGTGGTTCGAAGTGAACTGCCTTGCAATTTCATGTTTGCTTGTCAGTCTCTCCAGAAGGTCGTAAGTTGGTTGGGAATGTTTTTTGCCTTTCATCATTTTATTTCTTGTCATCAACAAAACATATTCATGGTGAATATGTATTTGATGAATTAAAACACATAATATGCATTTGATACAAAGTCTATTTCTTCTTCAGTTTTTATTTAGCATTATAATTGTGGAAATGAAAGTTCCTTTCATTGATGTTTTAATAGAAAAATGATAAAGTCTCTTCAAGTTAAAAGCATGTTATGAAATATAATTAAACCAGACATTTTCACATCTAATGACTGAAGTAGATGGCTCATCTACTGATGATTTAGAAAGGGTACCTTAGAATGAGAGACAAAAACAAATGACAGATACATCTGAAGCAAATTAAAGTATAAGATTTCAGTTTCGTGTGTGTTCATGGGTGGGTTAGAGATACAACTACACATACACAAACACAAGAAAGCTTTCCTTTTCCTCAAATAAAGTTCAGCCTTATTTGCTATGAATGTAACATGCAGTGTGTCTATTGGAGAAAGAAACAACTTTTGAATAGGTGAAGTCAGAGGATTTCAATAGGATAATATTAAATAATATTACTAACAAACACCTTAATACTTGTCTTCACAGATGTCTAGAGGAGAATACATATAAAATATTAGTAACTCTGCAGTAAAGAGACTACATAACAAAGTATAATTTTTAATTTTAAGAACCAAGTTGGTATTTATACATTATGTTTGTCAAAATTTGTGTGACAATTATAATCAATGAATTGTTCAATAAAGATGAAAAGTATGAGTTTATAAGAATTTACAATTTAAAAATCAAGGAAAATAATTTAATAATAATTAATTCATTAACTATTTAAAACATAGTATATCTTAAATTACACGTGCATTTAAAAGATTTCTGTTTCAAAGTCTGTAATAATTTTGTAACACCCCCCCAAAAATCCCAAAATACATTTTGTTTTCATGTATATGATACCTTGCTATTTTTTATTTTGCTTATCTTTCAAAAAA
The DNA here is from genome assembly GCF_964194185.1 of Rhinolophus hipposideros. Taxonomy (NCBI): domain Eukaryota; kingdom Metazoa; phylum Chordata; class Mammalia; order Chiroptera; family Rhinolophidae; genus Rhinolophus; species Rhinolophus hipposideros. The sequence goes on along the minus strand of NC_138058.1, from coordinate 7,943,536 downwards.
AAATTACCAATTTTGTAGGCAGCATTAAAATTTATCTGTTTAAACAGCAGCATAATTGATATTATACAGATATAGTAAATATTTGTTTAAAAGTAACTGATTTTACATATTCATTTAAATAATGTGATAGATAAGGTTTAAATAGTATCAACATTTTTGAAAGATATTTCTCCACATTTATTAGTGATTTGTTTAGCATAATTTAATAATGATACATGGACATATTCACCCAAATTCAAATTTTCCACACAGCTACATAGTAAGCACATAGGTTAGTGATCACTACCATTTTATCATCTTCGAAAGCTAAGGTAGTGAAATAATTTGCAGCTATAAAGCATCATGCTTTATTTGCTTCTGTTAAATGTGAGACCTTTTCCTTGGCTATATTTCAAGGCAAAGTTAGCACCATAATGCTTTTTAAAGTGATTTTTAACATGAATTTTAGGAGTCAATAAAATTCTATCAGCCCCACATAAACACAAGTATAAAAAAGTCTCTTCAGTAAAAAAAAAAATAAATAAAATAAATGATTTTATTAGATACAAAAATATTGAATACCTTATTTCCTTAGTTTTACTATTTTTAATTATGTTGGAAACCTAAATGTTATGTTCAAGAATAAAGGTTAGAAAGGTATTGCACAGCAGGTAAATTTCATAACATTATTATTAAAAGCAGGTATATTTTCAAATGTGAGTGGCATGAGTGGAAAATGTAAATTAGCATGGTCAAAGAACCCCACAGGAAATAGTTTCCTAGAGAGTATCTAGCTTGTTTCTGAAATACTTTCCAGATAACCATATGCTTAGTCCTTAATTTTTTAAAGTCAATTATTTAGAGTAAGCACATCCTATTTGTAATAGGTGAAGTTGATAGGGCAGGTCTAATAATAAATAATGTTCAACTTTCATTTGAGAACTTACGTTACATTTTAGAAAACTTACATTATTGCATAGCTTCCCTTCATCCCATAAAAACAACTCAATATACTTGATGAGACTTACGCGTTGAACCACTTTGAAATCCATCCCTCTAACTTACTTCAAGTTCTAATTTACATCACTCTTTGAGAAACTACAGGTCAGACTCAATACTCTAATTGTATGACAAGTACTCAATATGGTGGAAATTATACTTAAGAATTACAACACTCTTCCTATGTGTACACCTTATTATTAATTTATTAATACCAAGCCCACAATATGGTCCACAAGCATTAGAGATCTCTTTCCTTGCAAGGTCTACACCTGGTACCTGGTGACATAAGGTGGTTTGCTGGTGTTGGATGTATAGAGTTACAGCTACAGTCTCTAAAGGAAACATTTTTAGAAAACCTTTGTATTGTTTCCTTCCCCATATTCACACTCCTGAACTCAGGACTCTCATTTATTTGCATCAGATATAGTGGGTAGAAGGCAAGCAACAGAATGAAGTAATGGCATGTGTGACTTAAGGTGTAATGTGCAAAGGGAATGCCAACAATTTTTCTGCCAAGGAGGCTCATGAAATTCTGTGATGTTTAAGCCTATCGGCACCGTCTCCATTTTCTGGCCCTCGTAGCAGGTCAGCAACCCAATGGATAAAAATGCCATAGTATTTCTGTCTCATGAGTCATGAGAAACTTAACCTCCAAACAGTAGTCGTGATCCATTTTACTAATGTTTATTCTTCTACTCCCTGGCCCTGGTCCGTTTGTTTCTTAATTTAAATATTATAAAATTATTTAGTCAAATACTGAATTATTATTTGCTTAATTGTAATCATGCCATTGTACTCTCCAAGCAGTTTTGGGCATGAAAAATATATTATTAAGTGTAATATTGGAAAATGTGCTTTCTAAAATATATTTGTGAACCACACTGTATTTTCAAGTAATGAAATGATAGGAGATTTTATGGAGATGACTGATTAGAAATAAACATTACACAAATTGTGTGTGTGTGTGTGTATGTGTGTGTGTGTGTAGAAAGAGAGAGAAAGATTAAAAAGGGCAGAATACCAATTTCAGAAGGCACTATTGAAGCACTACGCTTCAAGTTCATGCCCTCATTATCTCTCCCTCCCCCTCTATCTCTAGTCTCCACTAGTTCCAGTTTATCTTCCACGTTTCTGCCACACTGCCCTTTCTAAAATGCAAATTTGATCTTGCTTCTCTCATGCTCAAGGTCTTTCAGGATAAAACAGCACGTTCTCCGTGGACTTCTAGCCTAACTTTAGCCATCTCTGGTATGTAAGCTCTTCTCTGGCCAGACTGGGCAGCCGTGCTTGCCAGAAGACTGCTCATCTCAAGTATTGGGCTGAACTGTTGCTCTGCTTGACCTTTGTCCCTGTACTGTCGGTCACTTCATCCTTGGTGCTTCAATGGCCTTTGCTTCAGCAAATTGTAATGGTTTGTGTCCTGTCCTCATCTATTCCTTCCATTAGGGTGTGCTTTTTAGATGAATGCCCTCTGATCTATTCTCCGGGTCTGGGACCTAGTAAGTGATCTTTAATGTTTTTAAATAACCGATTCAAATGCTGTCAAAGTATGTTCCAGATAAAATGATTTGTCCATTATAATTCAGTAGACAAAAAGTTCTCAGAAAAAGATTATTTTCAGGCAACTCGCACCAGTTGTTGACAGGTATTGCCTAATTGTCATGAACGATATTTTCTACAACTGATTTTCATTTTGATTTTGAAAACATTGCCTTTGTTATCTTTGACTTTTGAGACTGGAATTCCTGGATTGCCCTCCCTTTTAAACAGCTAATTAATATAAGAAAATGCTACAGTATTCCTCTTTGTCCATTCTTTCTTTTTTAATTTTTTTCTTTATTTTTTTAAAAAAGGGTTAATATGTCTTGAGGAAATAATATATTTAGTTCTGGGGGTGTGGAAATGTCTTCCTAACCTCACTTAGCCACAAGCACGCGTGAGGCCATCAGTAAACATTGTTTAACAGATGAGTGAATGCAGACAGATTCAATGTGGATGCTGCTTCTACTCTTAAGCAGGAAGGAGCAAGAGTATGTATATCTTCTGTCTCTTTCTCCTTTGCCAATACCATAGAAAACCCTGCTCCAGGTTGGCCGGGAAACGAGGTAAGAGGCAGCAAGGAGATGAGATGTGGGTAAGAACCACAGGGCTGGATAGGAGTGAATAGGAGTGTTTCAGAGTGTTGTCTTGAAGGGCAGGTGTCCTTATGGCCAAGTAAAAGCCATCTGTAAGAAGACAATAACTTGAGGCTTCTTGTTATTATACTGGAGGAATTCACAATGGGATCTTTCAAGATACCCGTACACAAGAAGGTCACTTCTATGGTAGATAATCTCAAAGCATTAAGAACATCACAGTTTTAGTCTAAAACATTTGTAAACAAAGAAATTTAAAATAAATGAGAGGACGGTAGAGGTTTGGTGCAATAGGGCTTTTAAGATTCACACCTTTTGACTCATAAATAGTTTTTTCGTAGTCTTAAAGGACAGCTAGAACAGTTAGTTCCTGGCAAAAGAAGTTACCTGATAGGTTAGAAGAATCTAAGACATAAAACATAAGGATTGCACACAGTTCCTTTAAAGAACCCTTTAGTTTCACCCTTTAGTATCTTCTTTTGTTTATCTAACCCACAAAAAGTGAAAAGATGTCTGCTCCTCCCTTTTACCTTGAATACCTCATTTTTCCTCTAAATATCAGTAAAATCCCAGCACGAAATAAATGAATTTGAATTTAAAATAACACTGTGAACCAACATGGGGTCAGCTGCTGACACAATGGTGTAGGGGGTGCTGACGCTGAGCTTGCTGATAATTCTGTCACCTGGTGCATATCTTGACATTGAGACTGATGAGAGGGCAGGCTTGGATATATCAAAGAAGCTGGCAATAATAAAAAGTAACAAGAGCACATAAGAGAGTTGAGGAAAAACTAAAGACACAACTGCTATACAGTTACATACGGCATAGGCTTCTTATATTTTGACCCATTAGAGTTATGGCAATGCTGATATGAGGTCCACATACACATAGAGACAAGGAACAAAACAGAGATGGAAAAAGTTCACCTTGCTCACCTCAAAAACTCCAACTAAGGGAATTAAAAGTCTGGGGCTCACAGCTTATTAAAAATACTATATTGAAGAAAACTGGCCTTAGTCACTAAGGGACTTGCCTGAAAACCGGGGCTAGCAGCAGGGTTTTAGAACTCACAAAAATGGACAATATACAATGATAAATAAATATACAGTCAATAAATAAAGGTGTTGTATATTACCAGGTATCGATTCTTTTCAGCATGGAACAGTCTCAACAATTCAAATACCTTATTTAGAATTTAAAATATATAGTAAAGATGCTTTAGCTGAAGTTTACTTTCTACCTCTTTACAATGAAAGTATGAGGGAAGGGAATGTTTGAAATATTTAAGAGGACAAATTGTTTGCAAACACCCTGAAATGTTTTGTACTCATTCCCTTGGAAAACGTATAAGCTAATTGCAAATATCTTTTAACCATGCATTACCGAATATTCTATAATAATATCTGTGGGAAAACATGGTGCCCTGTGTTAAAACAGTATAAAAGGCTTGAAAATAATACTGCTGTGTTTTAATTCAATTTCATATTAAAACACTTAATTAGCTTAGGTTGATTTTCCCTAATTGTTTTAACACACTGTGATTTTACTATTAACTTAAAAAATAGTTCATAAATTCTATAATTTTGTATAATTTTTGCAAGCTTATAAGTAGGAGAAGCTCTGTTAAAATATTAAAACAGTAAAGGACTCAATGGTATTATTTTCTGTTTCTCTAAAGAAAAATAACGGAGGGACTCCGGTAAATGTAGAGTTTGTGTATGATGCTTTAAAATAACCAGGGTTATGAAGGATTTTCACTATTTGTCTGATAAAGGTAGACCTTTCCAAAGTGTTTCCTTGTATTTTAAAGCATGTTGGATTCTGTGGCAGAATGATTGCATTCAAATATCTTAAATAGATACAGAAAATCATTATTATTGCTTCCATGAGGGAAAGGTCCATCAAAGTTACAACCAGAACAACAACAGCAAAAACTATTTAATTTGCAATTTTTCTTGCACCAGTCAGTTCCTTTCCATTTGTATCAGTTCATTAAACTGCAGCACTTCATGACTAGACTATTAAAATGACCATATCGGCCTTTTGTGCCCCATTCCTAAATTATCTTCAGACATCACCTTTATCGTATCATTGTTCTGCTCAAAAGCCTTCCAAGGCCTGAGTTCCTTGGCCCACTTACAGAGCGAGCCCTCCATAAACCGGGCCCTTTCCCTTTCTCCTTTCTTTTCTACTGTCCCCAACACAATTCACACAGTCCAGGGGCACTGCTCACTGCCTTTGGCATGATGCTTCCACTTCTTCTCATAACTGATGCCTCCATCAGGAAAATATATGAGCATATATATATATATATATATATATATATATATATATATACACATACATATGTATATATATGTTATATTTATATAACTTACAAGTTATATTTATATATATATCCTTATGCTTCGAAGGAAGATGGCTATTGGATGGAGGGAGCAGTACAAAACATGAGCTCTCACAGAATCTAAGGTTATCTCTGTTGCTTTATTGGGAAAAGGAAAAAGGAGAGCTAAGACATATATCTTTGGCAATAAGAAGAAAATTGTGTGTGTATGTGAGTAATTTAATTTTGTTCCTTAGAAGGTTTCTGGAGAAAAACACTACCATGCATGTTTATAATCATTAAAAATTCTCATGTGTAATATTCTTATCCTATTCACTGTTCTGAAGCAGATTATGGACGTAATTGAAGATAGCTAACTAGTAAGCTGAGGTTATACTTTTTGTCTGAATTATAAAGGTACATACTCCCTGAGGTTCATCAGCTGCATCGTTTTTTGTAGCAGAAACTAAATATTTTGATTTCTCATCTGGTCAATAATAATGTATTCCTCACATGGCCAAATTGCTTGTGGTTATGTTGCAGAGGAAGCTAGCAGGATGGAAGCTAGCTACAGACAAAAGAGGGGACCAGGGAAGGGAAGGACTAAGGAAGAACATGGGTCCCTGGCATAAAAAGGCAGCATGCATAGTCTTACGCATTACATCAGCATTTTTATTTCTTACCTGCCACTACTTAGTTATGAAAAAGAGAAGGCAAGTTATTTACTCAATCAGTTAGTTTTTTTCTTTGAAAAATGATCACAACGCTTTTGAATTTAGGATATTAGGATGTATCTACATTCATAGGAGGTAATTTAAAGCTATTAATTTCCTACATTCAAAGTAATTCTGAAAATGTCCACACTCTTTAATCTTATCTAGAACTGATTGTTCCTCCGTTGAGCTAAATATATCTAAGGATTTAGCTTTTTTCTCCTTCTGACCCAGGAACTCTCTCCTCACAAAAATCTTGCTGTCATTGACCTGAATGAAGAATGTGGTCAACCTGAAACTCATTCAGGATGTTTCCAAGAAAATCATTTGAAGATAAGTGCAATGCAAAATTTTAATTCCCTGTCACTATTTTTTAGGGAACAAAACAGATTATTAAAAATTCATCTAGAGTAATGAGAGAAGTAAAAAAGATGTTGCAGTGACAATGGCGAGTATTTTAAATAAGCAGAAAGTAGTCCCAAATGGACCTTCTTGGGAGTGGGCTGTTTAATGCGTTTTAAGGTTTTTTTTTTTTTTCTTTTTTAACAAATATCATAATTTTGAGGACCTAGGTAACCAAAACGAAAATTTATACCGAAGTAGACATAACCAGGGGAAGTTAATTCATCACAAGTTTCACAAAAGCCTTTGTAAGCAGTTGGCCAGGCCCAGCACATTATCTGTTTGACTCACTGAGTCACAGCGGCTAATGGAATTTAGCCCCATGTTTGTTGTTGCCATGGTGATGCGATATTCTCAGGCATGTCATGTTCACAGATCAGTAGCACAGCACTGTTGCAGACATACAACTGCTCTCAGCTTTTGACCATCGACAGGAATTCCGTCGCAGTCAGTCTGTCAGGAAGGAAGTGTCTATGGTGAAGGAGCACCCGAGCTAGGAGACCAGCCCTTCCGTCTTCCTTTGTCACTGCGGCGCTATTGTCATTAAAATAACCTTGAATTTTCATGAATCCACTCATTCACAAACACTGTCAAAGAAGGTGCAAGAGTTCAAGAGAACCCAGAGGGTCAAAGAGAGGACTAGTTTTAAATCTGTGCCTATTGAACCTGGAAATGACATCGCCGGTTAGATATAATCTTATTCTTACCATAGCAAATCAAATCGTGCTGACTGGCACCAACGTCCAAGGCGATTCAGCACCATGAAAGGTGACTGGGAGCAAAGGGGTCATATCTTTTGTGGCACTGCTCTGAGAAATAGACACAGACATGTGTGGGAATATTCTACAAAGAATAGATTTCTCCCCAAAGTGAAAAGCAAATCCTGCCAGCAATCTGTAAAGGGAAGCGGGTGTTCTCTACTCTAGATATATTCGGATTTCAAGCAAAAGGTATAATTACGAGGCTTTTAAGATCTAAAATGTTTGAACAAGTCACAGGTATTGTGCAAGATGTTCCAATTTGTATAAAAGGAATGATAAAGGGTAAGACACGATACATTTTCAGAAAAGTATTTTTGCTGGTTGGAAATAGGCTTTTTATTAAATTGTGTATAATTTTCATGAAGCGTGAAATATGCAAGCAAATCAGGCAAATTTAAAAACACTTCTGCAAATGTTTATCTATATTGCCCAATACAGAGTCCAGGGTTAATTATAACGAAACAAGCCTTGCGCTTTCTGGGGATCCGCTTTCACGCTGGGGCCGTGCTGCTGTGGGCATCTGGAGACAGCAGTAACAGCTCACCATGCCGCCCCTGCAAATCGCAGGGGAATTTAGTCCTGCGGATAGAAGAGTGAAATCAGAACCACGACTTCCTGAACGAGGATGTTGGTGCTGCCACAACTTTCTGTGTGCAGGAGATGGGGCACGTTGGGCTGAACAGGGAGGTGGGGGAGGGGCGCCTTCATTATGTTTGTTTCTTTCCCAGTACAGCAGCTCAAGGAGGGTACGTGGCCCAATTTGATCAGAATTTAAGGGTACAGATACCCTGTTTTCCTGCAGATTCCAGAACTGAGGTTAATCAGAGAGCAAGCATATGCGGTGGGGGTTGGGGGGTGGGGGAGCCTGTATTACTCATGCTGTTTAAGAAGATATGGGGAAGCTTTGTCTTCTGCCTATCTGGGCCATGTGGTCTGAGACAGGGATGTGTATTGAAATAAAAGACAGTAGAGTTTTCCCGTTGTGGTTATGTGAGTGTCAAGGATATGGCATTTGAATAACTCAGTGGGAGCACAAACACTTAACATGAATATTAGCAAAACCAGACTATTAATAAGGGCTTGGCAGACTTTCTTCCAAAAAACTTAGAAAATGGAACTCTATAACTCTAGGAATGTTTAATGATTACTTTGCTTTGGACAAAGAGAAATCCATGGATACATAAGCCTCTCACGCATGTAATGCTACTATAATTTTTAATGCACTACTAAATTACCAGATTAAACGACATGTGAAGAGTAATATCTGGGTTAGCATCAGATGCTACTTTCACTGTTATCTTCTAATCAAATAATATGAATGGCATTAACATATATGGAAATAGCCCCAAATGAAGAAAAGAGCAGAAAGGGAAACAAGAGAGGGATGATAGGGCACGTAAGAATTTTAAAAGGTTTAATAACCTTCTTAGTTGACCAGAAAAGGTTGAAAGATACAGGACAGGGAGAGTCCTAGTAGGAAAAATAAAAAATAAAAAATAAAACAGACAAAGAGAGCCAACCATGCTGATGTCACCCACACAGGAACCCAAAGGAAAAGGAAGATCATGTGGATGGAACCTATGACTCTATATCAGAACAGAGTCCTACAGTTGCTTTAGGCAGTGCCATATCCTTAATTCTGAATTAGGATCACAGTTAAGAAATAAAAAGGGAAAACAAACAAACAAAACAAATACCTCTTATTTTAAAGACTGAGTATTGAAAGACACTAGCCTTTTTTTTTTTTTTTTTTTCTCCACCACCTTCTATTTCATTCTTGGCCCGAAGAAAGCTCATGCAGTAGGCATAGGAGAGACTACTACTGTGGCCTCTGTTCACAGCCTCCCTGGGGCCACCATGGAGCCCCGGCCCCTGTGTGGCTTCAGGAAAATATTCTCTGGTTAGCTCTGTCACCCAGGACTGGAGCCTCAGGTCCCAGTGTCCATGTGAAAATTGCAAACATCACGCCCTTTGTCTTTCTTGCTCACCATCCCCGTTCATTGAGTAACACTCTGCTGCCCCAGCCATACCACAGTTATGGGAGTTACTGAGGATCATTCATTTACCACAAACAATGGTGGCGGCGGGGGGAGGGTGTATTAGGGGCATTTTAGATCCACACCTACTATGAGTCATAATTTATTGACACAAACAGTATCCTAAATCAGGGCCAGCTACATAATTTGTACAACTCAGTGCAAAATGAAAATTCAGGGCCCCTTGTTATTAAAAAAAAAAAAAAAAAAACAGGAGCAAAGAAAAATAATTTCCCACTCCTATGGCCAATCTCTGTCTCTTTCTCAATCTGTCACAGTCATTGTTTAATTTAGTATTGCAAACCACGCTCCCTTGCACACAGGAATAATTGCACAGTGAGAGCAGACCATCACAGCTGCTTGGGGCCCAACCCTCCACGTGCCCAGGACCTTGCTCGGGCAGAAGGCAGTCGTCGCCGGGATCAGCAGAGCAGCAGGCAACCGAGAACCCATCCTGGGGAGATGGGAACACACATGGGACTCCAACCCCCCAGCAAAGCTCCATTGTCCCATTTAACTTAAGAAAAGAAAAAAATCAAAGATAAAATTATTAAGAATTTCAAGATGGTGTCCATGAAGCATTAAATCAAGTGTGGGCCATCTTCTGAGCATGGGGCCCTGTATGGCTGTACTGATCCCACAGGACCCATGAAGCCGACCCTGCTTCTAAGGAAAACAGTTACGTACAGGTTAGGACGACTTAGGATTCAAACATTTCTCTTCATGTTTTGAGAAATAACAAAAAAGAAAGAACACAAGAAAATGTGATGTTCTTCATTAGAATGGATTTTGGGGTCTATGTTGACTCTTTCAAGTTGCCCGATTTTCTGCTCTGTGAAGACACACAGAAATATATTAAAAGACATAAATTGTATATTCACAATAGACGGCATGATGAAAGTACAATGTTTATAACACTTATTTCTTCAAATTATTTAAATGCCATGATGTTTTCAAGCCAGCTAGGGCTTTATGTGGGATCACCTGTCAGCATTTCTGTTGCCAGGCATTGCTCTTTATCTTTTGGTTCAGATCCACATCCTTCTACAACCAGAAATTTTTAAAAAGTTGTCAAAATAATTGGTCCTTGATGATAGTTATCAGAAGCATTCATGCTCTCATATACAAATTAATATAAGTCACTGGGAGGCCTCTCCAAGGTGGAGTGTCATTGCACAAATGGTGTTGTTGAGAGACTGTAAGCAAAGTAAGCATTGTGTGTAGTTCCCCAAGAATAAAATCACAGAATGTAAAATAAAACCTGTTATAGAAGACAAGCGAAAAGCAGTGTATATTTTCTCAGATCCAATCCAATTACTTTATTGTCCCAGAATAAAAAATTAAAAAAAATCATCTCCTTATAAATGTTTACTCATAGTCATTTGGTAGCAGCATATTTATGTTCACTTTTATTCAACACTGTCAAATATGCCCTTCACTCGACCCAGTCTATTAATTTTAAAATGCCTAAAGCCAAAGCTGACAGCAGAAGAAAATTTTTCTGGGCTGACGCTCCAAACTGCTGGAATAAGCTACCTGCTGCAGTAAAAATTCCTACCCACATTACTTCTCTTTCTGGAAATGTTAAACTTTTCTTAAAAATTTACTTTAACAAAGTTTTAGAATAAAGTAAAGGAAATTAATTTCTCAAATTTTTAGATGTGGGGTCCTCATATGTTCTCTGTGTACACAACAGTTACGCTATCTTGAATGTTGGCCCCAGGGCTCTTACTCACACTGGAAATTTTTGTGGTTCATTGTCCTAATATATTGCTGATAAATCTCCACATTCAGAGATACATGAATTTCCTCTGGGTACTCTTGTCCTTACTTTCAAGAACTGATTGAAAATTTGAATGGCTACGATCTTTCATAATTAATATTAATACCCACCAGGTCTATAAAGCCATGTTTTTCCTAACTCTAATCCTGATATTTAGTTTCTGGTTTTTTTTTTTTTTTTTTTTGGTTTGTTTTTTTGTTTTGTTTTACAGAATACATGTGTTGCTCTGTAGACTATTGTCCTGTAGAATACTGCTCTCAAAACCAAGTCACTGCCACTCCAACATCTGCTACAGCTCTGATATTCCACATTTTACTGGTAAAGAAACAGAGCCTTTATGGGTCTCATCCAAATGAAGCTTATCCAAAGCAAGGTGATTCCATCACTGACAGACACCCATCAACAGGTGTCTGTACATCTGGCGTTATTCGCTTTCTAGTTTCCCAAGGTATCAACTCCTTCGTCTACCTTTCTACCATTGCAATTTATTCTTTTGGATCTTGAAGGCATTTTGGTCTTCAAACCCTCTATTAAAAGAAATATCCATGGGTGCTCACCATTCGACATGATGCTTGCACACTAATGCTCTTTAATTCCCCATATTCTAGACATAGTGTTAGATTGTTGATGATTTAGCTGGGAATAAAAGTCAAACTCAGAAAAGCTGTCCCAAATTTGAGGAAGATGGCAGAAGTTACAGCGGGGGTAAGTGCTCTTGCAACGGGAGGTATACAAATGTGTTCCAGACAGTTTTACTCTGCAGGGACACAGCTCTTAATCGTCTCTAAACCTTCTGTGTTGTTTTTTTCAAATCCAAATCACCTACAGGTTTCAGAGTACCAACAGAAGCGCATATCTGTCATCGCATGTCTCTGCTCATTTCACTAAACAAGTCCCCACTGCCTGCAATGTATTTCCCACAGTGGGTTCTGAGGGACATTATAGTCCCATGGGGTGCTGTGGAACAAAAAGGTTCAATGGTCCCAAATCTATGGGGAGGAATGAAAGCTGTATCTCTCTCTTGGAAATTTACAATATGATAGCATTTTAAGGAATCTGCCAAATCCTGCTGAAAAGAACTTTGTTTAAAATGTGTTTATCAGTGTTTCACAGGGCTATTTGATTACAGAGCCCTTGTATCTAGCAACAACCAGAGAGGATGGTTTGGGAGACCCTGCCCTTCAGGTGAAAGACCACATACTTCAGAATACTTCAGTCGCAGCCTTGCCCTCCCCTAGCTTCATCTCCCTTGCTCCTCTATCTTGAACTTTGCACTTTGCCCTTCAGCCACGCTGAATTGCTATCCTCTGACCACACCAGCAGCTGGGTTCCACTGCCAAAGTTCCTTCAGTTTGTGTTTTCTACCCGGGATGCTCTGCCCCACACCTTGTGCCTGCTTCTCCTCATTAAGGCTCACCTCACCTGGCTCATGTGTCCTCTTGGGCTCTTCCTGACAAGCTCTGGAGCAAGGCTTCCTGGCTCTACCACTTACTAGCCCTGTGACCTTAGGTAGGTCACTTGACATCTTTGCCCATCAACATCTTCATCTACAAAATGAGGGGGAAAAAACAGTATCTAACTAATGGGATTATGGGGAAGATTGGATTATTACTGCATATGAAGAGTTTAGAGCAGTGCCTGGCACACAGTAGCACTCAGTAAGTGTCATCAATGTTATGATTTCCTTGTGTCTGTCTCTTTTTGTACATGCTATGTCATCATAATCACACTGTGCTCTTCTTATCTCTTTATGCAGCTATATTCATCATCAAATTGTATTTGGCTTAAACATCAGGGCTTTAGGTTATTCATTTTTTATCTATCCTTAGTGACTAGCACATAGTAGGCAATCAACAAACACTGAATAACAAATTAATCTAATAAAAATTGTCCAAACTTCAACTTAATGAAACATACGAAATCTATGGTCCAGGTAAACTTACAATATTTCATGATGCTGGAAACATCTCAGCTATTGATGTTGTGGCCAGCTATCTATTTATAATTTGCTTATAGTAGCAATAATACCATAGGATGTGTTCAGGCCATGAGTGTTAGAATGTTAGTGCAAATCTGAGGAAGCTATGTGGTCCTCACAAATTGCTAGAGATAAAAAATAAATGTAGGAGACAATTTATCTGGTCTCTTTCATCTAAAAAAGTCTGTGGTCTTATGACTGATGAGCCAGCACATAACAGATTAGAAAACTGAAGCACAGTCAGAGTCAATTTGTAGATGTCCTTCAACTTGACGATAAGACAATAGCAGCAAGTATTCATTTGCTTCCTTAGTTGGGAATAATATGTTGTAAAAGAAATAGGGCAAATAGTGAAATTCCTATCTTAGTCCTTTGTAGTTCCATGGGCTACAAATATTTCTCATACTTTCTTTTTTTTATTCTTATACCTTTTTAAAAATATTGTGTTAAATTATTTTTCAGTTGGCCATTTAATTATTAGAAATTTTTCAGCTTTATTGAGGTATAATTAACAAATCAAATTGTACCTGTTTAAGGTATAAAATCTGATATTTGACATGCGTATATTTTGTAAAATGATTATCACAATCAGGTTAATTAACACATTTATCAACTGATATAGTTAACATTGTGTGTGTGTATGTTAAGATCGCTTAAGGTCTACTCTCCTAGCCAATTTCAAGTGCACTACACATTATTATTAACTAGTCACCATGATGTACATTAGATTACCAAAGCTTGTTTTCTTATACCTGAGGCTTGTACCTGTTAGCCAGCGTCTCTCCATCTCCTCCAAACCTCAGCCTCTGGTAATTATCATTTTACTCTCTATTTCTATGAGTTTATTTATTTATTTTTTGTTTTTGTTTCTATGTATAAATGAGATCACATAGTATCTGTCTGGCTAATTTCACCTAGCATAATATTCTCTAGGTTCATTTCTGTTGTTGCAGCTAGCAGGATTTCTTTCTTTCTCATGAATGAATAACATTTATATATGTATATCTCTCTATCCATTATTCCATCAATGGACACTTAGGTGGTTTCCATACCTTGGCTATTGTGAATAGTGTTGCAATGAATATGGGCGTGTAAATATCTCTTTGAGATACTGATTCCATTTCCTTTGGCTATATACCCAGAAGTGAGATTGTTGGATCATATGGTAGTGTTATTTTTAATTTTTGAGGAACATTCCATACTATTTTCCATAATTGCTATTCCAATTTACATTCCCATCAACATTGTACAAGGGTCCCTTTTCTATAAATCCTGGCCAAAACTTGTTACACAGTGTCTTCTATAAAAGTCACTGTAACAGGTGTGAGGTGATGTCTAATTGTTGTGTAGATTTGCATTTCCCTGATGATTAGTGATGTTGAACACCTTTCCATGTGCTTAGTGGTCATTTGTATATCTTCTTTGGAAAAATGTCTATTCAAGACCTGGACCCATTTTTAAATTGGGTTATTTGGCTTTTTTGCCATTGAGTTTTATAAGTTTGTTATATATTTTGGATATCAGATGTATGGTTTACAAATATTTTCTCCCATTCCATATGTTGCCTTTCCATTTTGTTGATTGACTCTTGCTGTACAGAAGCTTTTTAGTTCCATGTAGTTCTCCTTTTCCTCCTTCTCCCTCTGCTCCTACTTCTTCTGCTCTTCCTCCTTCTGCTCTTCCTCCTCCTTCTCCTTCTTCTTCACTTTCATTTTTGTTGTCTATGCTTGGGTGTCCCATCAGAAAGTCATTGCCAAGACCAATGTCTAGGAGCTTTTCTCTACATTTTCTTCTAGGAGTTTAAAGTTCTGGGTCCTATATTTAAGTCTTGAATCCCTTTTATGAGTGGTGTGAGATCTGGGTCCAGTTTCATTCTTCTACATGTGATTGCCCAGGTTTTGCAGCATGATTTATTGAAGAGACTATCCTTTCCCCTGTGTGTGTTCTTAGTGCCTTTGTCAGAGTTTAGTTGACTGTATATGTGTCGGTTTATATCAGGGTTTTCTCTTCTGTTCCATTGGTCTATGAGTCTATTTTTAAGACAGTGCTACACTGATTGTTTTGCCTTCGCAATATAGTTTGAAATTCGAGTGTGTGATGCCTACAACTTGGTTGTTTCTCGAGATGCTTTGCCTATTCAGGGTCTTTTGTCAAATTTCTAACAAAAGATTTAGAAATTTTAGGATTTTAGGATTGTTTTTCTATTTCTGTGAAAAATGCCAATGAAATTCTGATAGAAATTGCTTTGAAACTATTGATTACTTTGGGTAGTATGGACATTTTAATAATATTAATTCTTCCGATCAATGGATACAGATTATCTTTCCATTTATTTTCGTTTTCCTCAGTGTCTTACAGTTTTCAATGTGCTGGTCTTTCACCTCTATAGTTAAATTTATTCCTAAGTATTTTATTCTTTGTGATGTTAATGGTAAGTGGGATTGTTTTCTTAATTTTTCTTTCCAATAGTTCATTGCTAGAGTATAGGAACACAACTGATTTTTATATATTGATTTTTTTATTTTGCGATTTTACTGCTTTTGTCAATTAGTTCTAAGATTTTTTGGAGGAATCTTTACATATATGATCATGTCATCTGCAAACAGAGACAATTTTACTTTTTTCTTTCTTACTTAGATGTCTTTGGTATTTCTTGCCTACTTGCTCTGTTTAGGACTTTTAGTGCTATGTTGAATAGCAGTGGTGAGAGCGCACATCCCTGTCTTATTCCTGATCTTAGAGCAAAAGCTTTCAGTTTTTCACCATTGAGTATGATGTTATCTGTGGACTTGTCATATATGTCCATTATTATCTTGAGGTACATTCCATGTATACCTAATTTATTGAGAAATTTTATTCTGAATAATGCTAAATTGTGTCATAAGTTTTTCTGCATATTTTGAGATCGTCATGTGATTTTAGTCCTTTCTTCTGTTAATGTAGTGTATCACATTTATTGATTTGCATATACAGAGGGTGCCAAAAAAAGTGTACAAATTTTAAGAAAGGAAAAAAAACTGTATTAAAATTACGCCGATGATAACCACTTTGAGCACCTCTTGTAATTGCAGAAGTCAAATGTGACTTGTATTCATCTTTTGTTGTTGGTATACATTGAATATTACAAATTTAATACAGTTTTTCCTTTCTTAAAATGTGTATTTTTGTGTTTTTTTTTTTGGCACCTTCTGTATTGAATCATCCTTGCTTCCTAAGGGATAAATTCTATAGATCATGGTATATGATCCTTTTAATGTGCTGTTTAATTCTGTTTACTAGTATTTTGTTCAGGATTTTTACATCTACATTAATCAGGGATATTGTCCTATAGTTTTTGTTTTGTTTTGTTTTATTTTGTTCTTTTGTTTTTTTCTTGTAGTACCCTTGTCTAATTTTGATATCAGGGTAATGTTGGCCTCATAAAATGAGTTTGGAAGTCTTTCCTCCGTTTCTACTTTTTGGAAGAGTCTGTAAAGGATTAAAATTAATTCTTCAAGTGTTTGTAGAATTCACCAGTAGAGCCATTAAATCCTGGGCTGTTCTTTGTTGGGAGATTTTTGGTTACTGATTTAATCTTGTTGCTGGTTTTTGGTCTGTTCACATTTTCTCTTCATGACTCAGTCTCGGTAGGTTGTTTTCTAGGAATTTATCCACTTATTCTAGGTTATGCAATCTCATGGTGTATAATTGTTTATAGTACTCTCTTGTGAATTAAGAAAACTTGATTTTTAAGTGATTAATGAAAACTATCCAGATTGATATGCTATGGTTAGAAATAATTTTAATTAAAAATAGCTTAAGTGCATGTTTCTGAAACTAGTTAGCAAGACTTATTTCATATTCACATTAGGAGATATTATATACATATATAAACATATATGTATAAATATAAGTATGTAAATATGAGGCAGGACAATTAAGTTTGTGAACTCATCCTAGAAAAAGTGTTATATACCTCATTGCTGAATATCACTATGGTCACCTTTGAAGTACTCCACTTGGGAAGCTATGCACTGATGCCAATGCCTAGTCCACCCTTCAAAGCAATTTTGGAACTCTTTCTGGAATGGCCATCAGAGCTGTCATTGTATTACCCTTGATGTCCTGAGTGTCATCAAAATGTCTTCCTTTCAATATTTATCTTCCTTTATCTTCAGGTTAAGAAAGAAGTTATTGGGGGCCAGATCAGGTGAATACGGAGGGTGTTCCAATCCAGTTATTTGTTTACTGGCTAAAAACTCCCTCACAGACAGTGCCAGGTAAGCTGGTGCATTGTCATGATGCAAGAGATGAATTGTTGGCAAAAAGTTCAGGTCATCTACCTTTTTCACGCAGTCTTTTCAGCACTTCCAAATAGTAAATTTGGTTAACTGTTTGTCCAGTTGGTACAAATTCCTAATGAATAATCTCTCTGATATCAAAAAAAGATTAGCAACATCGTTACAACAAGTTTGCAAATGTAATTATCAGACCTTGTGTGTGTGTGTGTGTGTGTGTGTGTGTCTATACTCGTAACATATTTTATATAGGAGTATATTATACATAATATACTATATATTACACATATTATTATATAGACTATAATAATATATACTATACTATAATATATATGATAATATATTATATTATATTTTATATTACATATAATATATATATTATATATACTATAATATATACTATAATATATTTTATATTACATAAATAATATATCTTATATACTATATATAATGGGCAGAAACTATAATTTCTATAAAATGGGCAAATATAGTGTGTTTGAGAGTTATATTAATAAGTACTTGTTAAACAGTTAAATATTGTTTTAATAAAGGTTGACATTATGATAGTAATTCAAACTTCAACATATATAATGAATTTAAAAGTACATGTATATAAAATCTGATGTAAATTAGAAGTATACCATATATAACATAATCTATTTTATATAAAATAAAATTTTATATAAATTGAATTAATATCACAATGTCAACCTTTATTAAAACAATATTTAATTGTTTTATAGACAAGGGAATGGAGGTGTAGATTGTTTAAATAATTTGAACAAAAATTAACTGATAGAGATAGAAGACAAAAAGAACTGATAGTAGAGTTGGGATATAATGCCAGATTATGTGATTCCAAAACCTGTGTTCTTTCCTCTACATTACATTGCTGTCTTAGAATGACATTTTGGTTGCACTTCATACTTGGAATTTTGTTGATTTATAATCTGGGTAACATCACATGATACCAAACGTTGTCTATATGATGAGTATTACTTCTCTTTCCTGTTATCTGCCAACTTTCTCCATGATTTATCATTGCTCAGCTTATTAGTTATCTAATCTTTATTATTATTTTGTCTTCCAATTTGACTTTATTTTATTAGATTTTTAAAATCTTTGAATAACACTGTTCTCACTAAAATAAAATCACCTTAGTTCTTTTCTCTAGGAAACCTAACTTGACAAATCTAGCCATGGATATTATTTTACTCTCAAAACATAGGTAGTCAGAAACGTATTTCCTTGTACCTTTAATGAAATCCAGTCCTCACAGGAAAAGGGTTCTTCAAAGCTAAGTTAAAGGAGCATAAGAACCACAGGTGTTTCTGTTTGTTTCAGTGTAGCAAATTAATTCCTAGAAAACTTGTGCAATATATTTGAAATGAATATTTTCCTACTTTTATTAAGATTCAATATTGTACATTCTAGGTAAAGTCTGCTTTATGTTGTGTCTCTTTTCTTTTTTCTTGATTTTAGATTTAGTTTCATAAAACTTCGAAATTAGAATTTTCAAGAAAACACACATAGTTATTTCTGTATTTAGATGCTATTTCATTTTTCATGTCCACAGTCTTTTAAATTTACTTTTTATAAAATTGTTGGGGTGACATTGGTTAACAAAATTCCATAGGTTTTAAGTGTGTGAATACCACAGAACCATGCATATTTGAACTACAGCTCATCACCAAAGCCAGAAATTTGATGTGTGTGTGTGTGTACATGTGTGTGTACTAATTTTCTCAAGGGTGAGTTTTAAAATAGCATATTTTAAATTATGTCCTATTCACAATATCACTGGGAGTATCTTTTAAATATATTCAATAAAGAATAGCTTCACTGGACTAAGAAGCTCTCAAAAAGGGAGGAATGTAAAAGAAACAGTCTACATGTAAGAAGGCAAGTAACACTCTATTCTAAATAAATACAAATAATTAAAGTTTACTGTTAAAAGCCACTGTGGCTTTTAAATCTAAATCATGGTAATTCATTTAGGTTCTAAAACTGTGACCATAATCCCTGTAATTTCATTCACTTTGAAAACAAATATGATCTAAGAGATGAAAATAATAAGAAATATTTTGGTGTTAGTTTAAAGAGTAGTGGACTTTGCTGAATGCATTTCTTTCATTTTTTTAAACCTTGATATTTTTGGTTAAATTTACATGTGATTTTTTTTTCCTGATGAATAACATGTCATAAAGTTCCAAGATTTATTTTAAACAGTCATACTTTTTCTAAATTACTTCATTCGTTACTTCAATAATAATCCATTTGGCCATAATGTACATACATTTTAATTTGAAAATCTTTATTATGGCTGTCTGGCTAGTTTAAAATGGCAGTAGTGGAGTAATGTGTCCTGTTACCTCAAGCCTGAGGATCTGTGTTACCAGCACAATAAGTACTCATCATTTATTCATTCATTATCTTATTTGATGTAAACTAAACCTAGAACAGCTTACTTTCATTTACTCTTCTATTTCTTAAAAACAAAAAACAAAAAAACAAACAAAAAAAAACTCACAATGCAGTGAGTCTTAAAAGTTGACATGATTTTCTGTTACACTCCTGGAAGTCAAGACTAGAAACTAAGAGTCCCCATGCAATAGGATGGCACAATGCAATGGGGCAGTGTGACACAATGAGGTGGCATGATGTCAGTTATTTTTCTGGACCTCTGCCTATCTCCAATGCCCCTCAGCATTCCTATTCCCACTCCTTCCCTCCCTTCCTGATCCTTAGCCTAGCTCATCAGGTTGCCATCTTGCTCCTGATTTGTCTGCTTTATCATTATAAACTAGTTCATGTCAAGCTGCTTCATGTTAAAATGCTGGAACTATGCACCATGCCTTGTAAAAAGGTCATTCTTTGGAGCAGACAGAACTGACAACCTGTATGAATTCCTTATACCTAGTGTGGTGACCTTGGGCCTCCCCAGCCTTGCTTAACAACTTCATGAAATAATAATGGCATACCCCATCTCACAGTGTTATCTTGAGAGTTAAATTATATAAATGCAGAGCAACCAGTATTGGAGAGATACTTGGTAATCTTTTGTTGTTTCCTGCCCTTTCAGGAAACAATTTTTTGTTAAAACAAAAAAAAAAAAAACCAAAATGTGTCATAAATGGAATCAAGGTAGGAATGAATCTTAAGTGTGACCATGGTTCTGTGGCTGCATCATGACTGCTTCCGTTGGTGCCATAAGGATGAGTCAGATCACAAGGTGTTCACCTTGTCTCCCTTCTTCCACTAACTCACCTTGTAATTTATTCTCCTTTCCTCTGTGAGACAAAGGATCCTTGATCTCTTTAAGTGTATGACCTTCAGGCTCAAAAACTACAAATTTTGTCATTGACACATAATCAAAATGTGGTATCCTCAGAATGACTTCCACAAGTCTATTTGTTCGCCAGTGTAGGTGTGATTCTCAGTGTTTGCCTGTCATTCTCTATGTTCTTACCATTCTCTGAATGTGGCTGCCATGTTTGCCCCTGCTTTGGCCCGGTCTTGCCCACAGCAGGCGGTGCCCTCACTGTTTCACTTCCACTTGATAAAAACATCCGTGCTTTCAGGGCTTGTGGCTTCTCAGACTGATAAAGTCTATCTTGATCAACATCAGTGATTCCTGGTAGTTTTGAATTGAAAAGTTTATAAATGCCATGTAGGCCATCCCCACTTCACCTTAGGGATATACTAACTCATGTTCAGACCCTAAAAGATTCTAAAACATTTTCTCTCTCCTATATCCTATAACATCTTAAGGAAATCTATGAAATATACTGAAGATACTTGTGCACATTTCTTAGTTCCTGTTACGACCTGAATTGTGTCCCACCAAAATTCGTATGTTGAAGCCCAAACTTCCAATGTGACTATATTTGGAATTTCCTAAAGAGGTAATTAAGATTGAATGAGCTCATAAGGGTGGGGGCCTAATCCAATAGGACAGGGGTCCTTAGAAGAAAAGGAGAAACACAAAGAGTGTCCACACATAGAGGAATGACCATGTGAGGACACAGCAAGAAAGAAGCACCTGTAAGCCAAGGAGAGATTTCAGAAGAAACTAATCTTGCTAACACCTTGATTTCAGATGTTTATCCTAAAGACAATAAGAAAATAAATTTCTATTTTTACGACACTTGGTATATGGTATTTTGTTATGGTCACCCTAACAGACAAATACACCTCTCCTATGAAATTAAAAGCTTCTTAGTAATATAGCCTTTGAATCTTCCAGCATTCTGAGGGTATGGTTTAATATACATTTGTATTTCAACAGAATCTTATCAACGATGACTCTTTTACACATACATGAATGCGTGCACACACGTACACTTTTAGGCCACCCACTAAGTCATAATTTTTCTCTTTCTTGCTTTCAAAGTCTGTTTACTCATAATCACTTTACTTGGAAATAAAGTATTTTTTAAATTGGAGATATATACCCTTCAAAATCTGAATATCAATCTCTTTAGGTGAATTTCATCTCCTTTTGTGTTTTATAAGGAGGTTAAATACCACACAGAGCACCATGTTTGTCCAGATAATGAATAAATATCATTTGACTATAAAAATAACATGAACCTTTTTGAAACATGTCTCCTTGTGGAGTTACTTCTTTTAAACAAGTCTTACTTCAATGAAGAAATGGAAAATTGGTACAGTTTCAAATAAGGCAGATAGACACAATCGGACATAGATTAAAATACATTTATATTATTGTCAGATGGATTATCGTTGAAGTAGAAGTGACTGAGTGGAGTAATTTAGCAAAAGTATGACTATTTAAAATAAATCTGGGAACTTCATGACATTCTTACTCGTCAGAAAAAAAATAACGTAAAATTTAGCCAAAAAAAAAAAAAAATCAAGCTTTTAAAAGGAAATAAATGTCCTAGCCAAGTCCACCACTCTTGAAGCAATCAAACATCAAAATATTCCTTATTGCCTTCATCTCTTGGATGATACTTATTTTCTAAGTGCATGGATGGCAGGGCTTGTGATCACAGTCTTAGGACCTGAAGTACTAAGAACAATACCATGTGTAACACATTTCTATGAAGTCCAAAGATATTTTTCCATTATTAGTTTTCCTCCCTCCTAAATTCATGCTCTGTGACTATTCTGCAGCATCCTCATTAACTTGAAGTATTTTTTGGGGGGTGGGGGGACAACATTTCATTGAATAATTGTCACAAGGCCAAACAGCTTTCTGAAGTGATTGGGTTTGGTAATAACCAAGCTAGTCTAGTCTTCAAATGATTAAAAAAACTCATGTATCCTCATTATTTTAACAATCCAATCCAACTTCTGACAAAAGAATCTAAGGTAATATTTAAGAACAGTAGTATCTTTTTTATATGTGCTCTGTCCTTTCTCAGTGTTATAAAATATCCCCATGTAGACTTACTGTACATTGATTTTAATAGGCATTCTCTACAGAGCAATATGAATATCATTGGAAACTGTATAATACAATTTTCTCCCCCTGAAATGCTATAGAAAACTGCACATTTTATACTGACATGTGCCCCATCAATAATAGAGTTTTTATATCATATTTGTAGCTATTGATCTCAACAACATAATGAAAAATTGATTGCAGCAAAGTGCACCATTTCTTAAGTATAAATTTCAATGTCAAATTATTTTTATCTATGCTTCCCAATTATACATGAAACTTATACACTTATATATGTTTGCTTTTACAAAATTCTACCACAATAAATTACATATGGCAAGAATCTACTGAGTCAATAGAAACCAGGTTTCTCTCACTAAAATATGATTCCAAAATTAAATACACTAGTTTCATTTTTTTATTATAAAGAGAATTAACGTCTTGATATATGGTATCACCTTCCCATGCAATTTAACAGTTTGAAATGAGGTCTTATATCTTCTGCGGATGTAAACACATATGCACGCGTACACACACACACACACACACACACAATAGATACACCCAGAAATCCACGCACTCATTTGCTACTGCACATGACACTATAAATGAGGTGCCTGTTCTTTGTTATCTCTTGAGACCTTATTATTTTAGAGGGAACATTATGCTATGAAAATCTACAGGTATAAGTCCTGACAAAATGTGAGAGGGGCATCATCTCTTCTCATCAATGGTGATCCCTAAGTCTGATATCACAGACTTAAAATGAATTAGGTCAAAATCCACAAATCTAAACAAAATCCACAAACTTCTGCTTGTAGTAAATAATGCCCCTATAGTGCTCCAGGAAACAGTCTAGAAAATGAGAAAAACTCATTTCTTATATTAATCTGTCCCTTTTATGCTATTTTATTTTGAGACTATTGATTAAAAAGTTGTCAGATATTCTCTGATATATGTGAATTTAAAAACATAAATATATTATTTAACAAAATTTCTTAATCTCACAAAAGAAAATGCAGAACATCCATATTCATCTGATGAACCCATTCCCAGCGCTCATTTGTAATAGTATGGTGACGTGCCCCATAAAGATGATCATCAGCCTCACACAGTCACTGATAACTCAGTTTGTGAAATAATTTTGCCATTTCAACTGTTTCCATTGAGTTGACAACCTCTTTGAATCAATGACAACTGTTTTTCAGTGGGGTTTGGAGGGCTATAGCATTATTTTTCTTTTTAACCAGATTTCTTGAGATCTAATTTACATACTATAAAACGCATCTATTTATATTGTACAAGTCAATAGCTTTTATTATGTTCTCAGAATTGTGCAGCCATCATTGTAATCTAATTTTAGAACACTTTTATCACCCTTAAAAGAAATCCCATACCCATACCCGGTCACTCCCCTTTCCTCCCTCTGGCAACCACTACACTGCCCTCTGTCTCTGTAGATTTGCTTATTCTGGACATTCATGTATATGGAATCACACACTATGTGGTCTTCTGTGCCTGGCTTCTTTCATTACATGTTTTTAAGGTTCATCTATATTGTAGCACAGCAGTACCTCGTTCCTTTTTGTGGAAGAGTAATATTTCATCGTATGGATGTATTTTGTTTTTAAATTTACCATTTGATGGACATTTGGATTGTTTCCACAATTTGGCTATTAAAAATAACATTGCCATGAGCGTTATTATACCTTGTTTTTGTGAGCACATATGTTATCATTGAACTTGGCTATATCTAGGGGTGGAATTGCTGGGTCATATGGTAATCCTAGATTTACTTTTTGAGGAACTACAAACTGTTTTCCAAATGACGGCACCATTTTACATTCCCATCAGCAACGTATAAGGGTTCCAATATCTCCACATTTTTGACAGCGGTTTTATGCTTATTTTTTATTTTGGCCATGCTGGCCAGTGTGAAGTTGTATATTGTCATTTTGATTTGCAGTTCTCTGACAAATAATGTTGATCATCTTTTCATGTGCTTATTTGACCACTTGTATATCTTCTTTGGAGAAATGTTTCTTCCAGCCCTTTTTTTTTATTAAATTGGGTTATATGTCTTTTTATGGCAGATTTCTAAAAGTTCTTTATACATTCTTGATACAAGTCTCTTATGTAATTTTCAAATATTTTCTTCCAAATATTTTCTCTCAAATGTTTTTCACTTTCATGTCACTCAAGCTTTCAAATGTCTACAATTGAAAGTTCTACCATTGAGAGTAGTAAACAAATATGGTAAACTCATAGCAAATAGAGTTGGGTCATCAGCTCTCCGTGAAAGAGGTGACTGTGATAGGACTTCAGATGATGTGCAGCATACATAGATACAGACTAGATTCCTGTTGTACTATCCCAATTTTCAATTTACTTAGCAAAAGCTTCAAAAAACTGTCAAGTGTCAAAGTCAGTAGCATGTCGACAAAAAAAATCTGTGAAAGGGTGTAAGTAAATGAATAGTAGAGAAAAATGTGATCTTTAGAGGGAGGCTGAAGTGCGATAGCAACTGAGTAGGAGAAAAGTAGCAGATTTGACTGGGGGGAAGTCATAATTGTAACACTTTGCTGTTGACAGATGGGGGCCCAGAAGGTAGCTTGGAGTCAAAACAGAGCACCACACACAGGAATAAGTCGTGAAAGAGTGGATGAGATCAAATGCATGTTTATAAAAAGATAATTATTTTAGAAGGGGATCTAAATAAAGGTTCCTCAGCTGTGAAGGGTTCAAAGAAACAATTATTTTCATTGTCTTAATTTTCCTGTTACTGACAGTGATGGTCCAGTTGAGAGCAGCGGGATTTTCCTGCTTAATGGTTCATTGCTTTTTGCAAAAATGACTGCTCCACTGGGAAAGAGTGAAAACAAATCAAAAAGTCATAATATATATATATATAGGTTTGGAGCCGTCCTCTCATCACTCATTCATTCATTTATTCATTCATTCATTCATCTCATAAGTGCTTAATAAATAATCTTGTGTACCTGCAACTTTGCTAAATGCTAGGGATAAAATACTAACCAAGACATAGATCGTGCCCTCTAGCAGTTTATAGTTTAGTGAGGGAGAGTATAAGTGAAAACATAATTTCATGTAGCAAAATTTTATATTGCCAGTGGCACAACACTGCTCTTTTCTGGAGTCCAGAGGTGCTAAACATCAGGAGGTCGCGAGTCAGTTTGATTCTCTAAAGGAAATACATTGAGGAATATAGGGAAGGAAAATCTTAGAATGCCTCCCTTGCAGGTATGGTGCATGATTCCCCATGATGACTCTCTCAGTTTTCCTTGCAACTGAACAAACTTGTGCATGCAGAGGCTTGGTTAGGAAGTGTGTCTACACACTGAGGAGAGGGGATGGGGAGGAAAGTACTTTCTTCTTATTATGGCTCCCTCATTTCCCATGGCATTGAGGAAAGAGCTCTGGTCCTGAAGCCAATTGCCTTGGTTTACATCTTGACTCTGCCAGTTAGCAGACATATGGACTTCAGGCAAGTAACTGAATTCCTCTGTCCCTTAGCATCTTCATTTGCAAAAACATAGTACCTAGATTATAAGGCTGTCATGTGTTGAAAGTGAGTAAATGTGTAGAGTTTAGGGGACAGGACCTCATCATGGAAAACACTCAAAAAATTGGATCTCTATTCAGATTCAGGGCCTCAACTGAGATTTTTTTCCAAGAACAGCCCAACTGTCTTTTATGAGGAACCTTGTGTGTGGGACGGGAGATAGGGGCACATGATGGGGGCCAGGGGACTCTATCTTTATGGACTTTTATTGCATAGCTGGCAAGGACGAAAATTCACCACCAGTAACCTCAGGAAAAGGGCATCTGTGTTGCTTAGAGCAATTGCCAAGTGACATTTGTGGAGGAACTGTTTTCCTTCTTTCATTCCACAAAAATGTCATGACAGCCTATTCTATGTCTCATTACTGTGTTTTACTTCTTCATGAAACTTATGCTCATCTGGAATGATCTCACTTATTTCCCTGGGTATTGTCTGTCTTTGCACATGAGAATATACACCCTATGAGTGTAGAACAGTCCGGGATTGTATTCCCTGGGCCTTATGTGGCACATCACAGGTGGACTGGAAATATTTTCTGAATGAATTAATGCTCAGTGATGTGTTAGCATTGACGTGCAGGGACGCTCACTATCGGCCCATCTTGTGGGTGGGGAGAAGATATGTAAACATGTAGCCCTCAGCACATGGAAAACCCAGCTTGTACCCACCCTCTCAGGGGAGACAAGCTGTCTCTGTGGCTCAAGAGTTTAATACACTATTCACTGAACACAGAATTTCTGTTTTATTTTCTTTCTCCTGGATAGACTCATGCAACATCTGGCCCAAATAGAGGCAAGCTATGTTCCACTAGGAAAATGTAAAACTCAGATGTTGGGATTCTATGTGTATCAGTTTGAATACGCCTCTCCTTCTGTGGGGATGATATGCTTAGCGCTAACGGCACTTACTAGAAAATTAACTTTACTACCCGATGACTAAGTTCATATTGGCATTCCAATATCCAAGTGCTTTCCTTGACTTTTCTCAGAAAAAGAAAGGAGCAAAATGCCCAAATCAGGTGCTTTCTTGTAAGATTTCTTTTACAACTGGAATTTCAGGTTAAAAACAGTTAGAAATTAGCTTTCCTTCTATTTTTTTTATCTTTAATTTCTGTATTACTAAAAACAAGAAAATGCTGATATAAACATCCTTTAAATATGTTCAAAAGCCCCTCAAAATGTGAATTTTAATTTGGTTTTAGAGATCTCATGTAAGTAGACTCGTGTAGTATCTCTTCTGAGATTGGCTAATTTCTCTAATGTCACAGTTTATCCCTGTTGTCGAATATGGCAGAATTTCCTACATTTCTGAGGCTAGATAATAGTCTGTTCTAAGTATATATTGCATTATCTTTATCCACTCGTCTATCAGTGGACATTAAGGTTGTTTCCGTATCTTGGCTTTTGTGAATAATGCTGTATTGTAGAAGCAGAGGGTAGAATGGAGGAGGGAGAAATGGGGAGTTGTTATTAAATGGGTATAAAGTTTCAGTTATGCTGCATAGATAAATTCCAGAGATCTGCTATTCAACATAGTGCCGATAGTTAACAATAGCATACACTTACAAAATTAAGAGGGTAGAGCGTATAGTAAGTGTTCTTACCACAGTCAAAAATAAACAAACAAAAATGTGGTTTTAGATTACTTTGAAAATTGTAGCTGCCTTCTCTCTTTGATCAAGTTCGCACCTTTTTTTGTGATGAGTAACTGCTCAAAAACAAACAAAAATAAAAAACTGGAGACTAAGTGCTAGGCATTGTCTTAAACACTTCAAATCTAGTTTTTCAACCCTGGGAGGCAGAGGATGTTATTATTCTAATTTTATGGCTATGGAAACTAAGTCAAAAGATTAAGTAAACTACTCAAGATCGTATAGTTAGTAAGGTGGTAAAGATGGAGTTTAAACAGGTCACCTGAAAATCGGTGTTCTTCAGCACTCCACAATATTATTTTTGCTTTTCTTACTCTATTCATTGACTTAAGGTTTTTTTTTTTTTTCCTAATCATTGATCTTCATTTACTATTATGATTTGCCTTTTCATCTATGTCTGGCTATTTGAAATTAGCCAGGATGCTGTGAACTTGAAAATTAGGCGATTGGTAACAGCTTGGGTTGGACTATCTGTCTAATGTTGCCCTCCCTCTTGTTACCTCAATCTTCTAGGGCCTTTCCAGAAGTTCTTCCTTTATCTAGTCCCCTCCTCCCAATAGCTTCTCCAGTTTCCCCTATGGTACTCCCAGGAAGAGATCTTTCTCTCGCCAACCTCAACCCCAAACACCTATACCAGCCAGGCCAGGGCTACTCCTCCCATCCTTTAAATACAGAGTGTTGACTATAAATCTTAATTGGACATACTTTCCCTAAATTTTCAAAATATGTAACAAAATCCTACTTTATCCTTTCTGAAATTTTAGTGGTTCTGTCAGAATCCTAAGCATTTTATAGCTTGACTATTTCTTTTAATTCATTAACTGCCTCTGGAGAATATTTTGACTACTTTTAGACCCTTTTTCCCATCTCCGTGCCTTCTTTTATTGACAAGTTTCTATCCTAGATTTCATCAAACAAGTAGGCAATGATGACTTTCTCATGATTAAATGAAAAGGAACTGTGGATCTAACTCATACTTTTTATAACTTTAGGGACATTTTTACTGTGCTAAAAGAGGGTTGGTCTCTGCTGTCTATGCCACCTTCCTTATAACTGTACAGCTGATGCATACAGTTCTTTTTATAATAATAAAAATATTTATAACTACTCTGTTTTACTTTTGTCTTTATTACTTGGTGTGTTCACTCTGTTTCTCTTGGCTTGTTTCTCTCAGAAATCTTGTTTACATAAATGGTACATCATAGGCACCAACAAAGTTCTTCTGAACAAAGGGAAAAAGAGAAACTACTTACTAAGCATTACCTTCTGATTATACGTGAGTGTCTACTTTCAAAAGGAGAATGAAGACTTCCCTGGGGGAAATTGATGTCACTACAACATTGGAGGGTAATATAACACTACTGATAATGGCTACGTTGACTTTTTTCAAGCTATAATTACTGCGCCTAATGTCCAATAGTGCAGATTTGTGGATTGGTAGTCCTTATTGATGTAACTGTTAGCAGAGACTCTCTGCTGTTCTTTATCAAGAATGAGAAGAGCATCATGGAGCAATTCTTAAAAAAATATGAAATTCCTTCACTTCCAAATTATTTTTGAGGGAACACCAATTCCAAGGGATGCTCTCTACCTAGAGGATTTCATTTTGACTATTCAAAAAATTAGTTTTTCTAAGTTTTTATGCCATCGACACTCACTGAAAGGCATTGCCACAAACAGACAAATGACACTTGCTATCCAATTTCTTAAGAGAATTTTGTCAACTCTGATCTCAAGATACTTATTACATGTACTAAATTTATCTAAGCTCTCTATATATTTCATAGTTATATTTTCCTTTGCTCCAACTTAATTACTTATACTGGTAACGTATAAAAATGGCTTAACATCCTTTTGCTGTGTGCTATGGATTGAATGTGTTGCCCCCAAATTCCCATATTGAAGTTCTAACCCTCCAGATCTCAGAATGTGACCTATTTAGAGACAGAGTCTATACAGAGGTGGTCAAGTTAAAGTGAGGTCATTACAGTAGGATCTGATCCAGTGTGACTGGAGTCATTTATTTAAAAAAAAATGGTGGGGGGCAAATTTGGACACACATAGAAGGTAGGCAATGTGTAGAGACAGAGGGGAAAGACATCCATCTACAAGCCAAAAAGAAAGGCCAGGGAAACAACCTTCCTTCATAATCCTCCGAAGAAACCAATGTCATTGACACCTTGATGTTTTATTTCTAACCTCCAGAAATCTGAGAATAAATTTGTGTTGTTTAAGTCACTCAGTTTGTTGTACTTTGTCATGGAAGACCTACCAAACTAATACACCGACTATGAATGTGGACAAAACCATAAAGAAGCTGATCATATCATCATTATTACAAATATCTTATTTCCAACCTCGGTTGTTGGCTCTCTCATTGTGGTTCTACACTCATTCTCACAGCCCGGATCTCCGTTTTCTATCACCACAGGATCTTACACAGTCATTGTTTGTTGGAGCATCAGACTTCAACCTCATCCCTCTGACTCTCACACATGATCTGGCCGTAAAATATTAATGAAAACAAACAAACAAACAAACAAACAAACAAACAAACGTAAGGATCAATATCATCCCGAAATTTAAATCTGTGCTTATTCCTTTCTTCTGTTTCAAGATATGAAATTGGTCTTTTGCATACTGAAAGCCAAATCCAGCTACCATATTCTAGAACATGTATCTTTCATAAGTTTCTCTGTAATACAGTCCATTATCACTTCACTTTTCTGTTTCTAAAACATCTCAACACCCCTCTCCCCACCCCTGCCACACACACACACACACACAAACACACACACACACACACACTGTGATTTCCTTTACTATACAGGAATTCTCTAGTATTTTCAATCATCAAACAAAAAAAAACAAAAAACCCTCATAGGACCTGCAGTTCTGCCCACAGCAGAGTAGTAGGGCTCCAACCTTCTCACTCCACAGAACTGTAAGAGCCCAGCAAAACATTTAAATTAATATCCTGCAGGCTCTAAACAGCAATGAATGGAGGTCTATGATACTGAAGGGAAGGGAAGCAAGCAAAGTGAGTCACACAGTACAAAGTGAGTATTACACAGTATATAAATATATATATATATATATATATATATATATATATATATATATATATATGGTCACCACGTGGGAAAACAGCCCCAAACAGAGAGTATCTGTCTCACCAGGAGGAGAAAACAAAGTATGGAATTGTCATGCAATGGAATTTCACACGTAAGAACAAAAGCAGTAAGTGTAGATGCCCACTACAAAAGGGATGAATCTCAAATGGATAATGTTGAAAGAAAGAACACAGAAAGAACAACAACAACAACAACAAAAAAGCCACACTTTGTGATTCTATTTGTATGAAGGCCAAGACCAGGTCAAAGTATTTCATAATAATGATTAAAATCAATATAGTTCCTCTTAGGTCTGTTGATTTGAAAAGGGTATGGGCCCTGTCAGTGTGATGGGAAACACTCCATTTTTATCTGTTGTGGTTGCATGGATATATACAAATGCAAAATTATTATTATACTGTATACTCGAGTCTCTATGTATAAACCTCAATAAAAGCAAAATAGAACTGAAGAAACAAGAAAAAAAGAAAAATTACCCTCATGTCTGATAATACATTTTATCCAAATCTTTCTTGAAATTACAAAGTTCTATAAAGAACAATACTTATTTTCAGTTGTCACTTGCAGATTTCTCCAAACTCACGATATCTATACTCATCAGTCCACTCACTTAAACTGTTCTTGCTAAACTGTGGTTGCCAAATGTAATGAATTGCTCCTACTTCTTTTCCAACTATATTAATGATGACTCCGTTCTTAATTGAAACTGGTTTTTACCTTGGTTTTTATGGGATGACTTTCTCCTGATTCTTTGCCAATCTTGACATCCCATCCTCCTCAAAATTTCATTGTAGTCTTCTCTGCTTTAGCTCATTTCTTAAACCAGTGATTCTCAACAATGATACCCACTGAAATCACCTGGGGAAGCTCCACAATAATGATATTGCTGACTGGGCTTATTTCAGACCACCTAAATTAGAATTTCTTGAGTTGGAATCTGGACTTTGTAAAATAAAAAAAAAAAATCTCCTAGATAATTTTAATGAGCATCCGGAGTTAACTACTTCTTAAATATTTATGTTCTTGAGGAGTTGTGTCCTTTGAAGTTCTTATTTTTCTATAATAAGTGACTTCCTGGTGCAATCTCAACTTTGCCCATTGTATAAGCAAGGAAATGCTAAGTTCTGCTGTGATAACAAACAAACCCTACATTTTCAGTAGCTTAACACATAAAGATTTACGTCTTGCTAATATAAAGTGTATTCTGGTCCACTGGCCCTCAAGGGCAGCTCCTTTTCAAGCAGTGACTTAAAAATCATAAGTGCTTGCATCTTAGAACTATAACTATGCCACCTGAAACACTGATGTAGAGGGGAAGAGAGCTGGAAGGTCACACACTGAATATTAACTCCTTGAACTTGGAAGTGTCACATATCACTTCTGCTCACAGCTCACTCATGAGAAGTACTTACGTGGATCCATCTAAATGGAAGAGCTTAGAAAATATGTGGGGAACCTATAAGATTGTTAATCTTAAAAGTCTCTGACACATTTGTTTTCAATGACCTTTTCTAAATGTATGTATGTAGTGTAGACCTCTATCACCTGCTCCAGTTTGCCTTATAAGTGCTCGACCAGGAGACTTCCTCTGGTTACTATAAGTACTGCCTACTCTAAACGTCCCAAAGACATGAGTCCTCTTTGTCTTCCCCGGACGCTCCAATGTAATCTGTGAACAATGCCAATATTTACCTACTTCTCCAATCGGGAATTTAACCCTAGACTCTTTCTTGTCTTTCCTACCCTTGAACTATCTCTGTTCTCTCCTTGGTCCTCCAGTCAAACTACCGCTATTTTGCCTCTGGTCTTCAATATACTTTGTCTGTATTACTATAATTTTTCTCTTCCAGTTTTCTTTCAGTGTATCCTTTCTTTAGTTACAGTGTGATTGTTCTTAAATAGAAAAAATGATCATGTGATCCTCTGTTAAAATTCTTCTCAATGGTGTTTAAAACGTATAGGATATTATAGAATAGACTTGAGTCTAGTTTAAATGGTTTGCAGAGAATTTTTTTCAATTCTTTCTACCCCATCCACTTACCAACTGAATTGAGCCTTTTAATAAAGGAATTTATAATAGAAAAGAGGTCTACCTATTCAGATCCTGAGAACAATAAAGAGGAAAAATCTGAATGATTTAAGGATCTAAGCATTCTTTTCCATGGTTGCGATGTAAAGTGGTATCTTTTGGACTATCACTCAGGGACCCTGGGTCCTGTTTTTGTAGATGAGTAGGGGTTCAAATAGTTATTATCTGAAGAAACACATTTATGTTTGTGGGGACAGAGCCCCAGAGAGCAGTTTCCAGGCTCTCGGCCTCACATAGAAAGGTGCTGGCTCAGCTAGTAAATGGTGATCAACTGTGATTGGATGGCCATCAGCTGTGGCTAGTTGGCCGTCAGCTGTAACCAGTGAGCCATTGGCCACTAATATAACTGCTGTGGCTAAGCTAGAAGAAATTGGGGGCTAGCAAGAAGATGGTCGCTGAGCTGGCAAGCGGAGCAGTGAGGGTTGCGGATTGTGTGGCTCCTGCTTCCTGTGTCTCCAACCCAGCCGCCAGCGAGAATATAGTAGTATGACTTCCCTACCTATGGCTCGGTGGGTGTTCCTTTTTGGCCTCACCACATCCTGCGTTCTTATGTGCGGAGCGGGAGCTGAGACCCCGCCTGACACCCCACGTGACAAATGGCGCAGCGAGCAGGGTCCCCTGCGTGACAATGTTGCTCTGCACTCACTTTTACTATGCAAAACAATGTCATCTATCTATTTTGTACACCTGTACAGAAGCCAGGGCTTATCTTGTATTAATTTATCTCCTCCTAACACCATCTCAGAGGCATGGATGAAAGTTGAGTCAATCTAGCACATTTCTCTGGCCAGGCAGTGTTGACTGGAAGACAAAAAGTTATTTCTAATATACAGTGGATTAAGAAAAAATAAATAAAACAAAAACTACCCTAAACATAGATATCTTATATCTATGTGTTACACACACACACCATCTCCTCCCTTTTCCTTTCATTTTAACCGAGATAATTAAGAATCAAACTTTAAGGCATTTGTGGGGACAGAGCCAGGAGTGCAGTTTTCAGGCTCTTGGCCTCACGTGGAAAGGTGCTGGCTCAGGTAGTAAATGGCCGTCAACTGTGATTGGCTGGCCGTCAGCTGTAACCAGTGAGCCATTGGCCACTAATATAACTGCTGCAGCTACGTTGGGGAGTCGAGGAGAGTCCAGTCAAGGGGAGTTGGTCGGTTGGCAGAAAAGCGGACAGCAGGTCACACGTCATGTGAATCCAGCCTCCAGTGAGACTATAGTGGTATGACTCCCCTACCTATGGCTCCGTGGGTGTTCCTTTTTGGCCTCACCATATCCTGTGTTCTTGTGTGGGGAGCAGGAGCTGAGACCCTGCAGGCCGCCCCACATGACAAATAGCCATCAGCTATAACCAGTGAGCCATTGGCCAGTGATATAACTGCTGTGGCTACGCTAGCAGAAAATGAGGGCTAGCAAGAAGACGGTGGCTGAGTGAGCAGGAGCGGATTGCAGTTAGCAGGGTGGAGTGTGGCGGAGTGTGGATTGAGGATTGTGGCTCCTGCCTCCTGTGTCTCCAACCCAGCTGCCAGTGAGACTATAGTGGTATGACTCCCCTACTTATGACTCTGTGGGTGTTCCTTTTTGGCCTCACCATATCCTGAGTTCTTATGTGGGGAGCAGGACTGGAGACCCCGCCTGTCGCCCCGTACGACAGCATTTCATATACATAGGACAACTCTAAGCTACCAAATGCCTTGATGTGCTGGCTCCCGTTCAGCCCCATCTGTCATTCTGTGTCAGCGATCAGTTTATTTTCTCTTAGCCACACTCTTTCTGTTTGCCTGCTTTGTGACGATGGCTCTGGGCCCTTCAGATACTTTTGCTTCACCAACTGGGGCACAGCAGTCAACTTGAACAGTAGAGGGCGCTAGGAAGTCAGTGCAGAAAGAGGGGTTTTGCTTCCCGCTTCTGGGATGCTCACCTGACAGGCTTTTGCTGTGGTAGCACAGCTTCTTCAGCCTCGTGCTCCTTGAGACCCAGAGCTTCTGCAGCATCCAGCTCTTGCAGCATCAGAGAGCGATCACCAAAACTTTGCAGTATGGGGAGCTCCTCCAGTGCCAGGCTCCCACAGGGCATAGCAGCCGGAAGTACCCAGTAGCCAGCGGGTTCTCTGGTACCTGCTTTGGGTAGTTTTTAAGCAGAATATCTCTGGTGAGACACCTGTTCATGAACAGCTTCCCTTGACACACTCCAGGATGAATTCCAGCAAGTTCCAAAAGGCATATCTTTGGAAGTTTCTGCCAGCATGGCACCACAACTTCTCTGCCATGAAGGTGCCACAGTCATGCCCATCAGGTCAGGTCTGGACCTCAGTCCTAGGATTGGGGTGCTTCCTTGTGTGTTCTCCCTAAGCTCCAGGGGTAGTGGCTGCTCAGCATATCCGCTATTTCTACATTTTCAGGGTTTCTTTTACTTTCTACTAGCCAATCCCTTGTGACTTTAATCTAGGGGTTATCCAACTCTTTTTGAAGGTGCAAAGGGTAAACATTCAGCACTTTGGACCTTGCCATTGAAGCATAAAAGCAGCTCTGGACCACACCAGTGAAAGTGTTTACGAAAGCTGCCTTCCAGATGGTAGGACCTAGCCTGACAACGCCAGCTCTAATGCCCTGTCATCGTTTATAACTCTTTGTATTAAAATTTCTATTCAGATTACTGCTTGCTTTCTCTCCCCTCTTTGGACCCAGATTCACACACATCACTTTCCCCACCCAGCTAGGCTCCACTCACGGTGTGAATGCTCTGAACATGCCACTGTGCTCTCTTGTGGCTCATCTCTTACCTTCCAGGGGACTCATCTTCCAACGTTAACATTTACGTGTAAAAGTGGTCTTCCCTTCATGGGCAACTAAGTTTTTCTTCCCTTCAGTGTCTCTGTTCCATGTGAAAAACAGATTTGTGCCCTTTGTTCAGAAAGCACTTCACCTGTGTGTATCATGGCACACTATTATTCATCCTTAGAGAAGTCATTCAAAGTTCAACTCTGTTTTGTATGTGTGTGTGTTTTGTTTGTTTTGTTTTGTTTTTGAGGTGACTTTATGCTTTCATGGGACATAA
Organism: Rhinolophus hipposideros; assembly: GCF_964194185.1. Taxonomy (NCBI): domain Eukaryota; kingdom Metazoa; phylum Chordata; class Mammalia; order Chiroptera; family Rhinolophidae; genus Rhinolophus; species Rhinolophus hipposideros. Next base: position 7,907,211 of record NC_138058.1, on the reverse strand, counting down.
AACTATAAGATTTGGGGAGCAAGGAAGGATCTCAGAGATTGTCTAGTTTGGGTCCCTCTTTGTAGTAATGGGGAATTTAAGGCCTAAAAAAGGCAAATGATGCACAAGACACTTTTGAAGCCAGGAAATCCATGCCAAAGAGTCCTTCAGATTCTCAGAACCTACTGAATCCAACTTCAGAACCCATTTCAATAATAAGTAACTTGGTAGCTAGACTCTGAACAGATAGGAAATGTAAATTACAATGGGGCGAGGGGCAGCTTCCACTCAGAAATGACTGTTTAATGCTGAATACATAAATGAATGAATGAATGAATGAATGAATGAATGAATGAATAGTTAGTTGCCAGGCTGACTTCCGCTTCCCAGCTGTTTCCCTTTCCTCTGTTCCACTGCTTGCTGTAAGACTAATTATCTTTTTCTCATAGTATTTATTTTCTATTGAGGTATAATTGACACTCTATTAGTTTCAGGTGTACAACATAATGATTCAGTATTTGAATATATTGTGAAATGATCACAACAATAGGTATAGTTAACATCCATCACTACACACAGTTACAGATTGCTTTTCTTGTGATGAAAACTTTTAAGGTCTACTCTCTTAGTAATTTTCAAATATGTAGTACATTATTATTAATTCTAGTCGTGGTGATGTACATTACATCCCCAGGACTTATTTATTTTATAACTGGAATATTACTATCTGGACTCTAAAAGCCAAGTAGAGGAGGTCTAGCTCTGGTTTGGTTAGTTTGTATATCAAATACATGCGCTTGGCTGAGCCCTTGAGATCTCTAAGAATTGGCTAGCCCTGGGAGGGCAGTGTCTCCCCTGCTGGAAAGTTGTTTTTTGTTTTTTAAGACATTGTAACATACAGAAAAAAAATATATATGTGTACACAGTACGATCTCCTCGATCAACACAAAATTCTGGCTTCTATAAGCCTACTTAGGTGCTGCCAGACAATGGATGATATTCCATTGATTCATTATTCTTATAAAATACATTTACCGTATTGTGTATCTATGATTGAGCTCATTGTCCTGATATATCACTCACACCTCCTCTGGTCCCTCACTGTACACATGCCTCCTTCACTGTCTTTATACAAAATGATTTGGAACCTCTCGAAGACTGCAGTCTTTGTTTTCTTCTCTTTGTCAGCGCTAATCCCAACTCGGGGCCTGACATTTGCTCTGACCTCAATGGTTCTTTGCTCTGGTAGTCGTAAGACCTTTGTAGATCTTTGAAGTCTGTGTGATTTCCCGTACCTTTTGTTAGACTCCATCAGTTTTCCCTTAATGCTTAGTGTGTTCAACAAGGAGTGAGGCTGCTGGATTGATGGTATCCAACTCTGTCTCAGGTTCAGTGAGAATAGCATGGTGACATAGAATTTTGAAAAGGTAGAGAGCATGGAAGGGGCAGCCTGGGGATTTGGCCAGGAATAAGGATAAGCCCCTCCAGTTGAAAAGGGCTTTTGACATTCTTTTAAGCACAGGGTTATGACATTGACCATGGAGTAGCTTATGTTATCATTCCACCTTGGCTCAGTATTCCAATTTTAAGAGTCTTACTATGAGGACATCAGCTTCAAATCTCTTTACCTTGTATAATTCATTTCTCTAATCTAGCCTTTCTTAAACACTTAGGGCAAAAAAATTAAGCCCTAAATGCCTTAAAGCTTCCATCATTTGTAATGAATTAATTTCTCTTCAGAGTTGTACTAACTTGTACCATCCTTGAAAGAACTAGGAAAATAGTTAAATCATTTTCTATAAGGTCTAATACTCTCTGGATATTGGTGTGCTCTGTATAAAATAAGAAATAATGTTTGTTTTGCGTACTTCACAGGGATGCTCTGCACATAAAATAAAATGATACTTATAAGAGAGGCTAACTAATGATAAATCTCTAAGCACATTTGTTCTTCATATGACAGTTTGGGTTTCTCTTTAATCTGTGATCCCCAAAACTGTATGAGCTGTAATTCACCTGCTATCAACCTGGAAGTAGGACTGATGAATAAGTCCTTTAGTGCCCTTCCTCCCCACCTAGTTCTTCCTGACACTGGGAATACCCACTTCCCTTGAACTCTCTACAAATGTCCTCAGCTCTAATCTGAGCCCACTCTTGGGAGCAAACTTTCCTCTTTGGAGTGTGGAACCCTAGGAGCCAGCTACCTCACTGTAGGCCAGGGGAGACTCGGCTTGTATCTTGAAGTACGTAAACCAAGCACTTTCTCAACCAAGGAGAGCCTCAACATATCTAAATGGAAGGAGGAATAAATTGTCTCCATATTATTATTATAGTCACCAAGAAGTTGTTAAATGACACAACTTACCTGTGTTTTGTTTTTCTTTTTGTTTTTGGATACATACCTATTTGTTGACTTGATTAAAGAAATTACTGGAATTTTATTTATTTTAGAAATGACCATAATGGGGAGCACTTAGAGGGTTGTGGCTTGATTTGGGAGCAAGAGAGGGTTTTGGTGACAAGGTTAGGATTGGAATGTAGAGCTGAGTTGTTGTGATTCCATCTAGTCATGCTTGGCTATCACATACTACTCCTCAGATTGCTGGAGCTATGCAGCCTGAGGAAGAGGAGCCCGTCATGCCTCACATATCCTGCTCCCTCCCACCCTGAACCTAGGATGGAGGCAGGAAGTAACGAGGCCTTCCATTTTGGATAGGAAGGACTACCTGTGCTCCCTCACTACATAGTGTAAAGAGCATGTAATGATGTAAATGCATCAATACATCAACAACTGGATACCTAAATAACAGGTTGGAAGGTGGACCATACACAGGATTGCTAGATATCGGAAAACAGACAGGTGTTTTTGCTGCCTTTAGACCTGCTAACATCTATCTCTATACTTTTTGTGTGTGTTGTTCCCATATGGCTGTCCCAAACTCCACCTTTGACAATCCAAGTCTTACTTAATTTCTAATACCCAGCTAAATTCCTTCCTCTTCCAAGAAACTATCTGATTACTTTAATTCTTAGGGGTCTTTCTTTACTGAAGATACTGGCTATCTCCTAAACCTTGAAACATCAAGATATATTATCCTACATTGCTTATGTATTGTTTTGTGGGTTTTAACTGCAATGCCTAGGTCATCTGTAAAATACTTGAATATCACACACACACACACACACACACACACACACACACACAATTTCTCAAAGTGTAATATGAAAACCTCTGAGAGTTTCTGAGACCAGCTCAATGGGACCACGAGCTGCCTTTCTTAAATAACGGTATGAACTGTATTTTCTTCATAGAATTCACCAACTAATACTCTGTGTATCACAACAGAATTGAATGCAGAAGCAGATATGACAATACAGTTGTCCTCTATTAAGCCAGGTATTATATATATATTTGTAAAAATGTAAAAACACACTAATTCACCTCACTAAATATTTTTGTTTTAAAATATATAGCTATTTTTTAAAAACATGTTTTTTGTGTAAACGTGTATTAGAGTCATTATTGTTATTTTAAGTGGGTTGATAAATAAATGTTTTAAAAGTCTTAGTTTTAATTTCCAATATTATAAATATCAATAGTTATAATTCACATACACAAAAGCTCTTTGAGTCCTCAGTGATTTTTAATATTTAAAGGGGTCCCAAGACCCAAATGCTTCAGAACTAATATCCTGGTTAATTGCAGTATTTTCTCTTGTTTTGAGAGTGGGACAATTCTATGAATAACCATAATATACAAAGAAATGCAGGTTCATAACATGGACTGAGAATGGTACAAAGAGGTGTGCATTTTAAAAACCGGACATTTTGATATGGAGAAATAAGATTCTTCTGCTATTTTAAGATAGATGGGTGTATGTGGTAGAGGATATGAGAAGGAGTGGGGGAGTTACTGTGAAAAGATGAACTGAATGAAACACAGCAAGGTGGGTACAGTGAGGTATGTCCTCTCTCCCCTCTGGGCTCCTACGCCCACCATACATCCCCAGTTCTTTCATACACACCTAAAATCCTCGCAAGAGCACAAAAGGTGGGTGAGATTGGCAGGCAAAAGATGGCATTTCATGTTTCAGAATCTTTCTATAGACAACCATTTACTGGTGGAGTGTCTCTGGAGTAGGAAGATAGGTGGTCTCTCCAGAAGGTGGCTATCCTTAAAATAAAAAGAAGAGAGAGGGTGAGAGGAAAGCTATCTAAAGGAGATGTTTTTTCAGAGAGGAGAACATAGCTCTAAAGGGAGCTTGAAAGAAAACTTTCTGACAAAAGGCCTATTTTATTTTTATTTCGTATGAATTATTTGCTTGAAAATGTATACACTGCTCTTTTGTAAATGCTTGATTTAGCAGAGAAGATTCATGATCTGTGCCACTTGCTTTTTGGGCTTAGACAGATGCATATTTGACTGCTTTTGAGTGTTTTTCATTTTTGTATACTCTTCTTAAACACCTTTATCCATTTCAACTAATTAAATTATCCATTGTATCTGTTACCAACCCACATTTTTCTTGACAGCATAAAGCTATCTTTCCCTGAATATGTTTATCCTCCTTTAAATCTTTGCCTTGACCTTCACTCTCCTTACATTTTCATCTCATTTCTTTTCACTTTTAAACACTTTCCCGAATTCCAATGTAATAATGTAGTTTTGTATGAATAGAGGACTGAATCCTAACTCACAGAACTAATATCGGCAACTCACCAGTTATTTGCTCTTGAATTTTCTCTCCACCTTTCTGTGACTCAAGTATTTGATTGTCAAAATTATTGTAATGATATCCAATTTTTTGTATCTCATAGAAAGTCTGAGATCATAGAAGAATAGTATATCTGAACCCATTTTAGATATAAACAAGGTACCAGTAAATAGGCAACATGTATAATATTATCGCTATAGCCCTTTACTCAATCATCTTCTGTCCTCTATATTGTCATTTATTGTTCTTGAGCTACATTTTCCGTGTTGTTCTAAGTAAAACCCCTCATTCATTCATTTAATATGTTTTGAGTGAATTGCTGACTATGATTCAACCATTATTTTGGGAATGGTGGATAAAAGTTGAGTAAACTATGATAACATAGCTCTCTTTACCATGGATAAGCTAAAAATCATTTCGTAAGACAAACATACAGGCAGAATTCATTAGCCAGGAAAGGCTAGGGTCTCCTATAGTAACAAGTAACTTCCAAATCTCAGTGATTTATCCCAATGTGGCTGTTAGTCTTCAAAAATGACCAGCAGCAATACCTCCCTTCCATGTATGTCAACTGTGAAACCCCATCAAAGTGTGGTATTCTCCTCCCCTTAAATTTGGCTGGTCTTGTGACTTGCTTTGACCCACAGCACATGTTGGTTTCAGAACTAGTTCTCACGAGTCCTGGCAACCTCTGCATTTGTTCTGTTGGAATACAGCCGCCGTGCTGTAAGGAAACATACATTATTCTGCTGGAGAAACTCCCTGGAGAAATTATAAGTTGCTGTTGTTTTAAGTTACTACATGTTGGCCTGTTTCTTTGTTATATAGCAAGAGATAACTAAAACAGTACAAGGTTTCTTCTCTCTCATGCTATTTATTCCTCATGGGTTGGCAGGAAAGTTCTACTCTTTAGAGTCACACAGGAACCCAGATTAATAGAGGTGCCACTTTGTTGTAGCAAACCTACAACAAGGCTTCCTTGGTCACTGCAATAGAGGAAGAGAGCAATTACATGTGTTTCTATGCTCACGGTGACCCTACCACTTCTGCTCACCTCCCCTTTGCTAACTCTGGTAATGTGGTTCAAATACCTGCAAGAAGGGAGAGCTGTGTAATTTTCCCACGTGCTCTGAGAGGAGAGGAAACCTCGATGTGGGTGATCACTAGAATTATCTGTGACACAGAGCCTCACGATATAGTGTACAAAGTGCTAGAATAAATAAGAATGTGTCCTTCTCTGGGTGAATCCAGAAAGGCTGCTTTGATGAACTAAGAGCTGAGCTTACTGTGAAAGGATACATAAGAGTTGGCCAACAGGCAGAGAAAGTGGAGCAGAGGCAGCAGTCCATGCAGCATCATGGGCAAAGCATGGCACACTCTGATAATGGTAAGAACTGCAAGTGGTTGCAGCACAAATTAATTACCTAAAGGTGAAGGTAAACACAAAGTGTACTGTTTTGAAGGGCCTCATGTGCAATGCTACCAGCTTCCATTCTGTAAGCAACATGCAATATTAAAAGGTACAATGAGGTCCCCGACTCCAAGATGGCGTCGGTTGTACCAATGAAGGACAAGAAACTCATGGATGTCAAAATAGCGGAGCTTTCAAAGTGGATACTGATGCGGGATTTCACCCCTAAAGGCATTGCTGGGAGCATTTCAGAGAGGTTATCACCGGTATTACAACAAGTATGTCAATGTGAAGAAAGGGAGTGTCGCTGGGGTTTCCATGGTGCTGGCAGCTCATGTGCTTTTCAACTACTGCAGTTCCTACAAGGAACTCAAGCATGAGCGGCGACGCAAGTACCACTGAAGAGGGCTCAGTGTGGAGGACACACACTGCATTCCTGACCATGGCCTTTTTGCCCAGCACCCCTGAATCTTTTCGTATCCTAATTGACACCTAATAAAAGATGACCTGACTGGAAAAAAAAAAAAAAAAAAAAAAAAAAAGGTACAATGACTACTGTTTACTAAACATAAAAGTTTGAGTTCTAAATCAGTAATATTTATGTTTCATTCCTTAATGAAGATTTTATGATTGAGGATAACATGTTTTAGGAAAAATGCATTTTAATGAATATAACAACCTAACTTCATCATTACAGATCATATAATGTAAGATTTGGAAAGAATGGTCATATCCATCTTTTTTTTTTTTCTTTTCAAATAGTTTACAAAGAGTAGGTAAAAAGTAATACTTTGGCTTCTGGTTCTTGAAAGCATCTGATGTAGGCTTGTGTCTGCACTCAATTCCTGAAGTGAGTGGCTGAATAAGTAATTCAATCCAAACTAGAACACGGTGTTTTCCTTCAATATTTTCATTGACATCAAGTTGAAGGTTATGGTGCTGCTGAGCACGTTATTGGCTACCTAAGCAAGTTCCTTCCTTTCCCCCTGTTGGAAGGATGGGACTTACTGAACTCTGCTTGAGGCCTGTGGTCATTTTGATGTAGCCCGTCGAATATCATTAGACAGGAAAACCTGCACTTGAGCCAAATTACACAAGTGTATGTCCTGGCACTAACTTTAATGTGCACCTGGGTTTCAATAAAGGAAAAACAGAAACCCAAATTCCTTCCTTTTCCTTCTGGGATTCAGCCCCAACACCATTTTGTTTAAATTTCATAGGTTTAAGTTTCATCAAAGTAGAATTTGTTTATGTAAAATTACACACCAGATGTTCACTGCCATGGAAGTTGTGGAGTATTTTATTGCCAATGTGACCCTTGTGGATTTCACAATTATAAACTGAAGCACGGTTGTTTGTATAAGGTTTCAGCCATAGACAGTGTAGAATTGTGGTAATGTGGGGCCTATGGTCTCCAGGACAGATCTACTTTTTTTTTCTTTCTTTTTAATATCAAATTTAGAAACGGGTAGCTGAGAACTTATAAAATTTGGAGTTTGAAGAGTACAAATTAGTGACAAAATTAAATATGTTTTGAAGTGTTTTCTAACTTTTGCCACCAGAAGTTGGAGATGAGATAAAGGAATATATGAGGTCTGGAGCTTTAAGTTAGGGTCTTCTTCTAAGGTAGTGATTATCAATGTTCGTGCACAATAGCATTAGCTACAGGGTTTGGTAAAACCCAGATTGCCAGGCCCCCACCCTGAGTTCCTGATTCAGAAGTCTGGATCTTGAGAACATGTATTTCTATCATGTTTTTGGGTCATGCTATTGCTACTGGTCCAAGGGCCCCTCTTTAAACCTTTTGCTGCAATGATCAGATAGATCTGAATGAATATTTCCATTCGCTGACTGCGATGAAAACTTCCAGAAAGGTAGTTTAGGAAAGCAAATGTACATTTTTCTATATTTTTGTGTTTTTCAAGAATGAATAACACTAGGAAATTTGTATACATAAAAAGAATGTCATTTATATACAAAGCAGCTCAAATTGTTAGTAAATGCATAAAACACTCAAAATATCAACTTTTTGTTTTTTTTGTGGATTTCTGACACATTTTTGAAAAAAAACCAAAAACACTTGAAGTCAAACTAATGCAGCGAAAGAATTAATAACCTGTTTGTAGCAATAATTCTCCATGCTGGCTGCAATGCATAGTAGACTTCCTGAATCAAAATATTTGGGGGTGAGGGTTTACCACTGCACTTTGAGTATATGTCCAAAGCAAAGTAACTAGTGGCCTATGGTCTGGTGTGAAAGATGAACTGGACCAATCAGCTGCTGCTTCTCAGGAATTTGAACCACCACCAGTGATCAGTGAGAGTAAAAACTGAGGGAGGATGAGGTCGGGTCCCATTACAGCAAGCTGAACATATGGACCAGTGCTTTTCAAACATCATCTTGCAGCAGAATCTTCTGAAGGGCTCTAAAACACAGATTGAGAACTGGTGTCACAGACAAAAAGAGGGAATGAGAGAAGCCTCAATGAACAGCAGATGAAGCAAATCCATGGAGGTTCAGAAGGATCAGGCAACTAGAATGGTGTCTTCACAGTGTGTCTCCCATGTGAGCGACATCAATATCACCCAGGAGCTTATGAGAAATGCAAAATCTTGGGCTCAATACGGAGTCTCTTGAATCACAAACTCTGAGGGTAGGGCCCAGAAAACTGTCCCACAAGCCTGCAATATCATTCTGATGTCTGCTAAAATTTGAGAACCAAGGAACTACAGTGTAGCTGCATTGGCCCAGCTCTGACTCCAGAAGCAAACTCCAGAGTTACTATTTTGCCTCTTCTCGGATTTCCATTTATATTATATTTCCTTTATATTACCATTTACAGTTTTTCAATAAACCCTTTTCTCTGAACTTAGCTTGAGGACTTACTGCTCTGTGTAAACAACTGTTCTAACTTAAATTCAATAGGAAATTTTAGGCCAAGAAAGAGGTGATGGTAACAGAATAATCATTTATTGGCTTTAAATAGCTCACATCCTTAAACCAGTGGTTCTCAACCCTGACTGTACCTTAGAATCACATGATGAATTTGTAACAATTAAATACCTAAGACATTCCACTGATATTTATATTTATATCAGATATTCTGGGGGTAGGGACTGGACTTCATATTTTTCCCCCCAGGTGATTCCAATGTGCAGATAAGCTTGAGAATGACTCTCTTATTCCCAAATAAATATCTCAGACTACTGAAAAAATATTGTGCTATGATTCTGAAGCCATGATCAGCAATTTTTAAGGTATAGAATATTGAAGAGATTTAATGAACTGTAGGAGAACAATAGTTCTCACTGTTTACAAATGGAGGGAATGACCTAGATATTACTGTTCCCAACTGATGAAATGAAAGCTTAGTGAGACCACAGTGCTAGTAAATATAGACCCAAGATGTCAGCCAGAGCTTGGAAGCACTGAAAGTCATCCCCAAATTAAATGAGGCACCCTGTGAAATAGCATGGCTTCCTTTATTGAAAGAGGACAAGCAAATCTGGGTGACCATCTGCACAGATGTTGTCGAAGGATCCCTGAAGTGATCCAAGAGTTAGGACCAGATGATGCCTTCTGTGCAATCTAAGATGCCCTCATATTTTGCTGGTTGCCATTTTGTTATTTCAGAAAATTAGAAAGATAAACTGGAGTAAAAATTATCTAACAGAATCATTTATTTAACCTTGAAAAATTGCTTGCGATTCTATTTGTATTTTATCTGAATTCTGCTATTTTATATAAACTCCTTTACACATTTCTAATCGAGATTTGGAAATTATCCATGATTAGTCTCTTTCTTAATATTCCAATATGCTTTCTTAATATTTAATACCAAACTATCAAGGCAATTCAGTGAAAGCATTAGTAAACTGATATTCAAAATTCCAGCTCCACCCAATGTCTTCCTTGAAATTAGAACTATATTTAACTGTCTACTTTCCTCCTAAAGTTGGACTGAGGGCATGCCTAAAATGAACTCTGAATCTTATTCCCTGTGAGTGATTGTTGCTCAATAAGGTTCTCCTCTCCTATTCCCTCAACAGGCCCACCTCTGCCGAAACTTACCTGGGAGGAGTGAATGTCCCCGCCCTGTGGATGTTGACTGGGCTTGAACGCGCATATTCCTTTGACCAATAAAATATAGGTAAAATGTTAGTTCCAATTTGAGCTGGGGCCAAGAAGACATTGCATGATTTTGCTTGTTTCTGCTGGAGCTTCTTTCTTCCATTATGTTAGTTGCTGCCACTTCAGCCCAGGTCTGGAGGAAAACAAAACAAAACAAAACAAAACAAAACAAAACAAAATCAAAACAAAACACAAAACTTATGGAGCTGAGCTGTCCCAGCTTTCTCCAGTCCTTCAAACTTGAAAACTAACTTATTTTTGAACCCCACTACTATTTTATGGTCTGTTTTGCAGAATGACTGTTATAGTGGTCAAACTCTTCTACAACTTTTCCCTTTTATTTTCTTTCATTCTTGTTATGAAAATCTTTACATGGAGACAAATATAGAAAATACAAAGGACCACTATAACCAAGCTTAACAATCCTAAGAATATGTACTCTGTTGATTTGATTTTGTTTGCTTCACTTTTCTACTCTTTTCTCTCCTGCCCCCTTTCTTCCCTGAAGTCTTCAAAGAAAATCCCAGATATCACATGATTTCAATGACCTTCACTGAGAACTTCAGTATGCATCTCAAAACAAATAACAACATTTTATGAGTCATGCTAATAGCACATCTAGCAAAATGATCATTCGAAACTATCTTCCGGTTCATTTCCTTGTGGGACTCTTTGAATCATTCTATCTCTCAAGTTACCTTTAAGTAAATTTTAATTAGAGTATTATCCCCTTCCCTATTATTAATTTATTTTTATGTCATTGACCGGTTAAAGAAATTGGGTCACTTGTCCTGTACAAATATGTTAATATTCTAGATTTGGCTAACTGCTAGTTTGTGGTAATCTTTAACTTGCTCCTGTAGCCCCAAAATATCAGTGGATTAGATGATACATCTAAAGGCTTTACTATGTACTAGTTTAAATATGTTCTGGCAGGGGGAGAAGAATACTTCATAGCTGGTGCCATGGACGTCATGAGGCCATGGCATCAGTAGCCATTTGGCGTCTGCTTATCTCACATTTAATGAGGTGAGATATATGTTTTACTTATTTATTAATCTACAATTCAATATTTTTGAATAATAATTAATATGCATATTTCCTTTCCCTTCTTTCACAAAAGGTGATGTAATACTATATATATACATTTTTGTTTCTGGCTCTTTATTTTAGAATATGTTCTGCAAATCTCTTCAAACCTTCTTTGTAGTGGCATAGTACTTCCTTGTGTAAATACACCACTGTTTATCCAACCAGCCCCATTGGTGAATTTATAATCTTTTTAAAATAAAAACAATAGTACATTTAATAAAATCGTACATTGTTTTTCATTTTATTTTTGGGATTGAATCCTAGACTCAGGACTGCTGAATCAAAGAATAAGTGTTTATTTAGTTGTGTTAGACATTGCCAAATTCTTCTCCACACGGGGGGTACCATTTTGCATTTTCATTAGTTCTGTAGGAGAAACAAGCTTTCCCCTTGACTTTGCCCTCAGGGTAAGTTATCAAACTTCTCCATGTCAGTAAAGTCCTTTCCTTTATTATAAGTGAAATTGACCACACATTCAGAGCTCAAGGTCATTCGTATTAATTATTCTTTGACTCATCTCATATCTCTTAACTATTTTCCCAGTGTTTGTTGGTCTTTTTCTTATCCATTTTAGCAGTTTTTGTGTGTGTTTTTTGTTTGTTTCTTTGTTTCTTTGTTTATTTGTTTGTTTTAGTATATTAGAGATATTAGCCCTGTTTTATTTTTAGTACTTTGTTATTATCTTTAGAGTTTGCTTTTCGGGGAAGAATTCTGTAACATATTTTACTATTCACAAGTGAGATCAGTTTGCAGTGTTCATTGTTATGCAATCTTTATCAGATTTTGTACCATGCTTAATCTTTGGTATAGTCAGTTCATTTTTAAAAATGAACATTTTTCACTGTTTTCTACCATCTGAAATACACTCAGTGATATTATATCTAGGTGGTCTTTACAGGTTAGTAAAATTTTCATATGAAATCATCTGGGTTTATCATAAATTTCTTTTTTGCTTTGTTTTTCTTCCTTCTATGGATATCAGATTAGATTTCCTACTTCTACAGTTTTGCGAAATTATATTTTCCATGAGAGATCTCTTTCATCTAGATTTGCAAGTTCATTTGAATAGACGATTTATACAGAGATGCTTCTTTAATTTTGTTTTAATTTCATGTGTTTAAAATACCATTTTCTTTTTGACATTTTGTGTGTGGGGGGGAGGGGCAGCTTTCTCTCTTGTGTCAATTAAGGTAGCTTGTTATTTGGCTGATTCATTGATCTTCCAAATAATCAACAGTTTGTTTCATTCATTAATTTTTCTACATTTTTAAATAATTTCTCAGTAAATACTACTTTATCTTGTGTTTCCTCCTGCTTTCCTTTGGTTTATTTTGTTATTAAGTTATTTTGACTTAGAAGCTTTTTCTATTTATTATCATTTTTATTGTTCTAAATATTCAAAGCTCCAGACTTTCCTTGAGTACTTTACTACTTGTGGTCCATGGACTCTAATATGAAATGTTTGTATTATTATTGCTTTCTAGTTGATCCTCAGTTTTCACTTGCACGTCCCCGTTGATCCAAGAATATTTTAAAAGGGAGTTTATTTTGTTTTGGTTTTATTTTAGTTCCCAGATGTGTATTTGTTTGTGTGTGTGTGTTTGGTTATTGTTACTGATTTGTAGTTTTATGACATTGGGGTATGCTATTTTCATGATTTCATATTTCAAACTTTATTGATATTTTCTTTCTGACCTATTAGATAGTTTAGTTGCGTGAATGATCCATGTACACTTGAAAATAAGGTATGTTTCCCTTTATCAGAATTCAGAATTTATATATGTGTGTGTGTGTGTGTGTGTGTGTGTGTGTGTGTGTGTGTATGGTTTATTCTATTGATTACAAAGCTTATTCTATATGGTTATTGAGCACTTGAAAAGTGGTTTGTACACACTGAACTATCATATAAGTGTAAAATACAAACCAGATTTTGAAGCCTGAGAACAAATAAACAAAAATATCTCTCTAATAATTATTTAAATTGATTAAATGTTGAAATTAAAATATTTTGGGTATATATTTTAAAATCAATTTTGCCTGTCTTTCTTCACTTTTTTATTTTGGCTTTTAGAATATTTAAATTACATATGTGGCTTCTATGTGCAGCTACCATTCTATTTCTCTTGGATAGAGCTATTCTAAATCCTTCTTACATTGTTAGTTCATTTAGTTAAAGTCTCCTACGATTAGGTGTTTTTCTCTATCCATGCATTTCCTGTAGTTTCTGCTTTATGAGAATTGTTGATTTTGCTGTGTTATTGGACACACACATAGTAATATTCATTGCAAAATTTGTTGTTATGACCTGTGGAGTTATGGAATGTCCTTTAAAACTTTGTTTAATGGGTTTGACCTGTATTTAACTTGATTGATAGAAAAATAACTTTGCTTTTTTTATGCAGCATAGAGTAGAATTCTTTTTGTTTGCCATGAAGAAGTCTTTTTGTTTGTTTTCTTGTTTTCTAATAGGTGAGTTAATGCTGGTTGCTCTCTCTGCCTGGCTGACTCTCCACAAAGGTACTGGAGAACACTCCTCTTCACTGAAATCAGGTCTCTGCCCCAAATCACCCACCAGTGAAGCCTTCTCCAGTCAATCTATAGCACCACTTTTATTCTCTGTGTCTTCACCATGCTTGACTTTCTTTTTGGCACTCATCACCATCTAATACAGTGCATATTAATTTACTTAGTGCCTGACTTGCCCCACTAGAAGGTCACACAAAATAAAGTCATTTTTAGATACCTATATGTTAAAAAATAATAAACAAATAGCCAATATCTATTTTTATATTATACTAAACCATTCATTTACTGAATAAAAAAGCTTCACACCTTTATTTTAGTGTTCTGCAACCCAAATAAAATCAGCCATTGAGTTATACTTTTTGACTTTTAAATATGTGTTTTGAAATACTATATACTCAGCCATATATATTTTTCTGTGGTATTTCCTAAAGTACATAGATCTTAGAGCCCAAAGTACATAAATTGTAAAGGTTAAAAGGTCTTCATGATTTCTGGCTATTCTCATTACTATAGCTAGGAGACAAAAATTAACTTCTATTTTCCATAGTAGTCAATGGCAGAGGTTAAATCTTCTTATTAATTGAAAGGGCTTTCTAAGTTGGAAGAAGTAAAATAATAATAATAATACAGTCCCTGGCACATAATAAAAATTCATTAAAAGTGGCTTCCATTCTCTAATTGTGTAGGAATTTGGATATTCACAATATCAATGCAAAGAACATTTTAGTTGCTTAGGCAACTTAGAATATTATGTAACCACGATGTCAATGAAATTCATTTGTATAATGAGTGGCATTAATCAATATTGTTTACATTGTTTTAGAAAAGCAAAAGGTTGAGATTTTAGATGAAAAATTAAGTTGATTCAGCAATAGTGAAAACAGTGCTGCAGTCAAGTAGCACCACAGGCTAGAAAAGGAAGGGAAAAGGTGGACATGGAGAGGAGGATGGAAGTAAAAGAGATAAAGACAGTTTTAAGTTTTAATCCTGCACACAAGATACAGAATTGCATCTTACTTAAATGAATGAATGGCACCCAGCACTATTTCGGCAATCAGTGCGTGTTTATGAACAGCAATACAACTAGCACAATAACTTGGTAGGAGAAATCATCAAGGGTGAAAAAGTGCATAATGAGTTACCCTAATGTGGAGTGGCTCAATTCCCCTCAGTCTTCCCTCTTATAACTCTAAAACTTTGGATGTTCCATTTTTCCTCGAAAATGAGACCTAGCCAGACAATCAGCTCTAATGCACCTTTTGGAGCAAAAATTAATATAAGACCCAGTCTTATTTTACTATAATATAAGAAGGGGTCATTAATGTAATGTAATGTAATGTAATATATATAATATATATAATATATAATAAATATAATATAATACCAGGTCTTATATAAATTTTTGCTCCAAAAGACGCGTTAGAGCTGATTGTCTGGCTAGGTTTTATTTTCGGGGAAACACGGTAACACAACGAATCAGCAAAGGAAGACCTTGGTAGGTGGAAAGAGGATTGATTATGTGGGGATCTTCAGACTTGAGTGACAATGTGCAGCAAGTACTTTGAGTTTCTTTACCGCTCCCACATATCCTGGACAGGGAGCTGTAGGAGCTGCTAAGCAGACTCTTCCACAAGCACTGACAAAAAACTGGCCCAAGCAAAGCCTGTTCCCCCTGGATGAAAGATGGAGTAAAAGGGGGCCTGACAACATAAAACTCTTTTAGTGAAATTCTCCATCTATCTCAAACACCAATAGAAAAGCTACATCCCACTCCACGCAAGCAGAGATGCTCTGATTTCCATTCCCAGTAGTGTCCTCAGGGTCCAGCTGTGTGTGGACCCACCCTGCTGCAAGCAGACAATCAGGTGGTGCAAGGAGAGACTTAATCTAAGTAGAACTAGTATTGCTGGACTCCACTACACATGCAATTTTACTCACTACACTCATTTCCTATTAATTTTATTTAAAACACAAAAAAAGTATACAGAGGAGAATTTAGAAGGATGGATGAAGGAAAAGGAAATATTGAGAGCTACCGGAATCTGAAGGGAAGCTGTTCTTGAAGGTATCCTGGAAGTGAAATTTAGATCATCTGATAAACAGCAAAAGCACTGTAAGTCCTCTGAAAAAGAAAGGGTTTAAAGAGAAACATAGTTTTCTATCATGAACGTGGAAGGGAGGACTCTCAGGTAAGAGACAAAACTTGGTGATGATGCAACAAATGATTTAAAGAGATAGAGTTGATGAGTTGTTCATACGTGCAAGGGCCTCTAAAACCCTCCTTGGCTACAACCTGTGTTGACCTTCAAATGCAGCCCATGTCTGAATGAAACTCAGGCCAATTCACTGACCATTATTTCCAGAAAACACGTGTTTTTCTTTCAATTTTGGACTCTTCTGGAGAGTAAGTGAAGAGGGTTATTATTCAAAGCAAGACTACAAGGAACAAAAGACAGACATATCTCCAGGAGGTCCGTGGTAAATACTGAGATGATTGGGAATGAAGGCATTAGGAAACCTCTGTGCAGGCTCAGGGGCCTGAAGAATGAATGGTCTACACTGAAGGCTGAATACATAAACTGACTTTTGTGCACAACTGCTGACTCTGTCTGATTCTTGGTTGATACAAGGGTCAAAAAGTCTAATCAAATTTGCGCTATTCTATTATACTCTCAGATGGAGGAGATTCCTTTTGCTGGCATTTGAAATCCATACGGAAGTACACTATCAGCAAATCCCCTTGTCATCTGTCTGCTCTCCTCTCCTGCCTTTGCCCCTAAGTGCCATCTAGGTGGTTTTGTTTCTTTCTTTTTTTTTTTTTATTGGACAGATATACTGATGGGGGTTGGGAGGGATACTTATTGTGAGAAATTATAACCTGCCTCCGTCTGCATTGAGAAATCACAAAGGGGAAAAAAATACTATGCCTGCATAATCCATATGTTGATGAATACAAGGACCCAGAATGCCCTTCCATCCTTCAAAAACATTCCAATGCCCAACCTACAATCAAAATTAAGAGCATCCAACAGTAATGAATTCAACAATAACACTTAATTGCTACAGCGCTTTGCAGGCCAAGATTCAATTAAATTATATGCTCTTAATTGAAATATAGAATATATAAAAAATAAACTTCATGTTTTCACAGGATCCCTTGAAAATTAAAAGCTCTAGTTTGTAACAAATATGTTTATTTGCTTAATAATTTCCAGTTTAGAGGAGAAGTTAATATCCTTTAAGTAAAGACTAATAGCTTTCTATGGAAGTGCCTTTTTTTCTTTCTTTCTTTCTTTTTTTTTGACCCATCTGGTTTGTCAGAAAAGTCTCCTACCTCTGATATTTATACAATATCATGCAAATGTCAAAATCTGAATGTCATCTTCAAAGACCCTTTTATGTCAGGCAACCCCTTTATAGGGAAAAAATAAACAATTTTATGTATGCATGCTTGATGCCAGTCCAATTAATAAAAGCCTTTTTTGCTATGCTTGGCTACAAGCAAGTTTCTCTTTTGAAAATGAACAGAGGGAGAATGAGATAAAAGGTCTGTATTGTTTCCTTGCAAATTTTACAGTTTCATTTTTAATTTGTGTTTGGATGTGAGGATCTTGGCGCAGATGGCGTGATAGTCCACAGTATGTTCTGAGAACCTGAAATGATAACAAAGATATGCAAATTGAGAGGGTGCTTTGGACGAAAGCCAAGATATCCAATTTCACAATAGCTGAAAACAAATTGATGTGCCCAGCAAACTACTCAGAGTAGCACTAGGAAATGTAACAGTGCCAAAACAAATTATATGAATGACCTTAGCAGTTTGTTGAATTCTATTGGCCAGCTTAATGTTGGTTACATTTGTCTGCATTGGCACTTCCTTTACTGTGCAAAACAACTTTTCTAAAAACACCAAAAAAAAATAAATAAATAACCAAAAAAACCCCACAAACCAAAACAAAACCAAAAGAAAAAACAAATCAACCTTCATAATTGCAAAAAAAATTATACAACTAGTTTTGCACCTGAGAAGTGTTTAGGGATATTTAATATTTCAAAACATACAAAATGCAAACTACTTAATATTTAAGGAAAAATGTCAGAAGTTTGTCATTCTAGGAAAAAAGTATTTTTTTATGGCAATCAAATATAGCAGTCCCTAACACAGAGTACAATAAATAATAAAGTTTGCAGTACTTCATTGGAAAGTTCAGTTAGAATGACTAAACCAAAATGACTTGCAACAATTTTATTTAGATCAAGGCATACTTTTAATAGATAATTTGTTAAATTCTTTGGTTCAGAGCGTAAAATGAATTATTTCAGAAGAAAGGAGCAAAGAAAGGAAGTAAGTAAATAAGGGAGAGAGGGAAGGAAAAATCCTGTTATAAAAACGAAAACTCATGGTTATAAAATTTAATTCATAATGTACTATATTCAATTATAAGTATATATACAATTATTCAGCATCATTTTGTAGTTGAAGTAAAAAAAAATTGGATAGTGCTATTTAGAAGTTATTTTTCTATCATATTTGATGTTAGCAATCTGTTTAGTAATTGTTGAAATCTAAAATTCTGGAGTAAAATGTAAATGAGAATATTTAATCTTGAACCCTACTAAAAATATAATTCAAGACTGATGAAAAATGTTGACTAAAATTAGGTGTTTATTAATGCAGATATATTTTTAAGGCAAATGCTATACAAATGGACGTCAAATTTCAGAGTGTTTTTTTTTTTCTTGGATAATTAATCTGACCTTTCACTAAAAATGAAAAACAAACAAACCAAATACAAATATAATTTATAGGGGATGCAGTCAAATTTTTGAAATCAATAAAATATTTCCACAAGAGAACTGCAACTGTATTAACATTTCCCTGTTTACGCTTTTGCAAAATAATTCATACGTAAAGTTTACAGCTCCAAACCTCTAAAAGCCTAGAGTTTCTTAAAAATTAATTGCACACCTGTTGCTCAGAAATTAGTCAGCTAAATGCAAGAGCCACGCAAATAGGTGAATAAAAATCAAAATTATGAAAAATTATGATTTCTGGCTCATTGTGAGAATGAAAAATGTGAGGTGACATTATCAAAAGCAAGACTCTACGTGTCTCATCACATCATAATGTTTTCTAGTTAAAATATGTATTTTAAAAGGATCTTATCCTCCAATAAGAAGGAACCTTATATTCACAATAGGACAGATAATAATTGAAGAGGGCAGTCACAATTAAATGCACATTCTTTAATAGATTTGACCACTTATTCAAGTGAAATATTTTTTAAAATATTAGAAATCTGTTTTTAATTTTAGGACACTATTATTTGTGTCCCAGAATTCCTATGTTTATATTTCTGTCTCTTTAAATGCTTCTAAATGTTGATTTGAAAAATTTAAAAAGGGAAATGACAGGAAATCCTTTTTTATTCAATAAGCAGGCAAATGTTAATAGCGCTTTCCTTCTGGGTACATTTTGATACTAGTTCAAGGTCAACTGGGCCTTGGCAAAATAATGCAAGTTTGACAATTTCAAGTTTATTTATGTAAAAAGCAACAGGTTAATGTATAACTAATATCACGAGGTATCAGCATGAGTAGTATCTATGCACGATATCTTGCAGCTAGGAGCCGGAGGGTTGGATATGTAATTAGACAGTTGTGTATCAAAAAAATCTCATCACAAGAGCAGTTCTGTGGAGAAGTGCTCTTGATGTACGTTAGGCAAATATGAAAAAAGCCTCTATCTGCAACAAATAACAGCTCTTATTATCTGTTTAATCTAAGAAACACGAAAATATAGAGTTTCTGATAAGCCCCCAAGTGACCCTTGATTTGGGGGAAAAAAATGCACTAAAAGAAAGAACTTGGAGCTGTCCATCAGTTTCTAAGACACACAGAAATCCAGAGCAGTGAGGCAATGTACTCTCTGTCTTCATGCATAATACATACCAAATAGGTGAAGTAGTATGTAAAGTGAATTTTAATTGGCTATAATTGTCATTTCATTTAGTAAAGTATTGTCTGGAGACCAGGATATCAATTAGCACACTATGGACTCTGTTACTTATGAAAATATGCGTATAGAGAGACGATGTGCTCAAGCAGTAGATATACTTTAATTAAGAAAATAGACAGTAAATTAAAGACTTTTAAAGTATCAATTAATTGCTATATGGGTAGGTTTTGAGTATCAACTTGGTAAAGTAAAAATCACTGTATATGATTTAAATGAACTAAGAAAACATGTTTTGCCCATATTTTTTTTCTTAAGGCATTCACTTATTATGCTGTTAGAAAAACCCCAGAGATATCTGATAATGGTAAAAAAAAAATTTTTTCTTTAATTTTAAGCTTCGATAGGTATGCATTGCATGAAAACGTAAGAAAACAGTATTAAGTCAAGAGTCTCCCATAAAGATCTCTTTCATATGTCCTTCGTTTCCTCAGAATTAATGGACATTTAGGCATCAATAAGGTAGAAAAAAAGATGATTGATGTATTTTGTTTTATTATTAAATTGTTGGTAACCAAGGCAGCTTTTCTGTTTTCCAGAGGGATGAAGAAGGACCTGTCCCTTTTTAACCACTTGCTCTGAGTGACTTTTATACCCAATATCAGTGAGAAGAGAGGATGAATGTCACCTCTCTTCCCTTCCTCCTCCTGCCTATGCCTACTCCTTCCTTTGATTGACAGCTACTAATAACCTTCCTGCCCTAAGTGCCATGGAGACACTTTATTAGGACAAACAGCCAAGGAAATCTAGGAATGGAGCCAAGTCTGCAGTGAGTTATTATCGGGCTTGTATTTATCTCAGCTTTGTAATTTTTTTTTCAGTGATATGCAAATTTTGAAATAGATCTTCTGCTGTTGAAGGACAGGTCCCTCTGTTAATTGATCCACTGAGATTCACTCTACCCTCTTTTAGCTCTCAGCCAAGGAAACCGGCTACATGAAAGCGGCTCAGAGCCTTACACAGGACACAGAAATTCTCCACACGCTCTTTCCCTAAGAACTTCCACACCGAAAATGAAATTTTGTTTCATAAAACCATGCTCCCTTCTCAATATTAGCTGCTCAGCAGATCAAGCTGATTTGTTTGTTTATTAGTTTCGTAGGAAATACTTTTTCAAATTATAACCGAATGTGATTTCAGATGGGATTTCTATTTTCTGTTGAGATACACAGAGCTCACATATATTGTAAATATATTAAAACTAATTCAGGGAGAATCAACATTTATTTTTTCAGGGGGAGAAAAGAAATGTAGAAAAGACCATGAAGTGGAGAAATCTATTCTCCTCAGGGCAGCTTTTCTTTGTAAAGTGAAAATACAGGTGTATACTACACATCTTTTCATTCTAAGAACATTTCGTATTTGGTATTATATTTTGCTTCTTCATAACTACTCAGGGTGTGTGTGTGTGTGTGTATTTTTGGGCGTGTGTGTGTGTATCTATATGCCTGTCTCAAAAAGTTTACCAATAAGACATTTAAAATGATAACAATAATACATGTCTATTACATTTACATTACCTTGATAGCTTATTTGGCCCTTAAAATGTTTACAAAGCATGTGAAAGCAATATTAGAACAAAGATAAATAAAATGATGAGCTAAACAGCTAACAATTGATTGGTATTCTGCAAGGAGTATATGGCATTAAAGAGGCTGTGAATACACGATCAGAAAGACTCGATTTTGAGACTGAGTTCCACACTATGTTCTCCCTTTCAGCATAAAAAAAAAAGTATGTGTGGAATTGCTCTATAAAGTATCATTCTAAGACAAGATATAAAAAAAATAAAAAAATAACCAACACCAGCAAACTTTATAATGTAGTATTTTTTCCTAAAGCATGGTAGAAAGTTTGGGGAAAGGGCTATGTATTTGTAGAATCACAGCGTACACTGGCATATTAAATGCTTTCAGAAGTCTATCAACAACTATTCTGTTCAACCAAGGATATCCAGAATCAATTCGTGCATGGAACACTTTTTCCAAGTATTATCTATTAGCATTTCTTAGATCGATGGAGAGCATACACGATAACTTTTACACTTTAACATCTAGCAATTTTCACAACAGAAGAAGCTATAACATGTTCCTGATATGCGATTGCTTACTGAAGAGCTGTCTTCCTTAGCACACTGATGCCACAGACACACTAAAATAAAACCCCAGTGAGCTTTCACTTGTGTTACTTTAGAGTGTACCTTCAGGCATCATCTCTCACTCTGTATGAATGAGCTCCTCACAGCTGGTCTCTCGAGTTGCTATTCCCTACAGCAGACATTGTCAAGTGTATGGGGAGTGACTTTTGTCCCCCAGGAGATATTTGACAATATCTAAATTCATTTTTGGTGTCACAACTTGGGAGGGAGGTGCTACTGGCATCTAGTGTGGAAAGACAAGGGACACCACTCAACATCCTACAATGTTCAGGACAGCCCTCCACAGCAAAGGCTTATCCAACCCAAAGTGTCAAGATTTCCAAGGTTGAGAACCAGCCTAGATATTCATCACCATCCTCTCTCAACAGTAAGTGCTTTGCAGCCTGTGTCCTTGGGAGGACCTCTCTGTTTGGTGCCCAGTCCCTCCAAGCCCCACCTCCTTGCACTACACTCAGGTCCAACCTGGGTTCCCAGTCTCCTTAGATTGGATGGTGCTGGGAACATGCTCTTTTCAGCAGAAAGAATGTGTGCTTCTCTGTAGAGCAAGATAATTTATATTTTCTGTTTCCAATCATAATATTGGCTAAAGGTATCTATTTTCCAATAATATTTATCTTAGATTAATAGAAACTCCTAGTGAATCTCAAGCAACCTCACAGAAAAATGCTCTCTAAATACAGAAATCACTCAACAAAGGAATGCTGGTTCCAGTTTACTCTCCCATTCAGTCATTGGGCAGTCCAGGGAACCCATCAGACCTCAGATTTACTATTCATCCGTTCTTTCATTCACTCTTCATAATTGCTGCTTGTGATAAGAACTATTCTGCTATAACATGACTGTTTATTCCTGAGAAACCACAGTTATCCAACAATTGTTTCCTTAGAATTTTTTTAGACTTTCTCTAACAGAGTGTTTAAAAATAAATAATAAAAGTGTTTCTATAGCTATAAGACTATTCCTTCAATAACTAAATATCATTGAGAATACCCAACATTTGACATGTAGATTTTAAAAATATTAGGAATATTAACTTTTCTTGAAACTAGTATGCTTATCAGAAACAAGGGTATTTTTTCACATCTTATCATCTCTTTTATAATCCATTGGTATTAAAAGAGGAATTAAAACCACTTAAATTGAGCAGCAGTAAGAGTTAACAAGACTGCTTCTAGATTTCTTCTAGATCCCAAACAGAATTACCCATTATGGCCCACACAATGCAAATTTATATTCTAACCAACTGACCAAATAGTATAGAGTTTGCTTAAAAAAATATGAACCACAGAAGAAGTACCCCTAATATGATGGTACTAAAAATACAAAGAAAAATAACATGGTCCAAGACCTTTAAAATTTTAGTCCAGTAAACATGCATTGTCAACATTTTGTAAAGATACAATATTCTGTTACCAGTCTCAAAAAGGGAAAATCAGGCTTCAAATCAGCCCATTAGACTGAAAGAAAGAAATTAAGTGTTCTAAACTTAATTGTTATTCAATAAATTCAACAAATGCTCATTGAACTTTGAGATGTCCCAGGAGCTACAATATACTTAATGGAGTTTATCAACGGTAGCACCATTATATCCATTACCTTAAAATAGTTCACCCTCTAGACTGAGTGGATTGAATCCTTGTTCTAGCATTGCCAAGCTCTGTTAGTGGGAAATTATTTAACCCATCTTTGGGGAAAAAAAAAAAAAAAGAATAAAACCATGTTCTGGCATTGGGTGTTTGTGAACATAGAAGATAAATGTAAATTTCTGAGAAGATGCCCAGTGTTGTATGTGCACAACCAAATGCAAACGGTTACTAGATTGTATATATGACAACTAAAGGTAAATGCAAACATCTTTAATGTGGAACCCTCCCAAATCAGCAGAAAATAAATTCAACTAAATTTTCACCACACCGTCACCTATGATAAACTGAGCACATAGCTAAAGCGAGGGAAAATTTTCCATACCTCCTAACACTAAGTAGAAAGCATTACTGGCTATATTTGGACCCCCAATTTATTACTGAGTTCTACATAGTGTTTAAAAATGATGACACAATGTTAATGCATGTTTTGTAATCACCATTTATCTACTCTCCAACACACTATAAAGATTATGGATAAGATGAAGAAACAACCTGGGGAATACACCTCACTTCCTTCCAGGAGCCAATGCCTCTTCCACTAACCAGGTATTTTCCTGTCCAGAAAGTATAGTTTTCGGAGCTTCTCAAGTTGTTTTGTAAAATAAAAGCAAAAGCCAAAGTAAGGGAAAAAAGCTAGAATCTGAGAGGTAGAAATGAAGCAGTTTGAGTTTTCCCTTTAGTAAGAAAAAAAATGATTTATTTAAGATTGGCTTTAAAACTGATAGACTGTTTAGTGGTAGAACTGGAATAAGGTAAGAATGCCTTGCTAGAGCCCTTCAAGCACTATTAAATGGTCCAAATATGTGTCTGTTGAGGGATGAATGGATAAAGAAACTGTGGCATATATAAAATAGGATCTTGTTCAGCCATAAAAACAAACAAACAAACAAAAAAAAACAGAAGGAAATCTTGCCACTTGAGACAACATGGATGAAACCGGAGGACATTATACTTATCAAAATAAGCCAAACATAGAAATAAACAAACAAAACTATATGATCTCACTATATGTGGAATCTGAAAAAGTCAAACTCATAGAAGCAGAGAGTGGCTCCAAGGGGCTGGGAAGTGGGGGGATTGGGGAGATGTTGGTCAAAGGGCAACTTTTCAGTTACAAGAAGGATAAGTTCTGGGGATCTAATGTACAATATGGTGATGGTTACTACAATTCATAATACTGCATCACGTAACTGAAATTTAAGAGAATAGATCTTAAGTGTTTTCAACACACACACACACACACACACACACTCACACATACACACGCGTAACTATGTGAGGTAATACACGTATTAATTTTTTGGATTGTGGTAACGTATATGTACGTTCACAATGTATATGTACGATTTTTGACAATTAAGTTTGTGAACTCATCCTAGAAAATATGCTACATACCTCATTGTTGAATATCACTATGGTCACCTTTGAAGGACTCCCCTTGGGAAGTTATGCACCGACACCAGTGCCTAGTCCACCCTTCAAAGCAATTTTGGAACTCTTTTTCTGGAATAACCATCAGAGCTGTCATCGTATTACCCTTGATGTCCTGAATGTCATCAAAATGTCTTCCTTTCAACATTTCCTGTCTCTCTGGATAAAGAAAGAAGTCATTCAAGGCCAAATCAGGTGAGTAGGGAGAGTGTTCCAAAATTGTTATTTGTTTGCTTGCTAAAAACTCCCTCACGGACAGTGCCATGTGAGCTGGTGCATTATCGTGAGGCAAGAACCATAAAATGTTGCTGAAAAGTTCAGGTCGTCTAACTTTTTTTTAAATTTATTGGGGTGAAAATTGTTAGTAAAATTACATAGATTTCAGGTGTGCAATTCTGTATTACATCATCTATAAATCCCACTGTGTGTTCACCACCCAGAGTCAGTTCTCCTTCCATCATGATATATTTGATCCCCCTTACACTCATCTCCCAAACCCCAGTCCCCTTACCCTCTGGTAACCACTAAACTATTGTCTGTGTCTATGAGTTTTTGTTTGTCATTTGTTTGTCTTGTTCTTTTGTTGTTTTTGGTTTATATACCATACATCAGTGAAATCATATGGTTCTCTGCTTTTTCTGTCTGACTTATTTCGCTTAGCGTTATACTCGCAAGATCCATCCATGTTGTCACAAATGTTCCTAAATCATCTTTTCTTACTGCCAAATACTATTCCATTGTGTGTATATACCACAACTTCTTTATCCATTCACCTATCGAAGGACATTTTGGTTGTTTCCATGTCTTGGCCACCGTAAACAAAGCTGCAATGAACGTTGGAGTACACGTGTCTCTATAGAGAAATGCTTGGGGGCATAGATATTTCTCCCTTTAGCTCTGTTAGTAGTTGCTTGGTCTCTGCCATGAGCGTTGGGTTCAGCCGTGTTATATGCTGCCCCCTCAGCCCTGTGGGCCATAAGCGGAGCCCTAGCAATTCTTGTTCTTCCCTCTCCCGCAGCTGCGGTACTTCCGGGATGAAGCGAGCTCGGAGCACTGAGCTAGGTCTGCGTCCTGCGCCCGCGTGGCTCCGTCTCCGCACTTCTCCCTTCCCTCCTCCCCCGCTTGCATGATTTGCCCACCTTTAGGTGAATTCAGTAGTGGGCCTCTTTGTCTTCCCTGTCTCGTGTGCAGGGAGTCCTTTGTGAAGTTATTGTTGTTTGATTAGTTGTAAATTCCAGGAGAGCTTTACAGAGGCTCACCTCACACCGCTATTTTGTTCTGAATCGTCGTCTAACTTTTTCATGCAGCCTTACAGCACGTCCAAATAGTAAACTTGGTTAACTATTTGTCCAGTTGTTACAAATTCATAATGAATAATCCCTTTAATGTAAAAAAAAAAATGTTAGCAACATCATTGCAACAAGTTTGTCAACATAATTGTCAGATGTCACATACATACATATACATATATATCACATTTTTTAGAAGCAGGTACATTTCTAGACATAGTTTTCCTAAAAATATACACTTTCAGACATATATCTAGTGCAAAATTTAAAACCCTTATGCAGTAGGTAAAATGCAAATTAATCACATTATTTTATTGAGATCTTGGATCCATAACATGGGCTTCTGCAAACGAGCCTCATTGACTGATGATTCTGTGCATTGAAACACACTAACATAGAATTCTGTAATGCTCCATTCACATCCACAAAAATGTTTGTTTAAGAAAGTTATCAGAATATGTTAATTATAGTTGTCAACATGGCATTTTCTAAGAGAAAATATTACTTGTGCATAAAGAATAATAACTGGGATAAGTTACATCAAATGCAGAGGTGGAATATATGTGATGCAGGCGATAATTTGAATCACTTTTCTCAAAAGAAAAAAATATAAATGAGTGTGGAAGAATCTGAATTGACTTGTGAAAGATCTCATCCAGGCCAATCCCCTTCCTCTGACCATCCTGTGAGTTAATCACGGTCAACATGTATTTTTGAGGACTTGAATGTCAATATTCTAATAGTATAGCTGTTTGAAACTAACAACAAAACCGTACTGCCCCACATTTTTCTCTTTGGGCTCAATGTATATTTGTAAGCAGATTTCTGTTTTTAATTAAAGTTTATTTGGGTGACAATTGTTAGTAAAGTTGCATAGGTTTCAGGTATACGATTCTGTAATACATCATCTATATGTCACATTGTGTTCATCTCAAATTTGGGAATTTTGTCTTTTATGTTTTTGGAATGCCTGAGAATGTCTAGCACAGGTGGTTTAGCAAAACAAAAATAAGTAATAGTTCTATTCTGGCTTCTGAGTTCAGAACATTCCTCAGCAGGGTGTTGTTGATTGACAAAATCTAAGTGAGTGCTTCCTCAAAGGCTCTCCTCCCTTTGGGATAAAATGGAAATTCCTTGGCTTGGCTTCAAAGCCTTCCCTGGTCACTTCACTCCCATCCCCCTCCTTCGCCCTTCTCTAACATTAATTCTCTTTACTCACCTCTCACACTTCACTTCCAAACTACTTGAAACTCACTTAAAACTTTGTATTTGCTTTTTCCTTCAGACCCACACCCCTTTCAGTAGTTATGCCTTATTCCTCATTTAAAGGTCGTCTCTAGGCCATCTTTATTATATATCCTTTTTTTTTTTTTTGAACTCCTGCTCTTTCCAGTTGTTAGATGGAGCTCCATGCCTTTGCTTACATGCCGAGATATCTATGTACCCACCACAATACCCATTCATTCATATTATCTATTTGTATCTTAGAAAGACAACAGAGTGTCTTTGGTACCCTTTGCCTAATACGGTGTCTAGCAGTTAAAAGAGCCTAAATAAATCTTGAGTGAGTGAATACATGGATGGGTTTGCTTTCTTTTTTCTCTAAGTATTAGAGCATGAGAGTATCCTGGGAGCATATACCTTAGTTCTTCATTAAATTGTGTTCTCTGAACTGTAGCGTTCATTATCATGCTGAGAGAAATTTACCAAACATTTGCTTGGAAAGCATGAGCAGCCCTTAAATTAAAGTTAGGAAATATGTAATGTATATCATATATGATACACATGATAATTTTTTATATTTGTATAAATTATAACTATATAAAGTGCATTATTGATCCAGATAGATTTCTCATTGAACTTGACAAAAAGGTTGCTGATGCTAAATGTGATCAGCACATTTAGTTCTGTTTCAGAAAAGAAGCATATGTTGGGGGTTAGAGCTGCTTCTTTCTCGTACCCAAAGAATACGAGTGGAAAGGATTTACTGGTATGCGTGTGTGTGCATGTGCATGTGTGTGTGTATGAATGTGTGTGTGCATGTGAGTGTGAGTGTGTGACAGTGAGTGTATGTGCGCCCATGTGTGTGTATGAGTGTGTGTGCGTGTGTGTGTGTGTGAGTGTTTGTGCTGGGATTGGATGGGAGGGTTGAAGTGGGTACGAGCAGGTGGGAAGCTAAACTAAGCAACGTTGAAAGTGAATAAGTGAAGACAAAGTAAGCCCATGTAAGGGAAGAACTGGTTTCCAAACTCAGGGAAGGACTCTACAGTGTTTCAAAACTCCAAGTTGCCAGGAGTGCTGAGGGCTTTCACGTACAGAACCATGACTCTGAGGCCCAGGGTTGAGCTGAAGCACAAGTAAAACAAGACCACAAGAAACAGAGAAGAGGCGAGTTGGGCTTCTAGAATACTGGCTTCTGTCAATCAAACTGTTTTGTGTATGTACCCTGAAACAAACATATTTATTTCTTTTTAAATTATATGAATGCATTACTGCTGTATATTGTGTATTTTTAAAACTTTCATAACTAAAAATCTGAAAGGATGAGGTAGATTGTCACAAAGACTCTCTCCACAGGTTACTTATTTTTCAAAGGGAAAAAGAAAGTGTACTCTTACTGAATATCTCTCATAGATACCACCTTAACATACTGATAAAGAAAAACACACAAAAAAAAACAGACAATAACAAGTTTGGGTAAGGAAATATGGATAAATTGAAATACTCATACATTGCTGGTGGGAATGTAAAATAGTGAAAACATTTTGTGTACAGTTTGCCAGTTCTTCAATAAGTTAAGCATAAAGTTATATGAACCAACAATTCCACTCCTAAATATATACCTCAAATAATTGAAAACACATGTCCACACAAAAATTTTTACCTGAATGTTCATAGCAGTATATTTCATAATAGCTACAAAATGGAAGCCATCCAAATGTTCTTCAACTGAATGAGTAAATAATATATGGTCCATTCATACAATGGGATATTATTCAACTATAAAAAGCAATGAAATCCTGACACTTGCTACAACCTGGATGAACCTTAAAAACACTTTGCTAAGTGAAAAAAGCCATAAAGAAAGGCTATGTGTCATATGATTTCATACCTATGAAACGCTCAGAATAGGCAGATCTATAGAGACAGAAAGCAGATGATTCCCAAGGGGCTGAAGGTGGAAAAAGTGACTGCTAATGTTTATGAATGGGGTTTTTTTGAGGTGATTAAAATGTTCTGGAATTAAATAGTGAAAATGGTTGTACAATTTTGTGAATACACTAATAGTTACTGAATGGTAGATTTTGAAAGGACAAATTTTATGGCATGTAAGTTATAGATATTTATAAAATAACATTAAGTGCCATCCTGCAAAATTGTTGGTCTAAACTCTAAAAATGTCTGCATCATAAAAAACAAAAAAAAATGGTGAAATGTTTTAGATTTAAAAAGCGTATAACGTAACACATGATCTTTGATTAATTCTGTATAAGAAAGAAAAAAGTAGATAAGACTTCACTCTGACAGATGGCGCTGTATATTGGGTACTAGTTTTGTTTCAATGCTGAATTTCCTGAGTTTAACCCTTATATTGTCATTGTATAGGAAAGCATCTTTGTTCTTTGGAGATATATCCTGAAGTATTCAGGTACTCTGATGCCTGTAACTCTCAAATCGTTCAATAACAATAATCTTAAAAATTATATATATATATAAGTAAACGTAGCACGATGTTAGCATCTGGTGAATCTAGATATAGGTATATGGGTATTTATTGTACTATCGTTAATGACTCTTCTGCTGTAGATTTTATACTTTTCACAATAAAAAGTTGGGAAAATAAAATGATGGAGGAAAACAAGTATAAATAGATATGTTAATATTTTAACTGCACCTCAATGCACAGTCTGTGCAACCACAGATGAAAATTGTCACGTCTAGAACAACGATTTTTAGTTTCTAGGGTCTGGTGGCTTGTGTTAAACCTGCCTTTAAAGTATTAAAACTTTTAAAAGTTGTAATATACATGTTAGTCACCTTCAAATGAAATGTCTCAATATCTCTGCTTGCATGCTGTCCCTCTCAAAATTTGATATATAACAGCACTTTGGTCAAAGAACAAATTAAAGCTTCCGTTCTTGGTGAAGTAGCTTGTAAACACCATTAAGTACTGTTAACAACAACGTTGAGTGGACATAAAGTGGAATGAAAAGTTAGGGATGTTCTCAGCTGAGCAATGCAATCAACCCTGGATTTCTTTTTGCTAGAAAGGATTGATTGTGCTCTGAATTGTCTGAGCGTGATGCATGAGGCTCCTTGTCACTTCACACAGCAGTGAGAGCACTACATTTGCATAGCCTCTCCTCCTGGTGCCATCTCCTCTAATGGGGACATTGAGTACAAAAAAAAAAAAAAAATGTGTGCCCCCTGTGATAAGTGCCTTTCCCGGATAAATGCAGATCTAACGGTGCCCACTCCAATAATAAAGCACAGAACAGTGAGGAATATTCTAAGAAGAGGAAAATAACCAGCTTCCCCATGTATAGATAATGATTCAAAGCCTCTTAAAAGATTTTTCTTACTCATGTTTTTTCTAACCTCTATGTGTTTCTTATATTTCATACAGAGTGTTTTTTTTTTCTTTTGCATTACTGTGTATTTGTTGCATTAAAATGAAAGGAAACACTATACATTACATTTTATGCATTATTTTATGTAAGAAATCAGAAAATGTTTTTACTTGCTAGGGCACAGAAATGAAGAGAGAAAACTATTACTAGGCATTGGATCTAGAAATAAAACCACAATCCAGTTGTTCTGCCAACATGTCACTAGGGTACACTATACACAGAGAGTCCAGCAGGTGAAATGAAAAAGCTGATAGGTGTGAGGAAGGTCCTGAATCCAGACAGCATTATTCATTCGAAGGGGAACTTCTGATCATGTGCTGTATTGAAGACTTCCCTCCGAGCTCCAAGTTGATGGGGAAAAATAACAACAGGATCTCTTCCTAACCATCAAAAATAAAATACAATAATATTAAGGCTACACTTCCATAGGACTTCTTCATTGACAAAGGGGAAAAAATAATTTTGCAGAATGGTGACTTCTTTTATAGATGTGTCTAAGACCCACAGTGCTTAGGTTTTGCTTCAGATATTTTTTAAGCCCCAGGGTTAGACAAAACCTAGGTCCATGCTACAAATCTTCCTGGACTAAATCTGTTTTCCATGTGCATTTCCCCAGGCTTCCTCCGTCAAACTGCTGTAACCATCCTCCATCCATATTCACAGAAACCTCTTTGGTGAACCCACTGCCCCTTCTGTACTTGCAAGCATAGCCTCGGCAGACAACGGTGATCGTGGGTAGAACACACCTAACATGAAATGAAACTCCATGAACCAGCATGTGGTAGAAAATAATACTCCAGGCCACTCCCTCTGTATTTCCAAATTGTATATAAATTAAAAAGATAATCTCACTGAATTTTTAAAGCTTTGTTCCCCTTGTTTTTAGGGGAAAATTATTTGGTTTTGAAATTTAAGAAACGTTCTTTTTTTTTCTCTGTAATTTTTTAGTGAAAGTCAAGTGCCCGTTCACATTGTTTTATGCCACTTTCATTCTTTTTTTAAATCTTTATTAAATTTATCAGGGTGACATTGGTTAGTAAAATTACATAGGTTTCAAGTGTATATTTCCATAATACATCATCTATCTATTGCGTTTTGTGTTCACCACCCAGAGCCACTTTCATTCTTAGGGAAACTGCCAGTATCATTGATTTAATTAAACTTTATAAATTACTTGTACTTGATCTATTGCTTTAATGTTACAATTAGATTATTTAGTTATGTAGTATTTTACCTAACTCTTACCTCCAGATGTTATGATTTAATTTATATGTTTGTGATCTGGGCATTGAGACATTTTAAAAGTTCCATTGCGTAATTTTAATCTTTAGCAAAATTTGGGAATGACTGGATTAGAAGACAGTAGTGTCCTAATATTTGATTTTGTGGATTTTGCTTACTGTTGTTATGTGGAAATACAACACAAAGTATTTCAGGATAAAATCATTGTGTGTCCACCATTATTATATGTGATATAAATATATCTAATATGACGTAGAAAGAGAATGATAAAGCACATGAGACAAACTGTAATCAATTGTTGAATCTGGTTAAAGGATATACAGGTGTCCCAGGTGCTACTTTAACTCATTTTCTAAAAGTTTAAAATTGTATCAAAATAAAAATTACGAAAAATCATCTGACCTCACTTCTTAAGTATACATACTTTCACATTTTTCTTTCACTATTCAGCGACATTTTGTTTTCTTTTTTCCCCACTTTTTTATGTTAGTATAATGAGACTATACATGTTTTATAATGAGATACATGTTAGTATAATGAGATACATGTTATGTTAGTATAATGAGATACATGTATGTTAGTACATGTTTTACAGATCAGATAGTCACAGGGATGTAAAGTGCAGCATAGGGAATATAGTCAATAATATTGGGACAACTATTACTGGTGTGAGATGACTACTAGATTATTGGGGTGATTACTTGGTAAGGTACCAAGTAAACTGTCTAATCACTATGTTGTAGACCTGCAACTAATAATAATATTGTATGTCAACTAGGATTGAAAAATAAATTATATATATATATATATATATATATATGTTATATATATAAATTACATATGTTTTACTGAGATACCATGGACTCACAGGACTATTTGTAAAAAAATCACATCCTTTTCACATCCTACATTTAATAGCACTTAACAGTTTTCAAGGTCATTTCAGAAAATTATTTCATTTGGTTCCTTCAAAAATCCAGGGAAGTGCTTATGGTAAGAATTATTATGGCCATTTTACAAATGAGAAAACTAAAGGTCACAGGTTATCATTACTTGACCATATTTGCAGAGTTGGTGGGTTCGGAAAAAGTGACATAACATCTACATACTGCCTTGGTGGGGGCTCCTCTCTATGAGGCAGTTCATTACATATTTGATAGATGATTGCATTGGTTTCCTACGGCTACTGTGACAAATCACTGCACACTTAACGACTTAAAGCAACACAAATTTATTATTTTACAGTTCTGGAGGGCAGAGTTTAAAATGGGTCTGCAGAGCTGCATTCTTTCTGGATGCTATAAGAGAGAATCTGTTTTCTTTCCTTTTCTAGCTCGTAAAGGCCACCTACATTCCTTAGCTCATGGCCTTTTCCTCCATCTTCAAAGCCAGTAATGTTAATATCCTTTCTCTGACTCCTTGCTTCTCTCAATAGGGACCCTTGTGATTATATGGGTCCCATTTGGATAATCCAGGATAATCTTTCATCTCAAATACTTAATTTAGTCACATCTGCAACCTCTATTTTTCTATATAAGGTAACATATTCATGGATTCTAGGGAATAAGACTTTGAAATCTTTAGGGGACCATTACTCAGCATAACATCATCTTATAGAATTCTCTTCCATATACCTGAAACTTCCAGTTAATGTCTTACTGTTACTTATTTATTTTTAATTAATGGGTATTTGAGAAAACCTTCCTTAATAAGAAGAGAATACAAAAAATAAAAAATCAGAAAAGTAAAAAGGATGAGAGAAAGAATTCTTCTGCAGAAGCAGAAGAAAAGTTTAAACACATTATAAGTAGTATCTTTATAAAAATGATAATAACATCTAAGTGGAACTTTTGTTTTTTAGGAATGGTTTGCTATGAATAAAATAACAGCATGAAAAGCACGTCTAAATCAAAACTGAAAAACTGAAATGAAAAATTCAAAAGAAATGTTGCAATAGGAACTCATAGGTATCTCTGAAAATGGAAACAAAAATAAAAGAAGAACTTAAAATAGGAAAGAAAGATAATAAAATTAGCGTGCAATTGAGGTGGTGCAACATGTGACTAAAGGAATTTTGGAAAATGAAGAAGAGATAATTAACCAAGAAAAACGAAACAAAAACAAATCTGCAACATTTTTTTTTACGCTAAAAACCATGAATTCCAGAATAAAGAATATGAGACTCCAGATTTAAACTGTTCAGGGTAGAAATCAACAACACTGACACATTTCAGAACACAGGGCATGAAAATAATATTCCAAAAGAAAGACTGGATAGCTCATACAGAAATGAATGGAATCAGAATGCAAGCATTAATGCATGCTTTGGAGAAAAGTCAAAAACTGAGTTTAAATTTTCAAGGGAATAAGACTTTTGCCCTAGAATTTTATACCCAGACAAAGAGTAAAATAAGGGAGATGGTTGAATAAACATTTTTCAAATAGGCAAGTATATTTCAGATATGCAAAGACTAAAAAAGCTTGACTTCCTCCCACGTATTGTCTCCTAGGGACTACCGTAGTGTGTTCTTTGGTAAATCAGAGAGTAAGCCCAGAAAGCAGAAGCTCCAGAATTCAGGAAATTCTGAGTCTTCACACTATAAAACATCAAAGAGTTGCCCTGAAATGAGGTCTGTGCAGCAGATCTGGAGGGAAAACAATCAGAAGAGGAAAACACAGGGTATGTGATGTTGCTCTTTAAGAAGGGAGCAGAGGGATGGTTTGAATTTTTAGCAAGTTCTCAGGTGATGCTGACGCTGCTGGTTTTGAAAGTACACTTTGATAGCCACTGTGCTGGGGCGTCACCTCTGTGGCTCGGGGCTTTCTTCTGGCTGCAGATGCACATCAACCCAGTTACAGAAGACAGACCTGATGTGACAGGAGCTCAGCCACCCTCACCGTGAAAGGAGTTGGTGGATAAATACCTGAGCTTTCTTGCCCTTAGGTAGGATGACTGAATCTCCAGGTAGGTAATTGGCTTGATGATAAATTTTTTATTGGTTTCTCTCTCTTCCTTGTGTCACTTCATTAATTCTCTACCACCGTTTCTTGAAATACTGTCTTGATAAAGCTACTCGTTCTTGAATGGCTCGGATTCAGCTTCTTGGAGAACCCAAAGCATAATAGCGTGGGCTCAAGAAAATTAGTTTAATTAAATCAGGATAAAAACAATTTAAAGCATTAAACAGCAGTTCATTAAAACACTGTAGTATAGGTATTTGTTGTTCTTACACACTGCCGTTCACATGGTTTATCTACTGTGCAAGAATGGGTACCATATTAGAAATGCTTTTTAAAATTACTTTCAAATTCACGTTAGTCATTTTGATTTTTCTTCATTTTTGAAAGCTAATTACCAATTGTCCTATTGAAATTTGAGTGGTCCTGTGAAAAGTAAAAATGATCATTAGTATTTATTTAGCAGGTAGGACATTGTTGACAGGCTCACAAGTGCCACAAAAACTTGAGTACGGAATTTAAATGATTTTTATTGGTGCAGACTTGCAAGGGGTAACATTTCTACCCACTAATCTGGGAACAAGGAAATCTGTCAAACAGGAGGCATTTTTAAACGCTGAGACATGAGAATAATGCTCGTCAGTTTTCCTTGGTGGACAAAGTGAGAGCGAAAGGTTTAGATCCTTAAAGAAAAGAGAAAGAAGTACATTTCAAAATCTGGGTGATACCGCAGGTGACAGGGACCCCACTGCCTGAGGGCACTTGCATGGGCCACCGCAGCTTCCGTCACACAGGCTCCTGAAAGCGTGGTTTTATCCTCAGGCAAAGCTACATGGATTCAGTGAAAACTCCTTTCTAACATCAGATGGCATGTCACAGTGCCGCACACTGTCTTCTTGCCGAGCTTATAATGAGTTTTCCTCTCTGCTATTACCTGAGCCCCAAAATGCACATGAAAGGGACTCTGTCAATTAACATTTGGATCAAAATATAACCTACATTACTACTGACATAGTTTCATGGAGACAGTCCTGCAGAGTCCAAATGTCTACTCATATAGTTTCAAAACTCTATTACTAAGAAGGCATAATGTTCAATTAAGAAGAGGTGATCCCTTGGGATGCACAAAAATATAAGAATTCTGTATATTACTACTAATGTGTTATTAGTTAATACATTGGCAGTTTCCTTATAGTTCTGCTCCTATCACTCACTGTCGAGAGAATCAGAAAATTTGAACTCAACTCCTGACTTTATTACTGAGAAGCCAGACCATCTTGGTTGAATCTTGCTCCCTCCCTGCCCATTCCCCCTACAATGAAAAAAATGTCCTTTTTTATTAAAAGAGGAAGTTTGACTACATGACCTCAAAGACGACTTCAACTCACAGTCACTTTCTTCTGTCTTGTCTTGTCAGTGTCTCACTATCTGGTGGGCATTCGTGAAACCATGAAGCCAAACAAAGCAGGAGAAAGGCTGGCATGTATCCAAAGATGAAAGATAAAAATAGCAAAAACAACAAAAACATAAGTGGCCATAAACATAACTAAGGCCTGTGTGTCTTCACACTATGTTTTTCTTTCTTTTAGGTGCAGCTGTATACCCACAGATCTTTTTTCCCTCTGGCTCTGGTGCGTAGAGAGAGGCTCAGCCCTAAGGCAAGGGTGGAAAAGTGACCGAGGCAGAATTTCTACTTCTGACAGGTAAAGGGCTTGGAAATTTTGTTCCTGTTTTTCCAACACTAAAAAACAAATGAAAATCGGTGACTTTACTTGGATCCATCAGAGAACTACAATAAACTACCACCCGAAAAGATGGAGAGACGTATAAATCTTGAGGTCCAGCATTACACCCAGAATCTGCTTTCCTGGAAACAAAGCCAATGGAGACATAAACTGGTATGAACAAACAAAAGGTATTTCTGACAAACAGCTAGAAGTTGCATGTGCACTATTGTGAGAGTAAGTTTTCAGTGGGACATGGTTTTCTGCGGGGGCACATATGTTCTTAGGGTTTACCTCCGGGAACTTTATTGGTTTCTCAGTCTAAGGTTTTGAGTGAAATCTACTCCTGGCTCTGGAAGGGTGAGAGGAGGTATAATCATTATGAAATGAATGAACTTCCAGAGCCTTCTAGGTAGCAAAGGCCTACTTTTCAGGAGAAGAGACTAGGTCAGAGCTTCATCCAACCTGGATGGACATTTCCCTGACTCTAACCCCTTCTATCCTTTTTCACCTAAGGAAACAAGGGCTAAGAAACAGTGGTGAAGGACGCAGACTTGGGAAATAAGACTGCTAACAGATTAGATCATGAGATTATAGACATCTCCCCTTCCCCATCACAGGGCTCAAAGATCTGCAAGACAAGGGCTCTGTCTAAGGAAAAGATCTTGGGAAGCTGAAGGACAAGTGGAGAGATAAGACACTAGAAGAATTTGTAGCCTGTGGCACCTTCAGCGATGGCAAACATTACACACTTTACAGAAGGAAAACATCTGTGTTGAAGGATAAGAATTACAGTATATTTCTCCTCAGAAAACGTATTAGGGAAACTACCAAACGTTTTTAAAGAAATGTAATTGGCATGTTAAGAGAAAATATACGATGGAATATAAAATGCTCAATTCAAACCAGAGAAGTCAGAAATAAAAGAGGAAATAAACAAAACACAAGTATGATGACTAGAAAACAGTTACAAACATGGCAGATAATACTATATCAATAGTTACTTTAAATATAAATGACCTTAATACACCAAATGAAAAATGGAGTTTTTCAAAATGGATATGTTGTCTACAAGAAATTTATATTAAATATAAAGATTCAGTTAAGTTAAAGAATGGAGAAAGATACAATGCTACACTAATAAAAAATAATGTATTAGCTATACTAATTTCAAACAAAGCAGACTTCAGAACAACATAAATTATGAGGGATAGCGAGGAACATTGCACATTGATTAAGAGGTCAATTCTCCAAGAAGACAAAGCCATCTTTAGCAAGTATTCACCGAAAAAGAGTGTCAGAATACGTGAGGCAAAAACTGATACACTGTAAGAAACAATAGATGAATCCACTATTATAGTTGAAGATTTCCAACATATCTTTCCTTAAATGATTGATCAAACAGGCATAATATAAGGTGATAGTTGACCTAAATAATCTTATTATTAATTTTAACTAATTACCATTTATATAATACTAAATTTAACAATAGAAGAATATATATTCTTCCAAGGTCAATCAGAACATTCATAAGGTAAACCACATTCTGGCCACACAATACACATTAAGGAATTCAAACAGGTAGAAATAATACAGTGTATATTCTCAGGCTGCAGTGGAATTAAACTAGCAATCAATAACAAAAAGATCACTAGAAAATCCCCAAATATTTGAAGATTAAATAACACACTTCTAATAACAGACTAGTCAAAGAAATACCAAGAAAAAAAAATTAAAAATACTTTGAACTAAATGAAAATATAAATACTTTCATCCAAATTTGTATGATACAGCAACACAATGCTTAGAGAGAAATGTATAGTATAGGAAACATGTATCAGAAAAAAAGAGATCTAAAATCAATAATCTAAGCATTCACCTTAACAATCTACGGAAAGAAGAGCATAAAGACCTAAATCAAGCATAAGAAAGGAAATAATAAAAGTTTTAGCATAAATTAATGACATTGAAAACAGAAAACCAATAACAAGAATCAATAAAACCAAAAGCTGAACAAAATTGAAAGATCTATAAAACTAAAAGACATCTGGTGATGTTAAACAAGAAAAACATTAGATGGCTCAAATTTCCAATATCAGAAATGAAAATGGGGTTATTACTATTGGCATCATGGATATTAAATGATAATACTATGCTGTACACCTGAAACTAATATAAAATAATACTGAATGTCAACTGTAATTGAAACATAAAATATTTTTTAAATGATAATAAATGAATACTATGAAAAAATACATGGCCAGAAAGTTGATATCTAAGTGAAATGGACCAACTTCTTGAAATACGCACACTACCAAAATTACTACTGGAGAAATAGGTCATCTGAATCACTCATAACTACTAAATACTTTCAATTAATAATGAATAGTATTGCATAAAATAAAGCACCAGACCAAAATGGTTGCACTGGTGAATTCTACTAAATATTTAGAAATTACATATACCAACTCTTCACAATCTCTTCCCCCTCAAAAATAAATAAATAAGTAAATAAATAAATAAAAGCAAAAGGAACACTACCTAACAGAATCTATGAAGCCAGGACTACAAAAACACCAAAACTAGACAAAGGCATTACAAGAACGAACAGTTATAGACCAATTTCTCTCGTGAACATTGAAGAAAACATCCTCAACAAAATATAAGCAAATGAAACCCAACAATGTATAAAAATAATTTTATGCCATGACCTAGTGGGACTTACTTCAAGGGCGTAAGGTTGGTTCAGCGTTCAAAACCTCATGGACACAATCCACCATATTAACAGATTAAAGAAGAAATACTAACATCAGTTCATGCAGAAATAGCATTTGACAAAATCCAATGCCCATTCCTGGGGCGAGATGCGGGAAAACTCTTCAGCAAACTGGAAATTCAGGGAAACATACTGAATTTCATAAAAGACATCTAAAAAATATTGTATGATTAACATAATTCTTAATGTTGAGAAACTGGATGATTTTCCGGTAAGATCAGGAACAAGACAAAAATGTTATTTCTCACACATATACTTCATGCTGAAGTCCTAACTACCAGAAAAAGACAAGTAAAAGGCATAAAAGTTACATAGATTGGGAAAGAAGGAATAAAACAGTCTTTCTTCATAGGTGACTTGATTGTCTATGTAGAATACCTAAGGAAATGATCAAGTAACTCCCGGAACTGAGGTGAGTATTCCAACAAAGCAGAATATAAAGTTAATATTAAAAATTCAGTTACTTTCTTATGTACAAGAAATGGAAATTGGAATTTGAAATTTTGAAAATACCACTTACAATAGTACCAAAATAATGACACACTTACGTATAAAGCTAACAAAATATATCAAGGAATTAGGTGCAGAAAACCACAATGCTTTTAAGGAAGAAATTAAAGAAAACCTAAATACATGGAGAAGCAGTTCATTTCATGCATTACAAGACTCAATATTGTGGAGATGACAATTCTTCCCATCTTATTCTATAGAGTGAACACAGTCTCAACCACAATTCCAGCAAGCTTTTTTGTATGTATCAATTAAGTGACTCAAAAGTTTATAGAAAGGTCTTTTCATCAAATGGTGCTGAAAATTGATTGTGTGCAAAACATAAACCTAGACACAAACTTTACACCTTTCCCCAAAATTAGGTAGAAGTAGATCACAGGTTTAAACAGAAAATTATGAAACTCTTAGAAGAAAACTTAGAAGGAAATCTAGATGATCTTGAGATCAGTGATGTGTTTTAGATAAAATATCCAAAGCATGGTCCATGTAGGAAAAAAATTGATAAATTGGATTTTATTAAAATTTAAAACTTCTGTTATGGAAATGAAATTAAAGCCACAGACTGGGAAAAAGTATTTGCAAAACATATTTCATAAAGGCTTTATATTCACCATATACAAAGAACTCTTAAAACTCAACAATATGGAAATGGACAATCCAGTTAAAAAAAAAAATGGATAAAGGATCTGAATAGACTCCACACAAAAAAGTGATCTACTATGTCCAACAAGCACATGAGAAGATATTCAATGGAATTTGTCCTTAGGAAATGCAAATAAGAATATAAATGAGATAATACTACATATTTATTAGAATGGCTAAAATTTTTTTAAAAATACTGGTGAGGAGAATATATATATATATAGTGCACTAAGAACTTGCATTCGTTGTTGCTTAAATGCAAAATGGTACAGACCCTTTTGAAAACAGTTTGGCATTTTCTTATAAAGTTTACCATACAACCCAGCAATTGCACTCCTGGATGTTTGCTCTAGTGAAAACTTATGTGCACCCAAAAACTTGCATGTGAATATTTTTAATTACCCCAATCTGGAAACAACCAGTATATCCTTGAACAGGTGACTGAACACAGAAGTATGTTGTATCCATAAACTAAAAGGAATGAGTTGTCAAGCCCCAAAAAGACACTGAGGAATCTTAAATTTGACCCTTGAAAAACACAGTTTTGAACTGCGCAGTTCCACTTATATGTAGATTTAAAAAAAAAATTAATACGGTAAGTGCATTTTCCCTTACTATGATTTTCTTAACATTTTCTTTCCTCTAGCTTACTTTATTGAGAGAATACAGCATATATTAATAACACATATAACATACAAAATATGTGTTAATTGATTATGTTATCTGTAAAGCTTCCAGTCAACACTAGGCTATTAGCTAAGTTTTGGGGAAGTAAAAAACTGCATGTTGGTTTTTTTTTGTTCGCCTTGTGGGGAGTGGTGTCCCCAATCCCCACATTGTTCAAGGGTCAACTGTCTATTGTTAAGTGAAAGAAGCCAATCTGGATGGTAATATACAGTATGATTCCTTTTATATGACATTCTTGAACGGCAAAATTACAGAACCGGTAAAAAGATAAGTGGTTGCCAGGGTTTTGGTGGGATGGGGAGAGGGCATTAAATCCATGAAACAGGATTTTGTTTTGTTTTTTTGTTCTAATCCAGTTATCTCATCAATATTTTTGTTCCTAACTGTTACCATAGATTATGTGTCCCAGCACCATTATTAAATTTCCTTTCCCTTTGAATTACTAAGTTACCTTTGTTAAATATTAATTGATTTATGATTTATGTCTATACTTACACCAACACAGGTGTGTATATATTGTATGTATGTATGTATGTATGTATTTATTTTTTGCAGTGAAACTATTCTGTATGATACTATAATTGTGGATATAGGATACTATGCTTTTTTCAAAACCCAATAAAATTTACAGCACCAAGTGTGTACCTTAATGTATTGAAATAAAATAATTATTTAGGAAGTCAAGAGAGTCCCACGATCATATGCAGGATGTGTACAAATAATTTAATTGTATTACAGTTGTATTGAATTGTCTCACTTAATGGGGTAGAGAAGATATGCTGACGAAAGTACCTTTGAAAATGGTACATTCCAGAAAAAAAGAAAAGAAAATGAGTAACGTCCACCAAAGGCTAATGAAACTGCACAAGCACTCTATTCTAGCAAGGTCATCAAAGCCAATGCAAGTCTTAGAAATTGCCTAAAGAGATACGAGGACTAAATGTAAGATGGAACAGAAATGCACATAATTAAAAACAAGGAAATCTGAATAAAATACGGACTTCGGCTAATACTATATCCACCGGGGTTAAACTGTAACAAATGTAATATAAGATGGCAACACTAGGGAAATTGAGGGGGAGGTGTATGGGAACTCTGTAGTATCTTCATAATTTTCTGTGCATCTGAAGCTCTTCGAAAATGTTTATTTAAAAAAAATGCAGGGAGCCAAACTAAATTTGAATTTAGATAATGAGTGATTTTTACTTTAAGTATGTCCTATGGGGTATTTGGAACATACTTCTCCTGGAAA
Organism: Rhinolophus hipposideros; assembly: GCF_964194185.1. Classification (NCBI taxonomy): domain Eukaryota; kingdom Metazoa; phylum Chordata; class Mammalia; order Chiroptera; family Rhinolophidae; genus Rhinolophus; species Rhinolophus hipposideros. The sequence goes on along the minus strand of NC_138058.1, from coordinate 7,864,394 downwards.
TTGTTGGTTGCCCGAAGTTTGTATTTAACAGTATAAAACTACGCTGCACATAAGAGGTATTCAGTAAATGCCTGCTGAACAGAAGCATACCCTTTAAATAGAACAGCTCTCATGAACTCCTTGATAAAAACAATAACAGCACTGAAAACCTGTCAGTTATTTATTATTCTAGAATGACCTTATTCTACTTGTCCAGCTTCTCCTCTTTCTAATTCGACTCCATGTCAGGTGTCCAGTTCATCTTTTGCTCTCCTGTGGCAATGGGAGTGGGCTGGATGGTTATAACCTGGAGCAGGTCCCTAATTTCCATTTGGGAGAATTTTAGAGGCAACTATGGGAGAGGGGCTAACAAAGGAAAAGTTCATTTATACGGATTTGAAGGAAGCAAGAATTACAGCTAAAATGATAATTTGGGATTATATTTAAAAAGTAAAATGTCCTTTACATTACACTCAATGGACAAGTGTTTAAGGCTTTTAAGCAGGATATGCTTTTAAGCAGGATATGGATTGTTGTGGTGTTAAGGAGGAGGCTGCATTGAGCATGGAGAGAAAGGAGGCATGTGGGTAATGTGTCTATAATAGGATTAATTTATTTTAAAGGAAGAATATGAAGAAGTCACTGAGTTTCCATCTGGATTTTTCTTTGTTTGCACATCTTCTCAAGTCCTTAACAGATTTTATCATGACCTTAGTAAATTTTTGAGTGAGCAAGCTTAGATAGAAAATAAAAATATATTCTAAATATTTAAAAATATACGTTTCAATGAGGTTAGAACATTTCCTTTGCCATAAGAACATTTACCAATCTGCACAGAAATACTCGAAGTCTTGGATAGTTTTCTCTGTTTTGTTGAGGATTCTACCATCTGCATTTTGAATTTTGGTTATTAAGGTTGAACTGCTTTGTGGCCTACTCAGATGGCCAACATCTGCCTCATTTATTTATGCTTTTTCTTTTTCTAATACCCAGGATGAATTGAGTTTTAATGGATGGTGCCAATTTTAACCTCAACTTCTATTCAAAAATAAACTTTATTTTTTATGTGACTCTAAATCTTTTCCCCTCACTCCATCCACTTACTGGCCAATAGGCATTTTGTAGAATGTAATTATTGCAGAGGAGCACTGCTATTCTTTATTCAGCACAATTTACCTATTGCAGAGCATAGCACCCGGTTCTGTAACGCACAACAATCATAATGGGCTACATAGAGCCTCTCCGCTAGCTCTATTTTTGCATATGATTCATTTTAATTTCAGAAGCACAAAAGGGATTATGTCTCTATTGGAATGTAGTGAGTAAGCCCTACAGCAGGGGAGCTGTGATGTCATTTGTTCTATGAAAAGCAAGCATTCATCTATTGTGGACTGAGTCTAAAACATAAATATAAGATACTGAAGGTTCTCTTGCTAAGAAACCAGTCATGTGCATTTTTCTGCCAGTTTAATAATCAGTACACATTTTCCCAAACAAATCATTTATTTCATAAGTAAGTTCCAGCAGCTGACTCTCAAATTGGAAACTGATTTAAAATCATTATTCGCAACTCCCTTCTTTGGATATCTGGTAGCTATTTGTGACAACCTCGGCAAGTAAGTCTGTGGTCTTTATTATTTATTTGGATCACAAAAGTTTTGTTAAGATTAGGCTATAAATATAGTTACTGAGTGAAATTTCTCAAGAACTTTCTCAATTCTATTGAAATTTTTGCCATTTGCTTTCTGAAATTTAGTTATTAAGATAGTGTTTAATAAGATAAATTATTAAATCACAGCAATACCTCTGATGATGAGGTTTATAGCGTAGAATTAACTTGATACGAGATTAAAACTACTGGACGAATCAGAAGTTGTAGATTTGAGTTCTGAATTCATCATGTCCTAGCTGTGTAATTAGTGCTGACCATCTAGTATTTGAGCCCTTTTGTTACTTGTCTTTTAAAGGATTTAGATCTATGACATCTCGTAGTGACTGATGGAATTGGAGATACTTGATATGGAAAAGAGAAGATGCTTGCAAGAGACTAAATGGATGACAAAATACATACCACACAAATCTTTAATCAAAAGAAAACTGTCACAGCAACACTTTTAATCATAAAATTAAAATTTAAATCTAAACAAATTAACCTCCCGATATAGAAAATAGACAAATGTCGTTACAAAATAAATCGACAGATTCACAGTCAACCTGGGAGATTTTAACACAGCTCTATCAATGACTTTTACATCACACAGACACATAACTTATGATAGCAAAAAGGCTTGGAAAGCAAAACAAAAAGTGTGATCCAATAGATTATACAGAGAGAAACCTGCAATCAACAAATGGACTACTCATGGGAAACATTTACAGAAGCTTTACAAAATGTATTTAAGATGTTTAAATACTGGATAACAAAGAACATCTAAAAATTTCAGAGAATTGATTCAATGCAAACCAAATTTCCTGATTAAGATGCATGAAGCTAGAAATTAACAATAGTCATAATAATCATACCAATAAACTCATCATGGCAGCCAGCTTTAGGGTTGCCCCAATAATCATGGACTTCTGGGATTCAACTTTTGTGTATTACCCTTCCACATTTTGTCATAGTTGGTCTGTGTCATCGATGATTATGACAGAAGTTATGGTATGTCTCTTCTGAGACTAGATAATAAAGGACATCACAGTTTCCTTTTTGCTATGTCTTGCTTATATCGTTTGCTCTGGAGGACCAGAAAGCAGCTCCACGAGGAAATCCACACAGAAAGGAACTCAGATCCCTGCCAGAAGCCAAGAATAATAGGGCTCTCCAGAAATCAGCTATGTGAATGAACCACTTTGGGAGTGGATCCCTCAACATAGTTCAGCCTTCAGAAGACTGAAGACTTGGCCACATTTTTGACTGAATCCTCATGGGACCCTGAGCCAGAACCACCCAGCCACACCTCTCCCACATTCCTGGCTTCAGGAACCTCAGAAACCATGGGAGATAATAAATGCTGTTGTTTTCAGTCACTAAGATTCAGGGTAATTAGTTAGGCATCAATTGATAATGACTACTTTATATACTTGGAAAATGAACATTTTATTCCCAGAGAATTCCTGGGTCTGATTCTTCTTTCACTTGTTTTGTGGATATTTTCAAAATTACACTAAAGTAATGAAAAGAACAAAATGGATATCCATGTACCCATCAGCCATATTTTTTTAAACTCAAATGTTTAATTTAACCTATGTTCGTCTTTGTTGCCTCAATATTTAAAAAAAAATATTGCTCTCAATAATTAAAAAATACTTTATAAGACGAAACTTTATTATAAAGCAATAATTTATTATGCAGACCACAAAAGCACTTCATTTAACCACCAACACTTATGTATTTATTTTTAACAGTTAAGGAACTGAAGAAAATAAGACCACAAAACCACTGGATATTGAAATTTCTTGGATTATCTATTTTTAAAAAATCTAAGGTAGGTTTGTGTGAATTGTTTGAACAAGGTCTACCCACTACATCTTGCTAATACGCCTCTTAAATGTCCTTTATATTGTAATAGTTTTCCTCCCTAATCACCCTTTTTTGATTCTGTTTATTGTTGAAGAGACTGAATTATTTACCAGTCAGAATGTCAGGTATTTGTATTTGGCTGATTGCTTTCTTGTGATGTCATTTCCTCTATTTTTATGTCCCTTCTGTTTATTGTCAGCTAAGATTTTTTTGTATCTTAAGACTTCGATTCCAGTTCATCGTGTGTGTGAATAACAATTGGAGGTGGCTTACACTTCCTGTGCCATCATGTCAGAGGGAATATAGAAATTTATGACCCACATTTGGTGATGCTGAGATCAGTCCATGGATTTAGGTACCCAACAGATATCCATTTAGGTGATGTATTCCTTCCCAAGTTTCCAAACAAATAGTCATCTAATGGTTTGGGCATCTGTGGCCGTTTTGTTATGATTAAAAATAACAAAATGGTGAGTTCTGTATTTATTTTGTATTTATTAGCTATCCTTTGATTTAAAAAAATTCTATACCAACTATTTGTTTACCCTACAGTAAATTTTCTTCCAAAAAAGCAAGATAAATACTTAATTAAGCATTTTAGTTATTTACCATTTTTTTGAATAATAATAAATGACCAATGAGTATCTTTTTTCTTTTGGGGTATTATTTTGAACTCATGAAGTTTTCTATTTTTGTTGTTTTGTAACCTTTGCAATCATTACTCTTTTTAATATTCACATTGTTCTATCTTTGGCCAGTGGAAGTCCTTTCAGATAGGCCAATATATTTTTGTTTACATGATATCAATATTTATTACCATCCATGTTTTGGGGCAAACTAGATGTGCTAGGCTTATTTATACATATCCTGACGTGGGCCTGGAATCATCATTTCTCCAGGAAGCCCTGGACACTAAGGATTTTCAGTATTTTTATTTCTCTTTGCCAGGAAGTATGTATGTAAGCCCAATTTTAAATATACAAATATTAAAATATATTTATTAACAAAATCAGTCAAAAAGGGAACAAATTCACATATACAGAGACAGTACAAACCATCTCTCTCTTTTTTTGTTTTCCTAAGAACTACCTGGCTGCTGAATCCAAGCTGCTCTCCATGTAACATTCACAAACATACCATGTTTCCCCCAAAATAAGAACAGGTCTTATATTAATGTTTGCTCCAAAAGACGCATTAGGGCTTATGTTCAGGGGATGTCATCCTGAAAAATTGTGGTAGGGCTGATTTTCTGGTTCGGTCTTATTTTCGGGGAAACACAGTACCACAAGGACATACTGGTCCATTTGTATGTAATTATCACTTGCATGTCCATAATATTCTTGATAAAATTGTCAGTACAATACTAAATTTTTAAAAATTATCAGATGCCATTTAAAATTTTTTTACTTAGAAAATTAGCATTTATTTCCCATGCACATAGAGATCCTATTTATTTTACCAGTGCCTTGTAATTTAAAAACCAACATTTACTTCAGATTTAAAAAGAAGTGATACACATTTTGTGTAACTTATTAAAAAGCTGACTTTTCACACATACTCTGGATAGTTCTTCCTTCTACTAAAATAAAAACTTAGTCAATGACAATTCAAATTGCATATTATCCTACTTTGTTCATAGAACCTTATAAAACTGATTGGCTATTTTCCTGTTCAAAATTAAGGATTATTGAAGCTTGTGTAACAAGGACTTTGTTCTTCATAATTCATTTCCTGTTACTTGCTTATTCAATGAAGCATTATAATTTGCAGTCTATTACTTCACAGGACTTATAACTTCATTGCTTGTACAAAGAAAAGAACAAAGATAGTCAAGAGTACAAAAAAATTTCCTAGGTAATGAGAAAATAAATCAACATACATTTCTTGCAAATTGATAAGTAGAAAGTTTTTACTAATGCGTTCTATAATTCTGACAGTACAGTGTTTATTTATAGAGTTCCTTCCCAAGAAATATGATCATATAAGTTAATTATTATACACTGAGTTTAGGTTCTAGGTAAATACAATCTATGCTGAATGACTTCCTTAAGAATTAATATAAAATATCTAGCTATACTTTCAAATTGCCATGTCTCAATAATTTTAAACCCACTAACACTTTTGACAGACTATTAAATAGTATTTGAAATGCATCATGTAGATTCATATAAAAATTAATGAATCATTCTTACATTAAAAATATTCGCACTGGCTTTGCTCAACAAAGCCATAGCCATTTAAAAGTGCTCCCAAGCAAAGTCAGTTGAGTGGGTGAAGATTACACACATTGACCTTCACTCCCCTCTTAGTATTTGAGAGGTTGGAAATCAAGAAGCTTCAGGATTTTACAACTGGTATGGGTCTTGAGATTATCATGCTAAGTGAAATAAGTCAGAATATATTCGAGAGCCATATGATTTCAGTCATGTGTGGGATATAAAACTGAAAGGAACATATGAACAACAACAAAAAAAAAAACCCTCATGGACACAGACAACAGTTTAGTGGTTACCAGAGGGAGGGGAGAGAAGAGAGATAGTAGAAGAGAGTGAAGGGGGTCAAACATATGGTGGCAGAAGGTGAATCAACTTTGGGTGGTAAACACACAATGCAATATACAGATGATGTATTATAGAATCGTACACTTGAAACCTACATAATTTTACTAACCAATGTCACCCCAATAAATTTAATAAAAATTTTTAAAAAAGAAGAAGCTGCAAGGTGTTGAAGGCCTGAATATCATTTTCCCTTCAATCCTTATTTGAGTCACTAATGTTGGAATTACATCAGCTACTTTACAGAATTCCTTTGAATACCCAGCAAGCCACAAAACAGAAAGTTGTGTATTGCCTACTTTCAGTGTTACTGTGAAATACAGGAAGTCTGCTCTGTATCCATAAGTGATGACTGTTATATAAATAATCAGTCTAATTAGGAATGAAAAAGGAGACACAACCAGAGATTTGGCAGAGATTAATGAAATAAATATTATTAATAACTTTATGCCAATGAATTTGAAAACTTAAGTAACATTGAAATATTCCCTAGAAAAATATAAATATAAGGAAAAAAATTAACAAAAAGCAGAAAACATCTATAGTCCTATGATTATTAACACACTTGCATCGGTAGATAACTATCTTCCCACAAGAAAACCCCAGGCTCAGATATGTTTAGAGTCAAATTGTAGCAATCATTCAAAAAAGAGATTGTTTCTATCTTTCTGATATGAAGAGAAGTCATATTCACAAAATAATTTCATGAGTCGAATACAACCCAGATAGCAAAACAACTTAAAAAGAGTAAAATAGAGATTAAGACAGAGTAAAATAGAAAATAAGAGAACTAAGGTAACATTACTCATGAACTTAAATAAACTAACTAAATCTGCAAAGTATAAGTCAGGGTCATTGGAAAGCTGCAAACGGCACCACATTCATTGAGAAAAGTAGAAACAAAAAAACCATAATCATCTCAAAGATGCTGAAAAACAATTCAGTGCATCTGAAAACATGATTAAAAGCGCTCAGTAAAACAGAAATGTAAGGAAGATTTTTTTAATCTAAAAGAAAAGGGATCTAGCAAATTTATAGTTAAAATCAGACTCAATAGAGAAACATTTAAAAATTCCCTTAAAAATCAATTAAAATTCAAGGCAATTCCCTCAGAAAAATAGAACAAATAGTACAGAAAACTTTAAAATACATTTATCATGGAAATAGGGAAGAATTATTGCTGTAAACTCCAGAATAGCAACTTTTGGAACCAAATCATAGCCTCAAGAGCTGGAAGGGTACAGTAAATGTGCAAAGGACAGAAATGGATTTCAAGATGTCTTAAATTCTGAGGAGCACAAAATTCTCCAACAAGCTCTTACCCCAAAGTAGAGTATCTCACTGGGACAGGAAGACGCAGCTGACAGATCTGAGAACCTCCAACAAAGCTAGGAGCGGGCTTTGCAGTGGGTACCTTGCCAATGAGTGTAAGGGACTGTGCCAGTACTTATGGCAGCAGGGTGGGTTAGAAGCGCAGAGATTTCCAAAGTTCTCTGAAAGGAGTGGGTCTTGCACTGATGAGAAACTCATGGGAATAAAAATGTGAATTATTCAGGACAGCTACTCTGGGAGAAAAGAACAGAGCACTAGTGGGGGACAAAACAGAAAGTACTAGAGAGGTGGCTAGACATAGAGGCCATATTTTAAATAATTAATCATAACAGTGCAATAGGAGGCCAAGAACCCTCACGGTAGGAATGTTGCCATGGTTCACATGGTCTCAACCCTCGGAAAACTACAGGAAAACCCATTTCACTTAAATGAAAAATAAAGAAAGGATTCAAGTTGAGTCTCAATATGAATATGACTTTTTTTTCCCAAAAGAATAAAGACAACCTGAAAAACATGCCTACAAATAATGAAAAAAAAATGTATATACTGTGTTTCCCCGAAAATAAAACCTAGCTGGGCAATCAGCTCTACTGCATCTTTTGGAGCAGAAATAAGACCCAGCCTAATTTTACTATAAGACCGGGTCTGTACAACATAATATAATGTAATGTAATGTAATGTAATGTAATATAGTATAATATAATACAATACCGGGTCTTATATTAATTTTTGCTCCAAAAGACACATTAGAGCTGATTGTCTGGCTAGGTCTTATTTTCGGGGAAACAGGGTATATACATATATATGACTCCAAAACACAGTAACACTGGAATCTAATGATACAAAAAGAGAGGAAATTTAAAAGATGACAAAAACTATGAAATACACACATAATATATTTCACAACAAAAATTATAAAAACAAAAGTCAATGTATAACTTGGATTCCCTAATAGCATGGTTTTAAAAATGGAATTGGTTACAGCCTTCTCTTCCAAAGTATTTAGTAGTCCTTTATTGGTCTTTTAACTTATAAAATGAATACTATTTCCTTTATCTCTTTTTCCTCATCATCCCTTTTGAGTGGGAGGAAAGAAAGGAGGAGGATGAAATATGAAGGGGAAGGTAGAAAAATACCTCCTAAATGAGTCATTCATGCTTCAACTTTTAAACTCTTAGCTTTTAGAATTTTTTTCTTCATTTCTCATTCTTGCTTCCCGTTTCTTTGTCCTCACCAAAACTTCATGCCCATCTCTTGGATTTCTAATAACATAATCAAACATGACTAAGCAAATTATTTGAAACATGTAAAAGTGCAAAGTTTTGAAAGAATAAAAAAATAATAATGACTGTGGCCATTTCTACCTAGCTGATGAAAATTCCTCCTTGTGTGAATGCCAGCACTGTTGTGAACTTCCCTTTGAGAAATTCATTCCCCTGGCTTATTTTGGAAGTGACTTTTGCACAACACCAAAGGTAAATTCAGAACAAAACTGCACAGCCTATCGTATGAAATTCAGGTAAAATCTTGTGCCCTTGTTGTTTTTTAAGTATTAATTTTAGGAAGTTTTTAAACTTTAGATATGAGCCTTTTGTCTGATATCTAAATCATAAATAGTTTTCCTCAATACATGATTTGTATTTCGAATTTCTTTATAGATATCTTTTGATATGCATACAGTTTTACTTTTTCTGAAGTACAATTTATGAATGTTTTGTGATCAGTGTGCTTTGTGTTCTAAGAAATATTTGTCTATCCCAAGATCATGAATATATACTCCGATGTTTTTGGTTTTTTTTCTAGAGCAGGGGACATCAAATATTTTCTGTAAAGAGCAAGATAGTATGGTTTAGGTATTGTGGGCCTTATGATTGTTATTGCAAATACTCAACTCACTCATCATCGCGTGACATTGTGATAGATAGTACACTATAGACAATACTTAAAGAATGAGTGTGAACATGGTTGTGTTCTAATAAAACTTTGTTTACAAAAACAGAAAGACTTTCTGTTCAGGGACAAAATGGCATAGGTTCAATTTTCCAACTGTTCCTTCTGTCTAATCAGAACAAAATACCGTATTTTGCTGTGTATAATGTGCACTCACGTTTTTGGCCCAAACTTTCAGGGAAAAAAAATCTTTAGTTTTAATTTTTTAATTCAAATTTTTATTTGTTTATAATTAGGTACTTGTCTTTTGTATTATAAAGGAATTTTAGCATTTATTTTTTTATTTATTTTTTTAATTAAATTTATTGGGGTGACAATTGTTAGTAAATTTACATAGATTTCAGGTGTACAATTCTGTATTACATTGTCTATAAATCCCATTGTGTGTTCACCACCCAGAGTCAGTTCTCCTTCCATCACCACATATTTGATCCCCTTTACCCTCATCACACACCCCCCACCCCCTTGCCCTCTGGTAACCACTAAATTATTGTCTGTGTCTATGAGTTTTTCTTTCTCATTTGTTTGTCTTGTTCTTTTTGGTTTATATACCACATATCAGTGAAATCATAGGGTTCTCTGCTTTGTCTGTCTGACTTATTTCACTTAGCATTATACTCTCAAGATCCATCCATGTTGTCACAAATGTCCCTATATCATCTTTCCTTAATGCTGAATAGTATTCTATTGTGTAAATATACCACAACTTCTTTATCCATTCATCTATTGAAGGACATTTTGGTTGTTTCCATGTCTTGGCCACCGTAAACAAAGCTGCAATGAACATTGGAGTACACGTGTCTCTATAGAGGAATGCTTTCAGATTTTTGGGTAGATACCCAGGAGAGCAATTGCTCTCCTGTTGTTTTTTAAGTATTAATTTTAGGAAGTTTTTAAAATTTAGATATGAGCCTTTTGTCTGATATCTAAATCATAAATAGTTTCCCTCAATATATGATTTGTATTTCGAATTTCTTTATAGATATCTTTTGATATGCATACAGTTTTACAGTATTCTATTCGTAATTTCTTGAGAAACCTCCACACTGCCTTCCATAACGGCTGCACCAGTCTGCATTCCCACCAACAGTGTATGAGGGTTCCTTTTTCTCCACAGCCTCTCCAACACTTGTTACTATTTGTCTTATTGATGAAAGCCATTCTGACTGGGGTGCATTTATTTTTTTAATATATTAAAGTACAAGAAATTTTATGTGCTGGTAACAAATCTACAATATTCACGCATCATAGAAGGTCAAGAACTCTTCGTCGTTGAAAGTTTGTAGTATGTTTAACAAATGATTATCGTATTCCAGGGTATTATTTTGCATATGAATATCGTTATTTATTTCTAGAGCTACACTTTTAACTCATAAGCATAAATAAAATAATTTAAAACATGTATTATATAATTATGGAATTAGTACTACCCATGCATAATGCTCATCCTTATTTTTCCCTCACAAATTTGGGCAAAAATGTGCATTATACACAGCAAAATATGATACCATGGAAATCATTCAGTGGACAATTGTAAGAAGACTGAAAAGGTGGAAAGAAAGTGGACTGGACAGAGAACTCGGGACCTGAAGGATGACACCACCTTGAGTTCCCTCTGTTTTCTTTTTATCTCTCGTAGGTTTCTGATTGGGCACCAAAGAGGTCTGCAAGCCAGAATGCCAATAGGAATAAGCAAAACAAACAAACACAAACACGAGAAAAGCCTGCTCTTTTTGATCAAAGAACAAGTGCAGGGAAGCCCAGTAGGGACTTACCCAGAGGCAGTGGTGAACAACACTCCAGCAGAGAAGAGGTGTGGGGCAACCAATTCTGTATTCTACACAGTGAACACAGATGATGGCTATGATGACATGAAACATTTCATGCAGTTCTTGTCATACAGCTACTAGAGTTTCACCTATAAACACTTGCACATACACAACAGATAAGTTCATTAACTGTACAGCACAGCTTATTAGTTAACTGTGATTGTTTACTATTCATTAAGTGACAGTGGATCATCAGAAAGGTCTTAGTCCTTGTCTTCACATTGAGTAGGCTGGGGAGGAGGAGGAAGTAAAGGGTAGGTCTTGCTGTCTCAGGGGTGACAGACGGCGAAGTGATGAAAGAGGTGGAAGGGGAGACCGACACTGGTTCAGAAGCACTCATCTCCATCGAATTATCTACTGTCAATTAATCCCTGTGGATTACCTATTCGTTCTTGAATTTCTCCACATTGCTCTCTTGAAACCCTTCACCTTTCACATTTTTTTGCCATATCCACAAACTTTCATGATATCTTTGATTGGCTTGGTGGTATATCCAGTGGAGTCATAGACATCTGGACACAGTTTTCTCCAGCAGGAATATATTGTTCTGGGCTTGGTGGTTTTCACGATTTATTTTATAACAATGATGGCATCTACAATGGTGTAATCTTTCCAGACTTTCATGATGTTCTTTTGGAGTTCTCTTCCATAGTGTTGGCAATCCTTTCCATGAGTTGTAAATGTCCTTATGACCATATGATCTAGAGGTTGAATTAGATACATTGTATATGGGGGCAAGTAGACCACTTTGAAATGTTTGGTGTGAACTCATGAGGTTTTGGGTAGCCAGTGGCATTGTAGCCATTTGGGTAGCCAGTGGCATTGTAGCCATTTGGGTAGCCAATAGCAAAAGAGCTTTCAAAACAGTCCCTTACTGGCGAGGCATTTCCTGATTTTAGAGACAAAGCATCAGTGGAACCAATCCAGGAACCGATTTCTCATTGCCCAGGCCTTCTTGTTGTACAACCCAAAGCTTGGTAGCTGGTCTGTATATTTTCCCTTCCAGGCTCAGGGGTTAGCAGCTTTATCAATAAGAGCAGTCCTGATCAGAAACCCAACTGCATTTACATAAAATATTAGAGTTAGCCTATCCCTTCCTGTGTTAAATCTTGGTGCTTGCTTCTCTTTTACCAATTAATAAATGTCATTTGCAGCATTTCTTTTTCCAAAATAAGTCTCTTTCATCTGCATTAAAAACCTGTTCTGGCAGATATCCTTAATTGTGTCTGCATCCTCTTGGTTGGTAGAAGCTGCTTTTCCTGTTAACTTGACATTTTTTAAGCCAAACCTCTTTCTAAAATGATCAAACCATCCTTTGCTGGCATTAAATTCTCCAGCTTTAGATCCTTCACCTACCTTTTTCTTTAAGTTGTCATACAATGATATTGTTTTTTCTTGAAACATATTAGAGTCTATAGGTTTGCCTTTCTTATACTAGTCCTGCAGCCACATCAAAGCTGCATTTTCAATACGAGATAAAAAGGTACTTCACAAAATGTGCAAAATTTTCATGTCTGCTGGCATGGCTGCAGCAAAGGCTTCACAAATTTCCTTTTCTATTTTTACAATATAGCTTATGCAAGATTCATTCATCTTGAAATGGCTGGTAACCACAGCTGAGGACCTCAATCTGTGGGATGTATCAAAGCAATTCAACTTTTTCTTGTAATGTCATGACTTTTCTCTGCTTCTTGGGGGCATTTACAGCATCACTAGTGGCACTTTGTATGGGTCTCATGGTGTTATTCAAGGTTTAAGGTATTGCACTAAACACAATGACAAATGCACAAGAACCTTGAGAGATCACTTTTTACTGCGGTACACAATTTACTGGAGAGACAAACTGCTCACGCAGAGATGATTAGTATAACATGGCCTTTTAAGCAGACACTTGCAACACTTGAGCTCACTGCAATAATAACAGGAGGTGGCTATGAAATTATTACACTAGCACAGTATGTACTACAGTAAATTTTATGCAATTATGATTTAATGCTGCATCTTTATGTTTGTTTACATTTCTCTCGACTGCGAATGGTGCCATGTATGATCTGTAAGTGTGTGCATATGTTTTGACAAATTTTAACATCTTATAATAGATTTGTGCATATTTTGTGGTAGTAAATGATATAACAGACTAATATCTACACATATTTTATGAATTCATGACATATGTAACTTTTTCTATATTTCTAGGCTATGCAGTTGTTCTGTGAGTTTTTTCAAATTGTCGCAAATCTCAAAAAAAATTTCTAATACATATATTGAAAAAATCCACTCATAAGTAGACCCATGCAGTTCAAACCCATGTTGTTCAAGGGTCAACTGCAAAATTGATTTTTGTATGTTGATTTTTAAGTCATTTATTAGTTTTAATTTTTTTTTTTATGAATTGCTTGGGGTATTCTATGGACAAAATCATGCAATCTGCAAATAGATATAGTTTTAATACTTCCTGATCAATCTAGATGTTTTCCTTTCTTTTTTTCTTCTTGCCTAATTGCCCTGAATAGAATCCCCAGTAAAAATATTCAATAGAAATGGTGAGAACAGACATTGTTTTATTCCTGATCTGGGGAAAGCTTACTGTTTTTCACCCTTAACTATGATATTAGCTGTGGGGTTTAAACAGAGGTCCTTTATCAAGTTAAGAAAGTTCCTTTCTAGTCCTAGTTTGTTGATTGTATTTTTTTCTTATGAAAGTATCTGTATTATGTCTTACCACTACTTATGAATCTTCAACCACTTCAAAATGAAAACATTAAAAGAGAAAAAGTCAGGTGGCAGGCCAGATTAGCCTTAGAACTGCAGTTTGCTGACTCCTGTTCTATTATTTTAGCTTTCACTTTTATATCTATAAACCGTGTCAAAATTTTTCATAAATTTTAATTAATTGTGTGAGGTAAAATAGTCAAGATTTTTGTTTACTTGCAACACCATGTAGTAAAAAGTTTCTTTTTAAAAGAAGATATGTAAATGACAACATAAAAATATCATATAAAAATTACCACGAATCATTAGACATGAGGAAAATGTGAATTAAAATCACCAACATAAGTCATTGCCACATATTTCCTAGAATAAATAAAATTAAGAAATGTTAATGTGGGTATGGCATGAGTACATAATTTGCACAAGTGTAAAATGGTACAATGACACTGAGAAAAGACTGACAGTTTCAAACGCTGAACACATCCTTCTCTATGTCTTACTCAAGAGAAATTATAAATGTGTCCAGTAAAAGGCTTGTACAAAAATATCCATAATAATCCAAACTGGACACAACATGAATCTCCTTCAAAATAGAATGGATAAGGAAATTTTAATGCATTCGTAAAATGCATGCTATGAAGCAATAAAAAAGAACAACTTACTTCTTTGTATGTGTATGACATATACATACTATGTGCATGACAATCATTACATGCTTGACAACATACACATATATATGTATGACATATATAGCAGCACGCATAAATCTTTAAAATATTACATTCTCTGTATCTATGAGTTCATTTCTGGTGTGTGTGTGTGTGTGTGTGTGTGTGTGTATGTGTGTGTTTATTTTGTTCTTTAGATTCCACATATAAGTGAGATCCTATGGTATTTGTCTCTCTCTGTCTGACCTATTTTACTTAGCATAATGCCTTCCAAGTCCATCTACTGTGTTTCCCCGAAAATAAGACCTAGGCAGACCATCAGCTCTAATGCATCTTTTGAAGCAAAAATGAATATAAGACCCGGTCTTCTTTTAATATAAGACAGGATCTAACGTAATATAATATAATAGAAGACTGGATCTTATATTAATATTTGCTCCAAAAGACTCATTACAGCTAATGGTCTGGCTATGTCTTATTTTCGGGGAAACACGGTATGTTGTCCCAACTTGTAAGATTTCATTTTTTTATGGAGTAATATTTTATTGTATATGTGTACCACATTTTCTTTATCTAGTCATCTATTGATGGGCATTTTGGTTGCTTCCGTACCTTAGCTACTGTACATAGCACTATAATGAAGAAAGGGGTACATATATCTTTTTAAGTTAGTGTTTTGGATTTCTTTAGATAAATACCCAGAAGTGAAATTCCTGGGTCATAAGGTACTTCCATTTTTAGTAAGTACACAATATATGCTTCTACTTCATAAAAAATTCAAGAAAAAGTAAAATTATAGTGTATACCTTTAAAGGGATTGATAATGACCCAAAAAGCATATAAGAGAATTTTCTGGTGTTATGAAGATGTGCTATATGATTATCTAGATGATAGTTTAATGGATATGTATTTATACACAACATTAACAAGCTTTATACTTAATATACTTTGTGCGCTTTACTGAATGTAAAGTTTATCTGACAAAAGAGGACGTAAGTGAAATAGGAGTAGTGGGAACATTATTGAAAGGCTGTCACTCTGACAAAATACCAAGTAGAAAATATTTAGCACTTTGTTTACTTTTTAGAAAAAAGAATTGGGATTTGTATAATTTGTTCACTCTTTCATTAATTCACTTAACAAATATTTATTTCACACCTACCAGAAGCCAGGTAAGTTTTCACTACCAATGCAAGCAATTTAAAACAAATCATTCTTTTGAAGAACTCCCAGTATTTAAAAACTTATTGTCTTAACCCACTCTAAAATCATTATTGAGCAATTTATCACAATTTCCTATGTTTTAATACTAAAATAAATACTTTAATTAAATTTTCTAAACACATATTGCAGATTAAAGGAATATGGCACCCTGAGGCTTCTAGTTCTAACCTGTTATTATGTAGTTTTATTAATAACTTCAAACACATTTCTATTTCTTCTCATTTCCCCCCAATTGCTTCATTTCCCTACTTTTAGCCTTTATTCAGCATTCCTCTCTCTTTTAGGCCCAGTGCCATTTAATTTTCCATTTCTATCTCACTATCTTCATGACTTTGTATATTCTTGGACTTTTCATCTTTGCTATTTCATAGAAACAAGCGAGAAAGAGAGGGAGAGAGAGAGAGAGAGAGAGAGAGAGAGAGAGAGAGAGAGAGAGAGAGAGAGAGAGATGGGGGGGAGAGAGAGAGAAATGTAAATTATAATAGGCATAGAAAAATGTAGGGTCACAATCTAAGGCATTTTTTCCTCAGGTTGTTTAGAAAACTTTTATATTGTCGATAAATTTTAAAATATTACCCTGCTTAAAATAATGGGATCTATTTGCAGTAAATATCAAATGGGACCACCTTTTCTTTTTGTTCTTGAGTACTTTTTAGTTGGTTGTTTTATTCGATTGATCTGTGTACAGTTCAAACCAGAAGACAAAATATATGATTCATCTGCAGTCTGAAGCCTCATTTAAATGACATTTTATTTACATTAGCATTCCTAATTACTTAATGACCAATCAGATATGGTTCATTGCTGGTAAGTGTAGAGACATGTTGTCTGAAGGATGTAGTTTAATTAGTATACTCCTAAAAACATGTCCCTCGTGACCATTGTATGTAATCATTATTTTATGTATTTAACTGTGAAATTCATATTTACTCATCAGCTGGAGAATAGCCTTTTAGTTCTCAAAGCAGTTTAACAGAGCATAGCTAGATTTTTAAAGGAGCCTGCAAAATCTTAACAAAAGCAGATTACTTAAAAAAAATAGCCATCATTCTATTAAAATAGTTATTACACCTAAATACTAATATCATATCCATAAAACAGAAAAGGGGTAAGTACGCAGCTTGTTGTAATTCTGCCTTTAATAACACAGGTTTAGGAGGTTCACATTATCCTATATCACTGAGATTATTTAGATGTTTTTACTCTTGATGAGTAATTTTGAAAATGACCTCATTTCAAGGGTAACTGGTGATTTCTATTTTTCCTCTTACTGCTTATTCATTAAACAACCAAATTAGATATATTTTATTACCAGAAAACACAATGTACAAAAGCCTGAACTTACAGCTTTGGTGGGAGAGAGCTATGATTCTCCTTACAAATGGAGTCTTTTACTAATGATTATATTTTCCACGGATTGTTATTTGTACTTGATTTCTGAGAAACACCATATTTCTTCTAGGGGTTATCATATTTGTGTATACATATACATACATATAGGTAGACATATATTAAACAAAACTAGTTTACAAAGATTTCAAACAATTAATAATAGATTATACTGTGAGCAATAACCATCCTGCAGAACTTTCTAGTATGCTTTCATGAGTGCACTGATTATTCGTTGTCCATGGTTCTGATTAGAGTGTGAATCATACAGATGTCTCAGGGCTGCTTTATTTGCTTTGCATTCTGGAATTAGTCAATGATCCAGCAATTTATTCTAGCATCCTGACACTTTCTTTTTCCATGGGAGATGTTTTCTCACTCAATCTCTTCACATACTGTTTCAGGAGTAGACAGGCAACATCTTTATAGCTGTCTCCCATCTGCACTACTAATAGCAACAATAATAATAATAATGACGATATTGTCAATGTTATTGAGTAAAGCATAATATTATAAATATTATTTTGGGCCTTCTTATGTATCAGACATATTTATAATCACACAGCCATCTACTGAATTAGGCATTATTATTATTTCCATTTTAAAGATGAGGAAATGGAAAGAATGAAACATCTAATACTTGTATGAAGGTCATATATAAATAGTAACAGGTGGCACCTCCATTTAATAATTTCCTTTAGAAGTTAAAAATAGGAATCTTATAACTGAAGAATTAGGACTGCTACTGATTTGTAAGCTTATGAGTTATCTTCAGTCTTTACAGTATCAAAAACATATAAGGTAATCATTTAGGGGACAAATATTGAAATACCTGTAAAAACTACTTGCAGTACTTCTTATACAAGTAAATAATGAGTTCCTGTTTAGTTTTTTCTTTATATTACCATTATTTAAGGTCTATTGGTGATTGGGTGACATGTGTCTTTCAAATAACTTTTTCTGAGCAAGTATCAAGTATGCTAGGTGTTAGTATCAAGCCCCTTGGCCTGGGCTTACATGTCATAGAGCCAGGCATCTGAGAGCCATTGCCATTTGCTGAACTCTTGCTTCGATTACAGTGTTTAATGTATTTATTGTCTTCCTGAAGATCCCCTAATCCCTTTCTTTCCCTTCAATGTCAAGTCACATACAGAGATACAGAATGGAGGACTTTTGTTGGTATAGGTTTGGGAAAGCATTTTCTGTATTAAAATCTATATCAACTTACTCTGATAATGAGCAAAGTTTACTAAAGGTAGGCTTCATTTTTAAAAGTGTACTATAACACATACTCATAGACAGTTCTTTAAAACACGAGCCAATTTGAGGTGTCATGTAATAGTGAAAGAATCCTCGATATTTAGAGTCAGACATTTACCCAATTTCCAACTACACCAATTAGTATATGCAAGATTTAGGAGAACTTGTTAAACTACTCATTCTGATTTTTCTTTGTTTTCTTTTCTCTTACAAAAGGTGACTAATAACCCTTTCATGAGGATTAAATAAGGTTATGTATATACAGTGAATAACAAAGTTTCTAGCACTGAGTAGGTGTTCAAAAATTGACAGCTACAGCAAGTAACACCTAGCATATTGATCTGAATAAAAAAAGAGAAGGACCCCTGACCTTCTTTTAAACCAACCAGTAACTGCAAAGGAAATCCAAATCAAAGTTATTTAAGCATCATGTTGAATAAACATCTTGTCTGATTGGCAACAAGGAGTAACTCACAATGAGAACATACAGAATCAAAGATATTTTCCATCAAGCTATCCTTAGTATATATTCTCTTAGCATGATTAGGCTTCAAGCCTGTCTGACTTTGATTCCTGACAACAAATGTGTATGTTACTTAAATGAAGTCAATCTAAATGATTGAGCATTATTTAGACTCAATTCAAACATATAATGCTCTCGCTCTCTCCATATATATATGTATATATATATACATACATATATACATATATACATATACACATGTGTATATATACATATATACACACATGTATATATACACACACACGTATATATATATATATACACACATGTATATATATACACACATGTATATATATATATGTATGTATATATATATATATATGTATATATATATATATATATTTGTAATTAGGCTTACAATATTGTTGGTTAATCCAGAGAGATCTTTTATTTATACAATTTTCCAATGATAGAACCTAGAATTTGGATCACCTAGAAAGTTTATTTTAAAATGAAAATTCCTGGATCACACTATTAAAATTCCAATTTGGTCCATCTAATGTGAGCCTTAAGGATCTACATTTCAACAAGAACTTCTGGTGTTTCTGATGTAGATGTTTGGACATACTTTGACAGAGCCCTAGAACATCTAGAATTTTTGTTTTAATTTATCACAAGGGACACCTAGGAAAACATATGGATTACTTAAAACCTACATTAAGCAGACATTTTAATTTATTTTCAGTATCCTCATTATATAGAGGCCCAAGGAGATGCAATGATACAATAATTAAAATAATAGCTAATATTTGTATTGTGTTATCAGATACTATGCTAAGCACTCTGCTTTCATTATCTTATTACTTTTTCATAATTCTATTGTTATTTCTATTGTGCAGATGAAAGAACCCAAAATTAAAGTATATATCAGTGCTTCAGGTCACAAAATTAATTAATTCTGGGGAAAAGATCCAAGATGGTGGGGTAAACGGTGTGCCTTCCTCCTTCCGTTAACACATGAAAATTACAATTAAATTATAGAACAATCAACCTGGAGAACCATCTGAAGTCTAGCTGAACAGAAGTTTTATAACTAAGGATGTAATGAAGAAGCCACATTGAGACTGCTAGGATGGGCAGGGATGCAGAATAGGCTGGTCCCAAACTTCTGTGTTGGTGGAGAATCAGGACGGACATCTTGGCTTTGGAGATTCCCCCTAGAAAAACAAAGGACCACGGCCTCACACAGCGCTCCCCAGCCCAGAGTACTGGTGCTGGGAAGAGGAGCTCCTACAATATCTGGCTGTGCAAAACAGTGGGGATTCCAAACATCCAGGTGAGATGGAAGGCTGTGGGAAACCTAAGTGTCCTCTTAAAGGCTTATGCACAGACTCATTTGGTCACAGACACTGAACAAGGCCCCCAGCAGAGGAACAGTGATGCAAAGGACGTCAGAGACATACGGGGAAAGACTGAGTTGTGTGGCTTCAGGGAATGTACTGGAGAGACAGTCACCATTTCCCCTGTGTGAAGTCCTCTTCCCATGCAGCCAGCAGGCAGGTGCCATCTTTCCTGTGTTGAACTGTCCCCTCATGCCCATGGTCATATCTGTGTTTGAATTGGTCTGGTGAGCTCTGCTGGGACCCCACTCTACCCAACTCCCTCAATGCTGGAGGCACTTTTTTGGTCAACAGACAGCCTCACTTCCATTGCACTTTTCCTTGGAAAAGTGTCAAAGTCTAGGCCCCAAGAGGGTGGCACCTGGCCTCGGAGTGCTCTGAGACTTTTGCTGAGTAGCTCCAGGTCCAGCATTGGTACCAAACCTGAATTTACATTGATTTGGTGAACACAACTCTTGCCACTCTAGTGACCTCCTGAGGTCCTGACTCATCCAACTTGCATACTGCATGAGGTTTTATCAGTGACTGAACCTGAAGGGATCTGGCATGTGGTAGCAGGCCTCAGATTTTCTGGCTTTTTGTACAGCTACCTGAGGCCTGGTACTGGTGAAAGCCATCCTGGGTTTGCAGTGTGGCCTCTCCCACACACCTCCAAATGCAACACAGGTAGTGACCAACTGGGATTGCTGTAGCTCCTACCAGGTAGTCTCTGGACAGTCATATGTAGTGAGTGACTGGACCTGCACTATAGTCTCTAGCAAGAAGCCCCAGAATCAACATACTTAGAGTTGGAATCAACCTCAGACTACAGTAAAGAACCACGAAATTTGCCCCACAAGCAGCACATACAAAGGGCAGTCTCAACAGGCACCAGAGCTCATTGTGGTGAATTCCACTCAGTGGGGTAAGCCCCCTGCACAGCAGCCCATAAGCTGTGGATGTGTCCAAACCCCACAGCCAATTAACTTTAGGGTCAATATCACCCACTGACATGCCAATAGCAATCAAGACTCAACTATAACAAGAGGGCACACAACCCACACAAGGGACACTCCTGGATCATCCAGCACAAGTGACCAGTGAGACTGGGACCAGTGAGACTGGTCCCATAGGACCCCTACTACATAAGACCACCTGGCCAAGACTGAGAGACATAGCAGATCTACCTTATACATAGAAACAAACAGAAAAAGGCAGCCAAAATGAGGAAACAAAGAAATACATTCTAAATGAAGGAACAGGGGAAAAATCCAGAAAAAGAGCTAAATGAAATGGAGGCAAGTACCATACCAGATACAAAGTTCAAAACAATGGTTATAAGGATACTCAAGGAACTTAGTGAGAACTTCAGCGAAAAGATAGCAAAAATTAAAAAGGATGTAGAACCATAAAATGAACCAGTCAGAAGTGAAGAACACAATAACTGAAATGAAGAATGCACTAGAAGGAATCACCAGCTAACTACATAAAGCAGAGAATTGAATCAGTGATTTGGAAGACAAGGTCTCAGAAAACACCAATCAGAAAAGTAAAAAGAAAAAGAATCCAATAAAAAGAGGAGAGTTTAAGAGAATTCTAGGGCAACATCAAGCTTAACAACATTCATATCATAGGGGTACCAGAAGGAAAAGAGAGAAAGCAAGGAATTGAGAACCTATTTGAAGGAATAATGACTGAAAACTTTCCTAATCTGGTGAAGGAAGTAGATCCTGGACACAAGTCCAGGATGTTCAGAGAGTCTCAAACAAGATCAACCCAAGAAGGAACACACCAAAACACATTATAATTAAAATGGCAAAGGTGAAAGGCAAAGAGAGAATCCTAAAAATAGTGAGAGAAAGGTAACTGGTTACTTATAAGGGCTCTCCCATAAGATTGTCAGCTGTTTTCTCAACAGAAATTGTGCAGGACAGGAAGAGATTGGCATGAATTATTCAAAATGATGAAAAGCAAGGAGCTACAACCATGATTACTCAACGCAGCAAGACTCTCATTCAAAATTGAAAGGGAAAAAAATTGAAAGGGAGATAAAGAGCTTCCCAGATAAGAAAAAACTAAAGGAGTTCATAAACACCAAACCAGTACTACAAGGAATCTGAGAGGGATTTCTTTTAGATGAAAAAAACAAAGATAAAAAATATGAATAACAAAATGGCAATAACTACATATCTATCAACAATTACTTTCAACGTAAATAGACTAAAGGCTTTAATCAAAGACATAGGGGAGCTGAATGGATAAGAAAACAAAACCCTTACATATGCTGCCTACAAGCGATTCACTTCAGATTGAAAGACACACACAGACAAAAAGTAAAGGGATAGAAAAACATATTGGATGAAAATGGAAACAAGCAAACAAAAAGCTGGGATAGCAATACTTATACCAGACAAATAGACTTTAAAGCAAAGGCTATAACAAGTGACAAAGAAGGACCCAATAATCGCATTTCTGGGAATTTATCTACACAAACCTGAAGAGATGGGTGTGTCTGTGTATTTATTGCAGCATTGTTTACCATGGCCAAGATTTCAAGGCAGCTTGGGTGTCCATTGATGGATGAGTGAAAAAGAATAGGTGGTACAATGGGATATTATTTGGCCACGGAAGAGAATGGGTTCTTCCCATCTGTGGAGGCGTGGATGGACCTGGAGGGTATTATGCTGAGTGGAGTACGCCAGATAGAGAAGGACAGATGCAATGTGATTCACTTATATGTGCAATCTAAAGAACAAAATAAACAAAAAAACAGAAACAAACTCATAGATACAGAAAACATTTTGATGGTTGCCAAATGGAAGGGGAGTTTGGGGTTAGGTGCAAAAGGGGAAGGGATTAAGAAGTACAAATTGGTAGTTACAAAATAGTCATGGGGATGTAGGGTATAGCATAAGGAATAAAGTCAATAACATTGTAATAACTATTTATGGTGTCAGATGGGTACTAGATTTATTTGGATGATAGGTGGGAAGGGGTTTGGAGGGCTGGGTGAGAAAAGTGAAGGGACTAAGAAGTAGTTACAAAATGGTCATGGGGATGTGAAGTAAAGCACAGGGAATATAGTCAATATGATAATAACTATGTATCATGCCAAGTGAGTACCAGACTGGTCAGGGGGATCATTTCTTAAATTATATAAATGTCTAACCATTATGTCGTACATCTGAAATTAATATAAAATAATACTGAATAACAACTGTAATTGAAAAATTAAAAAGGGGTGAACAGGTGACGCAGTAAGAGGTCCAAATTTCCAGGTATAAAACAAATGAATTATGGGAATGTAATGTACAGCATGGGGAACATAGTCAATAATATTATGATAGCATAGTATGGGGTCAGATGGTGGTTGCACGTGTCATGGTTATCAGTTATTTAGGTATATAAATGTTGAATAGCTATGGTATACCCCTGAAACTAGTATAATATTGCATGTTAGCTATATTTTTAATAAAAATCTTTAAAAATTAATGAATTGTGGAGACGAAAATCAAACACAGAACATCAGACTACATAGTAAAAAAGCAACAGCAATAACAATAGCTAATGTGTACTCAGTGCTCATTATGTACCAGGCACTCTTCTAAGTGCTCTCCATGGATTAATTATTTAATCCTCACTTAACCCTACAAGGGAGGGATTATTATTATCTCCATTTTGTTTATGCAAAAATTGAAGCTAAGAGAGGATAAGTAACTTGCTGCAGGTCATACAGGATGAGGGAGCTGAAATATAGAATCGGGTTTGACTGCAAAGCTCATGCTCTTAGCTATTACAACAACGCATTAGAGGTTGCCTGACTCTCAAAGCAATCTTCTTTACACTGCCACAGACAACTGAAAATATAGAGCAGCTACCTACCAGGATCTGATAATGCACTCCCTGCATTGATGTATAAATATGCATAAATATGCATAGGCACATGTACATATATGTACCATTCTAGACTCTTAATTGCACGCAACAGAGACTGATTGGACTCTAGTTTATTGTAATGATATAGAGAAAAAGACATGATAAGTACCGACTTATACGAATGACAGGAGGGGCAGGTGGAACCTCAGGCAAAGTCACGCAGCAGGAATAACTTGCTTCATATGTGGCCTCTGGTAACACCTCCTTTGCCTTGGCAGAATATCCAAGCCACTAGATGCTGCCACAATGAGAATGTTGAATGTGGAATAAAAGTTCTAAGAAGAAATATATCGATTTTTAGTATTTGTCTTTCTCTGTCTGACTTATTTCATTCAGCACAGTACCCTCTAGGTCCATCTATGTTTTCGCAAGTGGCAAGATGTCATTCCTTTTTATTGCGGCATAATATTCAACTATATGCATACATATATACACATGCCACCTCTTCTTTATCCATTCATCTATTGATGGACACCTAGGTTTCACTTACATGTGGAATCTAAAAAACAAAACAAAATAAACGAACAAAGAAAACAAAATTAAACGTACTCATAGAAACAGAGATGAAATGGATAGTTGCCAGAGGGAAGGGTGGTAGGAGGAGGGTGAAAAAAAAGTGAGGGAGAATAGTCAATAATATTGTCATAAGTTTGCACAGTGACAGATGAGTACTAGACTTAGTGTGGTGATCACACCGTAAGGTATATAAATGTCAAATTGAATGTCAAACCTGACACTACTATAATATTGTATACCAACTATAGAGAACAAATTTCGTGTAGAAATTATGCATAAACAAACATCTGTTTAGGAATGTCCAATAAAGTGCTTTCTGACATAAGCTGACACACTAGGAGAGTTGCTTTCCATATTAGCAATAAAGCATTAAAATATTTTGAGGGAAACAATGAAATTCAATAACAACATGATGTTTATAAAAATTTAACACCATGTATACTTTTAATAAAGGATAACTGAAATTAAAATGTTGAAGCATATAGTCAAAATCTCTATGACTTGACATTATATTTGTGGATTTAGATTATATGTGTAAGTAGGTCGCTCTAGTTAAAGTAATAATTTAAACTTTTTCGAAGCTTTGGTTGGAAGACGAGAGATAGAAAAGTATTGTGCTGAACCCAGACTATTCTGGTCTTTTTGATGCCTTACATGGGGTCTTAAAAATGAATAACCAAGATATTAGAGAATATTCTGATGTTGAATTATTGTTTGATTTCTTTTGAGGGACAAAGGAACAGAGCACTGCTCTGTAGGTGAGGACATGGTTTTCCTTGAAGTAAATCAAATTTCCCCTGTCAGTCATTCTGGGAGGCCATGGGGAAGAAGCTCTTGACTTCAAGGAGGGAAAATCTTTTGTCTCTTGGGCTTGGAGAAATTGGCCCAGAAACCATGGTATAGTCACCTGTAGTTATTTTTTTTAACAGCTTTATTGAGGTATAATTGACATATAACTAATTGCACCTATTTAAAGTGTACAATTTGATGAGTTTTGACATATGTATACACCGATGAAAACATCACCACAATTAAGATAATGAACATATCTGTCATCTCCAAAGGTTTCCTCGTGACATATGTAATCTATTCTTACTCCCCCATTAGTCACCCTGGCCCCCAGGTAACCACTGACGTGCTTTTAATAATGCGTCCAGTTGCATTATTATTGTTAGTGTTGCACAAATGGAATTATAAAATATATACTCTTTTGTCTAGCTGTTTTCACTCAGCATAAATTTTAAATTCATCCATCTTCTTGTGTGTATCAATAAAATATATTTGTTTTCCTTTTATTGCTGGGGACTATTCCATTGTATGGATATACCACAATTTGTTTATTCATTTATCTGTTTCAGAGCATTTTGACTGTTTCCATTTTTAGGTATCAGAAAAGCAGCTATGAACATTCATGTACAATATTTTGTATGGGCATATACTTTAAGCTAGGGGCTGTGTAGCTATTTCATATGGAAGGTTTAAGTTCAACATTTAAAGAAACAATCAAACTATTTTCCAAAGTGGTTGTGCCATGTTATGTTTTCACCAACGGTATATGAAACTTCCATATTCTCTCCAGCACATGGTATTGCCAGCCTATCGTACAGTTGTCGTAACCAAAGAGACATTACTATTAAGTAACCACCACTTGTTCAGATTTCAGTAGTTTTTTCCTTAATATTCATTTTTTTCTTTCTTTCAGGATCCCAAATAGGATGTCACATTATATTTCTGCATCCTGTCTCCTTAGCTTCCTCTGGTCTGTGACAGCTTCTCAGAGTACTGGTTACATATTTTGCAGAGTACCCCTCAACTTGAGTTTGTCTGATGTTTTTCTTGTGGTCTAACAGGTTATGGATTTGGGGGAGGAAGATAACAGAGGTGAAGTGCCATTCTCAACACATTATATCAAAAGTCCTTGCTATCACCATGATGTATCACTGATGATATTAAGCTCAATCACTTGGCTGAGGTAGTGGTTGCTAGCTCTCTCCACTGTAAAGTTACTGCCCCTCCCTTCCCTACTCTACTCTTTGGACGCAAGACACTAAGTGCAACACACACTTATGGCGTTGAGTTAATCTCCACCTCCTTGAGAGGGAAATAGCTACATAAATTATTTGCACAGAGATTAATCTCTTTACCATTTATTCAATCATTTATTTATATTAATATAGAGTCATGGGTATTTGATTCCTATTTGGGGTTGTAATCCAATGCTTTGTTATTTATTTTGCTGCTCAAATTGTTCTAGGTTTGGCCATTGGAACCTATTTTAGCTGTGTTCTTTTTGACATGCCCGCCATCTTTTTTATTTGTTTATTAAACATTTCATTATATGCCGAAACAACTGGATGATCCAAGCTCATGTTGTATATTTTCTGCCCCAGCCTTTGCACTGTCTATTTCTCCTTGGATCTTGTTTTCATTTACTGGGTAAATAGTAATACAAACCAAGATCTGGGTGCTTGTTTGCTACTGGAATGTCATTGCTACCAGTTACTTGTAACAGAAAGAACAAGACAACATATCAGTACTAACTTATATACACTCACATGATCATTTTTAATGCATCTATCCACATCTATATTAAGCTAGAGGTAAGTTCATACAATGTCTCTGACTTTATACCAATACCATATTACTCATGGTTGTCTCTCCCCATGCTTATATGTAACCTCCCACTTTGAAAACTGAGAATCCACCAGGAATCCCACCATGTAGCATCCATTTACTAATTTGTTCAGTCTCATTATGAATCTCATAATTTGTTCAATCTCATTATGAATCTTCTGAATCTTATGCACATCAGATTCAGAAGCATAAGATTCTGCATCCCCATAAGAAACTTTACTAGGTAGAGCATAGGGCTATGTACTGTTACACAACTTTTCCCCCACCCCCTTCAATGACATTATGTCATACATACAATAGATTTAAATTATTCTGTCACAGTCTGCATTACATCCTGAGTGCTCTTAACTTCTGCTCATTTTTTTAAGCATTGCATGTATTAAGATTTTTTGTGTGTGTGCAGTAATATTCTATGGGTTTTGACAAATGAATGGAGTAAATTCCGTACAGTACCATACTGTGCCATACAGATTATTTTCACTACCCTAAAAAAAAAGAATCTCCTGTACTTTCCCAAGTCAAACACTTCCCTCTCCCCAAATATTTGGAAACAATCATGTTTTTTACTGTTTCTAGAGCTTCACCTTTTCCAGAATATCATACAAATGTAATCAGATAGCATGTTACCTCTTCAATGCTGCTCCTCTTATTTAGATAAATACTTTTAAAATTGTACATGCTGCTTCATAGGTCAATAACTCATTATGTTTTTCTTCAAGATTGGTTTTATTTTATTATTATTATCATCATCATCATCATCATCATCATCATTATTACTATTACTGTTAAAATTAAGCTCTCTCCCCCAACTAGTAGGCCAGAATTTAAATTTAGGTTATCTATTTTAAGAGCTCACCCATTTGTTTTTCAATTAATATTGACACTCAATATTATTTTATATTAGTTTCAGGTGTACAGAATAGTGGTTATATACCTAGGTGATCACCCTAATAAATCTGGTACTCATCTGACACCATACCTAGTTATTACCATATTATTGACTATATTCCCTACGCTGTAATTTACATCCCTGTGACCGTTTTGTAACTACCAATCTGTACTTCTCAATCCCTTCACCTTTTCCACCTAGCCCTCTAACCCCCTTCCCATCTGGCAACCATCTGTTTGTTCTTTGTATCTATGAATTTGTTTCTGTTTTGTTTTATTTTTATTTTGTTCTTCAGATTCCACATATAAGTGAGATCATATGTAATTTGTCTTTCTTTGTCTGACTTATTTCACTTAGCATAATACCCTCTAGGTTCATCCATGTTTTTGCAAATCGTACGACTTCATATATTTTTTATGGCCAAACAATATTCCATGCATATATGTACCATATCTTTATATAAATACCCAGGAATGGAATTGCTGGACCATAAGGTCGTTCTATTTTTAATTTCTTTGCGAAACCTCCATACTGTTTCCCAGGGTGGCTGCACCAATTTGCAATCCCACCAACAGTGCACAAGGGTTCCCTTTTCTCCACATCCTCATCAACACTTGTTGTTTGTTGATTTTTTGATGATGGCTATTCTGACAGACTCATTCTCTTTTATTGTCGAATAGTATTCCATTGTACAGACGTTATTCATTTTTCTTTTATTTTAGGAAATACTGTTTGTTTATTCATTTACCTATTGAAGAACATATTGGTTGCTTCTAGTTTTTGGCAATTATAAATAAATTTGCTCTAAACATTCAAATGCATGTTTTTTCAATGAACATAATTTTTCAGATCAGTTGAGTAAATACCTAGGGGTTGTATGGTAAGACTATGTTTAGCTGTGTAAGAAGTTGCCAAACTATCTTCTGAAATGTCTATACCATTTACATTTCCCTCAGTGATACTATACATCCTCACCAGCAACTGGTATTGCCAGGTTTATTGATGTTTGCCATTCCAATGGGTGTACATTAGTATTTCATTGTTGTAATTTGGGGCTAACCTTTTAATTTTGGCAATTCCTCCGGACATATAGTGTTAAAACAATATGGTTTTAATTTGCATTTCCCTAATGACTAATGATGTTGAGCATACTTTTCTGTGCTCATATGCTACCCATGTGTCTTCTTTGAAGGTGTATCAAACCTTGTAATTTCTTTTCTTAAATTAAACTTTCTATTTTGAGATAATTGCAGATTCACATGTAATTGTAAGAAGTAATACAGAAAAATCCTGTGTACCCTTTACTCTTTTTCTCCCAATGGTAACATCTCACAATCAATAATCAAATGTTACAGCCAGGATGTGGCAAATGAAAAAAAATCAAGACACAGAGGTATCACCACAAGGATCCCTCTTACTGCCTGTTCAAAGCCACTTCCGCTTCCTCCCTTTCACTACTCTCTGGCAACCATGAATATTCTGTTTCTAAAATGTTGTCATTTCAAAAACATAAAGGGACTTATACTCTATGTACTTCTGAGAATTGTCTCCCCCCTCCCCCACTCAGTTTAATTCTCTTGAAATTCATCTAGGTTGTTAAATATATCGATACTTTATTCCTTTTTTATTGTTGACTGGTATTTAACGATGAAGATACATTGCAGTTCTCTTTACCGGTTCATCCATTAAAGGATATCTGAGTGGTTTTTCAGATTAAGACTATTATGAATAAATCTGATATAAACATTTATGTATAGGTTTTTGTGTAAACATAAGTTCCCATTTCTCTAGAATAAATGCCCAGGAGAGAAATTTCTTTGTCTTATATATTTGTCAAGTTTCAGCCATTATTTCTTTAAGTACTTTTTCAGCCCCACCTTCTTTCTCCACTCTTTCTGGGAGTCTGGTGACACAAATATTGGACATTCTGTTATAGTTTCAAAGGTCCCTGAGGCGATGTTCATTATTTCCCCCTGTATTTCCTCTCTGTTGTTCAGAACATATAATTTCTATTGTTATATGTTCTTGTTTACTTATTAGTTCCTCTATCCGTTTCATTATGCTTTTGAGCTAATCCACTGAGATTTTAACGTTAGTTATTGCATTTTTCAGTTTTAAATACATTTGTTTCTTCTATATTGCTTCTGTTTCTTTGCTGAGACTTTCTATTTCTTAACTATTTTTTTTCTATTTTTTCATTTGTTGTTGGCATGTTTGAACTTGCTTTCTGAAACATTTTTATCAGGGCTGTTTACAAATCTTTGGCAGGAAGTTCTAACATGTCTGTCATCTTTATGTTAGCATTCAGTTTTTGCCATTTTAAATTCAATTTCAGGGAAATATTTCCTCTTCATCCTGGTTCTTTATACAAGAAATAATTTTCAATTGAAACTTGGATATTTTCACATTATGTTTAGAGACTGGATTTTATTTAAACCGTCTACTTAACTATCTCATTACTACCAGGTAAAGGTGGAAAACCAGGTTTCACTTTTTCATTCAGCCTCTATTGACACCCACAGTGAGGCTCCTTATTGGCGCTGGGAGGGAGTGGGATTTCCTGCTCTGCATGTCATCTCCATTGCCTCCATAGGGTACCATTACTGAATGGCAGCAGTGAAAGTTGTTGCTCTGTACCTGCTCTCTGACACCATCCAGATTATGGGTGTTGGGAAATATTGTTAAAATCTCATGAAGATGAAAGTCTAGGCTTTCTTCTCTGCCTTTACAGGTGTGGGTACGTTGGGGTCACTTTTTTTTTTGTAGTGTTTGGCTATAGAATAGAAAGATTATTGTTCAAAACCATCTTATCTTACTAGGCTGTCCTTTTATTGTCCTTTGGTGAGGGAAAGCAGGGTTTTCGTGAGGATTTTTTTGTT
The DNA here is from genome assembly GCF_964194185.1 of Rhinolophus hipposideros. Classification (NCBI taxonomy): domain Eukaryota; kingdom Metazoa; phylum Chordata; class Mammalia; order Chiroptera; family Rhinolophidae; genus Rhinolophus; species Rhinolophus hipposideros. Next base: position 7,833,277 of record NC_138058.1, on the reverse strand, counting down.
TTGTTTTGTTTTTGTAAGGTCCCATTGGTGCTTCTGGGTTGCTGGCTTCATCAGTTTTAAATTTAGCACGTAGGAGGCAAAAAAGAAAACCCAGGAAACTCACTTCTATCTTACTTTTCTGGTCCCAACATCCCAAGGCAGTAAGCCTTCTTCTCTCTATCTTTCAAAGTCTTATTTTAATTGTTTTGTATATAATATACAGAGGTTTTAACTGTATGGAGAAAAAAAGAAATAGAGGAACGTATGTGTACTCCCTATTGTTGGAAGTGGATTTTCTTTATGCCCACTTTTAACTGTGGTCTTTATTTTTGGACTGAATTGTATCTCATCCAAATTTGTGTGTTGAAGTACAAACCCTCAATGTTTGTTGTATTTGGATATAGAATCTTTAAGGAAGTAATTTGATCCTTAAATGAAATTTAAGTCTGGAATATCTTTATTTCCTTTTGGATTTTTAAAGATATATTCACTGATTATAGAGTGCTAAGTGTTCTTTTTTTCTTTCTGTATTTTAAACATATTGCTTTATATCTTCTGGTTTAAGTTGTATCTGGTGCAAAGTCAGTTCTCCTTATTTTTGTCTTTATTTTTTTTTTCTGGTTCTTCTAAGAGTTGTCTTCATTATTGGTTTTAAATAATTTGAGTACAATATGTCGTATCTTAGTTCTTTTCATTTTTCTTGTTCCTGGGGTGTTCTGAGATTCTTTGATTTATGAATTCATGCTTTTTATTAAAATGTTAATACTTTGGGGCCTTGCTATTTAAAATATCTTTCTGCTCTTCTCTCTTTTTTGACTCTTTTAGGGGTTTCAATAACATTTATTTTAGGCCTTCAGTTGTCCTGTAGCTCACTGAAAAATAATTAATACTTTTTATCCCTGTGATTTATTTAAGATAATTTCTATTAATATAGCTTTAATTTTACTAATATCTTCTGCAGTGTCTAATCTACTTTTAATGATATTTAAGGTAATTTTAATCTCAGTCATTTTATATTTCATTTCTAAAAGTTAGATTCGGTTTCTTTATTCCTTTCATATTTCTCTTTAACATGTTCATGCTTGTCTCTAATTTCTTTAACATGAATTATGCCAATGTGATATGGTTATAATAACTGTTTTTTTGTCTTTGTCTACTAATCCTATCATCTATATCATTTTCGTTTCTATTGATTGATATTTCTCCTCACTAAGGCTTGCATTTTCCTGTCTATTTTCATGATATATATATATATATATATATATATATATATATATATATATATATAATTTTGAGTGGCTAAGAGGCAATGTGAATTTTTAAATGTTGAGGCTGTTTTTGTATTACTTTAAATATTTTTTTTCATTTTTTAAAAAAATTCTGAGACACTTTTACATTACTTGGAAACAGTCTGATTGTTCTGAGGCTTGCTTGTAAGCTTTATTAGAGGGGACCAGAGAAGCCTTTAACTAAGACCATTTTGCTCCATTACCAAGGTAACACCCTGCTGAGTATCCCGGGCCTCGTGTATTATAAGGATTTTTTACTCCGACTTATGGAAATATGAGCTATTCTGATTCTTGTGCAATCTGGCTTGTTCCTCTTGTTCCGTTTGGTGTTTCTTCTTCTAAACTGAATAATTTCCTTACAACTGTGCACTGATTAGTACACAAATAAAGACTTCAGAGGAACTCCCTTTATCTCTCTGGAGCTCTTCAAGCAAATCTTGCTTCTCCAGTATTGTGCTCTGTGCCTTGAAACTTCCAACATCTCTACTCTGTTTCCTCTACTCAGGGAGCCCTTAGGCTATCCTTGGCTTTTCCCTTTCTGCACTATATAGCCTGTAAGCTCTCACTGGTCTAGGGCAATAGTAGGACTTAGCTTATTATTGTCCACTTTTTTAAAGGACCAGTGTCCTAACTTGCCTGGTGTACAATATGTCCAAATGTTTATTTCAGATAATTTGTTCAACCTAAGTGTTTAAAGAGAGAGGGGAAGGTGAGTCCCTGTAATTATACCATAGTTGGAAGGAGAACTCTCTCTACGACTTCTTATGTGGGAATGAGCTTCCATTTTCTATGTTTAGACAGCTGTAGAAAAATGCAGGGAACATTTTTGTATAAGACCCTGAAAACAATCTGGTATTGGCCTGTAAATTAGTATATGTATAGAGTCACCTTCATTATGCATGGAGCTTTAAGAAGATCTTTAAAAGTTAAAGCAAATGGTCTACTACTCTGTTGAAAGAGAGAGACCATCCCACTTTTTGTATAACCTAATTAGAAGAAATCACTGGGACAAGAACCCTGCAGTGGTGACAATTGAGAACAGTTTAGCCCAAGGGAGGAATTGGGCACAAAGTTTTGTAATAACATGAGTTAAGGATTGTGTCAGTGTAATTTTCACGTTTTGTATTCCATGAACTAAAACAATTACTCATTGAACATGTTACTGTAAGCAGAAAGAATAAAGCTGCAGGGAGAGATGAGGAAGGAAAGGAAAGAGTATGTGAAAGGAGACAATGGAAGGAGGAGATGGAATCATTCTTAAAAAAAGATGCATCTACCAGACCAGCCAGAACTAGATTTTGGTGATTCAGGACATCATCTTGCCCCTCAAGGTGAACTTTAGGTAATTATAATAGATCATAATATTATTAATATCACAGGCAGGGAAAATATCCACCTCCTGTACCTCCATGACAGCTCCAAAAAGGGCCAAATAAAGACAAGAGAATTCCACCTCCCAACGGGAAGGAGGAGTGAGGACTTGCCTTGGAATGCCAATAATGCCACCCCTAAAGCTTGAATATTTTGTGCCTTCATTCTAATGAAATCCTAAACCTCTTTGTTCTTCAGGGCAGTTGCCCTTCTTCTGGCCTGTCCACTCTACTATTTTGGGAATGTACTCTCTTCTTTTAATAAATCCACTGCTTGCTTGGCTTTGCTTGTTTGGTTTATTTGGTGTGTCCTTGAATTCTTTTCTGTGATGACACCAAGAACGTATTTTTAGCAACAAACAGAACTGGACTAAAATTTTCATACAGGAAATGATTATCACCATGATAGAATACTTTAATACTGTCCCATTCTATGCTTCTTAAAAACTTTATGAAGTTTCAACAATAACATTATGAAGGTACTTTTCAAGAGAAAGGATAGGAAATATGAATGAACTAATCATCTCTGCTTCATCAGGGATATCACAGTACCATGTTAAAATAGGCATTGATAAAAATACTTGATCAATATTTTCTTTAAATTAGAAAGGCAACCAATAAGAGATATAAATATTTTAAAGATGCATCAAATATTGGGAGAAAGACGTATTAATGCAAACAAATTAATTATTTATATTGCTTTTAAAAAGTCAGTAGATACCATCTAAAATGCATAATTGAATGATGATAATGTATGTCATTAGGAATAACAAACATAACCATAAAAACATGTAAAATCAGAAGCTAGTTGGGGTTTGTGACTGAGGGAGAGATCCTAGAAGACTATGTTAAACTGTTTTATTATAATCTTACGGGATAATTTTTTGTGTCAAAAAACTGGTGCATAAAAGACAAAGCCTTGATTAGCTGTAATGCTTTTTATGCAGAATATTTTGTTTTCCAATATTTGACTTAAAACACATGAAGAAAAACTTTTAGAAATGCACCTAAACCTGCTTTGTATCTATAAAAGTATCTCCACTGAATTTCAGAGACTTATAACCAAAATAAGTAGAAAGAAACTTCTGACTCGAATTTAAATGTCAGGAGACATTGATAGAGCACATAGAAATGCATAATCTATTTGTATTCTTATTTCTTGGTGACCTTGAATCTGATTTAAACCCAGAGATTAAAAGGAAGTGATTCTTTACAAACAGGAAAATAACCACTATAAAACAAAGACGAGCAGGGTAAAGGCGAAAAAAAAAAATACTTCATGTAAATTGCAGAATTGCTAAAGCTTAATGTCCACAAACGAAAGATTGAATGAGGGATATTGCTACAGTGTAATTTTAGAATTTAGGTTAGTTTTGTTTGTTATGCCTAAGTTTATTGAAACAGTTCTGTATCATATTCTGTGGGATATTCTAGAAGATATATATACACACATATATATATATATATACACACACACACATATATATGTATATATATTAATCTAGCATAGATATATTATCACAAGTTTGGGATTGCTGGTTCACATATTTCAAAATAAACATTATTAAAAAAAATAAACCTACATCTCAATGGATTTAACAGATACAAGTGAATATAATAGAGGAACTCTCCATACTAAAAATGAATAATTCAAAAATAAGTAAGAGAGAAAGGTAAAGTTGACATAATAATGCTCTTGTATTTTTTTTTAAAGTTTATTGGGATGACAATTATTCGTAAAGTTACATAGATTTCAGGTGTACAATTCTGTATTACATCATCTATAAATCCCATTGTGTGTTAACCACCCAGAGTCAGTTCTCCTTCCATCACCATATATTTGATCCCCTTTACCCTCATCTCCCTCCCCGCATCCCCCTTACCCTCTGGTAACCACTAAGCTATTGTCCGTGTCTATGAGTTTTTGTTTCTCATTTGCTTGTCTTGTTCTTTTGTTGTTTTTGGTTTATATACCACATTTCAGTGAAATCATATGGTTCCCTGCTTTTTCGGTCCAACTCATTTCGCTTAGCGTTATAATCTCAAGATCCGTCCATGTTGTTACAAATGCTCCTATTTCATCCTTCCTTACCATTGAGTAGTATTCCATTGTGTATATACACCACAACTTCTTTATCCATTTGTCTATCGAAGGATGTTTTGGTTGTTTCCATGTCTTGGTCACCATAATGAACATTGGAGCATACTTGTTTTTGTGGATAAATGTTTTCAATTTTTTTCGGTAGATACCCAGGAGAGGGATCGCTGGGTCATATGGTAATTCTACTTGCAATTTTTTGAGGAACCTCCACATTGCCTTCCATAGTGGCTGCACCAGTCTGCATTCCCACAGTGTACAAGGGTTCCTTTTTCTCCACAGCCTCTCCAACACTTATTACTATTTGTCTTGTTGATCGTAGCCAGTCTATTCGGGGTGAGGTGATATCTCATTGTGGTTGTTATTTGCATTTCTCTGATGATTAGTGATGTTGAGCATTTCTTCATATGTCTATTTGCCATTTGTATGTCCTCTTTGGAGAAATGTCTCCTCTACCCATTTTTCAATTGGGTTGTTTGTTTTTTTGTTATTGAGTTGTATGAGTTTCTTGTATATTTTGGATATTAGCCCCTTATCGGAGGCACTGTTGGTAAAAATCTTCTTCCATTCAGTTGGTTGCCTCTTTATTTGTCGATGGTTTCTTTTGCTGTGCAGAAGCTTTTAAGTTTGATTGTAGTCCCATTCATTTATTTTAGCTTTTACTTCCCTTGCCTTTGGAGTCAAATTCATAAAATGCTCTTTGAACCCAAGGTCCGTAAGTTTAGTACCTATGTTTTCTTCTGTGCAGTTTATTGTGTCAGGTCTTATGCTTCACAATTTGATCCATTGTGAATTAATTTTGGTACATGGTGACAGATAGCAGTCCAGTTTCATTCTTTTGCATGTGGCTTTCCAATTCTGCCAGCATCATTTATTGAAGAGGCTGTCTTTTCTCCATTGTATGTTTTTTGTTTCTTTGTCAAAAATTGTCTTTCCATATTTATGTGTATTTATTTCTGGGTTCTCAATTCTATTCCATTGGTCTATGTGTCTGTTTTTCTGCCAGTACCATGCTGTTTTGATTATTGTTGCCCTGTAGTACAAGCTAAAGTCAGGGAGTGTGATACCTCCAGTATTGTTCTTTTTTCTTAGGATTGCTTTGGCTATTCGGGGTCTTTTGTGGTTCCAAACAAATCTGATGATTTTTTGTTCTATTCCTTTAATAAATGGCACTGGGATTTTGATGGGGTTTGCATTAAATCTGTATATTGCTTTGGGTAATATGGCCATTTTAACTATGTTGATTCTTCCAATCCATGAGCACAGTATGTCTTTCCATTTCTTTGTGTCTTCTTCAATTTCTTTTAAAAAAATGTCTTATAGTTTTCAGCATATAGGTCTTTCACATCCTTGGTGAAGTTTATTCCTAGGTACTTTATTATTTTTGTTGCAATTGCAAAATGAATTATTTTTCTAATTTCTTTTTCTGAGATTTCATTGTTAGTGTATAGGAATGCAAAGGACTTTCATACACTGATTTTATAGCGGGCAACTTTACTGTATTTGTTTATTGTTTCTAAAAGCTTTTTGATGGAGTCTTTAGGGTTTTCTATATATAGCATCATGTCATCTGCAAAGAGTGACAATTTAACTACTTCATTACCAGTTTGGATGGCTTTTATTTTTTTCTCTTGCCTGATTGCTCTGGCGAGGATTTCCAACACTATATTGAAAAGCAGAGGTGATAGGGGACAGAACTGTAGTGTTCCTGAACATAAAGGGCTTCAGTTTTTCACCTTTAATTGTGAGATTAGCTGAAGTTTTGTCATATATATGCTTTTATTAAGTTAAGGTACTTTCATTCTATACCTATTTTATTAAGTGCTTTAATCATAAATGGATGTTGTATCTTGTCAATTGCTTTTTCTGCATTAATTGAAATAATCATACGTTTTTGTCCTTTATTTTGTTTATGTGATGTATCACATTGATGGATTTGCGGATGTTGAACCATCCTTGTGCCCCAGAGATGAACCCCACTTGGTCATGATGAATAATCTTTTTAATGTATTGTTGTATTCAATTTGCTAGAATTTTGTTTAGGATTTTAGCATCTGTATTCATCAGAGATATTGGTTTGTAATTTTCTTTTTTTTTGCTATCCTTACCAGGTTTCGGTATCAGGGTAATGTTGGTCTCATAAAATGATTTAGGGAGTACTGTCTCTTCTTCAATTTTTTGGAGGAGTTTGAGCAGAATTGGTATTAGATCCTCTTTGAAGGTTTGGTAGAATTCACTAGTGAAGCCATTGGGTCCCAGACTTTTGCTTTTGGGAAGGTTTTGGATGACTGATTCAATTTCCTTACTGATGATCGGTGTATTTAGATTTTCCGATTCTTCATTATTCAGCCTAGGAAGGCTAGGAACTTGTCCATTTCTTCTAGGTTGTTGAATTTAGTGGCATATAGTCCCTCATAGTATTCTTGGATGATCCTTTTTATTTCTGTGGTATCTGTTATTAACTTCCCCTCGTTCATTTCTGGTTTTGTTTATTAGTGTCTTTCTCTTTTTATCTTAGTGAGTCTAGCCAAGGGTTTGTCAATTTTGTTAATCTTTTCAAAGAACCAGCTCTTTGTCATATTATTTTTTTCTATTGTCTTTTTGTTCTCTATTTCATTTAGTTCTGCTCTGATTTTTATTATTTCCTTTCTTTTACTGACCTTGGGTTTCATTTGTTCTTCTTTTTCTAGTTCTTTAAGGTGTAATATGAGGTTATTTATTTGGGATTTTTCTTGTTTCTTGAGATAGGCCTGTAATGATATAAATCTCCCTCTTAAAACTGCTTTCGCGGCATCCCAAAAATTTTGGTAGGATGTATTTTCATTCTCATTTGTTTCTATGTATCTTTTGATCTCTCCTCTTATTTCTTCTTTGACCTGGTCGTTCTTTAAAAGTATGTTGTTCAATCTCCATGTATTTGTGCTTTTCCTTGCTTTCTCTTTGCAGTTAATATTCAATTTCAAAGGCTTGTGATCAGAGAATATGCTTGGTATGATTTCAATCTTCTTAAATTTGCTGAGGCTAATTTATGTCCCAATAGATGATCTATCCTTGAGAATGTTCCATGTACACTAGAAAAAAAATGTATAGTCTGGTGTTTTAGGGTGACATGCTCTATAAATATCAATTATGTCCATTTCATCTAATGTTTCTTTCAAAAAATATTTATTTATTTTCTGTTTGAATGATCTATCCATAGCTGTCAATGATGTATTTAGGTCTCCTAGTATAATTGTGTTTTGGACAATTTCTCCCTTTAGTTCTGTTAGTAGCTGCTTGGTATATTTCGGTGCTCCCTGATTGGGAGCATAAATATTGATCACTTTTATGTCTTCTTTTTGTCCTTTACCATCATGAAATATCCATCTTTTATCTTTGTCCCTTATTACCGTTTTATTTTTCCTGAAGTCTGTTTCATCTGATATCAGAAAGGCTACGCCTGCTTTTCTCTGGATACTATTTGCTTGGAGTATCAATTTCCATCCATTCACTTTGAGTCTATGTTTGTCCTTATAGTTGAGATGTGTCTCTTGGAGACAGCAAATGTTTGGGTTTAGTTTTTTGGTCCAGTTTGTTATTCTGTGACTTTTTTTTTGGTGAGTTCAGTCCATTTATATTTAGGGTGATTATTGATATGTGAGGATTTTCTGTCATTCTATCTTTAGTTTTCTGGTAAGGCTGAAAACCTTTGTTTCTTTGCCTTTTTATTGTTGTCTATTATTTCTGTGTGGTGGTATTCTAAGATGTTTCCCTCTGTTTCTTCTTTATTACAGTATATATTTCAGTTCTGGATTTTTTTTTTTTTGAGTGGTTACCCTTAAGTTTATGTAAAAGAAAGTTTGATATTTAGAGTATTCCATTTTCTTCAGCAGGCTTACTTTCTCCATTCCCATATTGCGGTTTAGGCCTTTACTCTCCCAATGCCATTGTATTTATATGGACTATTTTTTTTTAATATCAAAATGCACATGTTAGGAGAGAGTGATTTGGATAATACAAAACAAAAAAGGAAGAAAAGAGATTCTATAACAGCAGTTGTGATGAACAGAAAGAACATTTTGATCAAACTAAATTCATATATATATATAAAAGTAAAATTTTATATTATATCATGTATGAAAATGAAATAATATGTTGACAGCAAAACTGCAAAAAAAATCAGTCACCAAAGAAAGAAAAAGTGAAAAAACACAAATAAATATGTAAAAATATTAAATGAGAACAATAAATTATTGGAATGGGCTCACAATGTCAACACAATTATTCTATTTAACAGGTGAATAACTTACATTATATCATTGATGAATGGATCAATTGATACCCTTATCATCTATATCAGTGGAAATATGGCCTCTACTTGAGATATTGCTTTATATATTTATTGTGATATATTCCATGTTAAAAATGTAAGAAGCCATGTTTATTCAATGTGACATAAAACAATACATATCCACAACTTTCAAGTTGAAAAAAATCAAGTTTCAATTGATGAAATTAAAAAAGGATTTATATAATCTGTAAATTATGATGCAGTGAATGTCAGGTGCAGTAAAGAAGTATTGGTGTAAATCTGAAAATGGACCTACCCTCTGATCCAGTAATTCCACTCCTAGGCATCTACCCAGAGAAATCCAAAACTCCAATTCAAAAATCTGTATGCACTCCTATGTTTATTGCAGCACTTTACACAATAGCGACATGGAAACAACCGAAATGCCCATTGGTAGATGACTGGATTAAGAAACTGTGGTACATTTATACAATGGAGTATTACGCAGCCATAAAGAAGAAAGAAATCTTATCATTTGCAACAACATGGATGGATCTAGAGAACATTATGTTAAGTGAAATAAGTCAGAAAGAGAAAGACAAGTATCATATGATCTCACTTATATGCGGAATCTAAAGAAAAGAATAAGTGAATGAATTAATCAGAAACAGTTTTGGGGACAAAAAGGAAAAACCGAGAGTTTTTAGATGGGCGGGGGAGGGTTGGGATAAGGGGAAAGGTGAAGAGACTAGGAAACAGTTGGTAACCACAAGATGGCCTCAGGGTATTTGAAAATTAACTTGGGGAACGTAATCAATAATGTTGTAAAGATTTTGTTGTGTATTCGATGGACACGTGTCCCATTTGGGAGACCACCTCAGGGATACTGTAGATGCCTGACCATGGCACTGTACACCAGAAGCTAAACAATAATGAATGCCAACTATAATTTCATATATATAATGTGATGGCTCGTTGCGAGGTCGGTGGGATAGTGGATAGGGGACGGGGGTTCACAGTGTGAGAGACATAAATGATGAATGTCTAAGTATTACCTTGTCGTGTACACCTGAAACCAATAAATTAAAAAAATAAATTTAAAAAAAATGCAAAAAAAAAAAAAAAGAAGTATTGGTGTAAAATATAGTATCTAAGTGTTGACATAAGTTACCTGAACTTGTCTAATTTATTTCGGTGGGCTAGAAACATTTAGGAGTAGGTTATAAAACAATCAAAATTATATTTAACATTGAAAAATGTATAAAATAAGTCAATTTTAGAAAGCCAGCCAACTCTGTGTGTTATATTGTAAAAAAAAAAAGTCCCTGCAAGTGTAATCTGATTTTTCAAAAGAAATAACATAATGAATGAAGATTACCTTGATTATGGGCACCATGCCTAGCATTATTTAACTCTGGGCAGATTATTCAATGTATGAAAAAATTTTAGACTACTGGTTGTAATTAAATCAAAAATACCTTTTAAACACAATTTTGAAAATTGTTAGCATAAAATAAAGTGAGATTAATTTAACAGTGGGAGATCACAGAGTAAAATTGCATTTATTGCAATGCAGTTTTAAATACAGCCTGACCTTTCAGACCCCATGATTTTAAAGAATTAAGTGATTCCTGAAAAGGGTTCTGGATGGACCATGAAGAATGAGTGCCTGGAGAATATGAAAAAGGAGCAAGAGAATTCTCAGCCCAGAGAAAAGGATCACAGGTAACACATCTGGGGGAGGTACTGGGCGGCTTGCCTGAATGTCACTCAATGCGTGGGGTATTTAAGTATAAGAGCCATCAGGAAGCTACTGGACATGCCATTGGTTTTCATATCTGTGAAAGCAGCACTAAATGAGATGAGCAGACAGAATAAAACAACTTTTTAATGTGCTCTTACTATGAGGCAGATATTGTGAAAAGTGCAATGCGTATTACTTCATTTAATTTTTGCAACAAGCCTATAATGTTAGGCAATATTGTCATGTCTACAGATGGGGAGCTGTGATCTAGAGAACTGAAATAACTTGCCTTAAGTTACCCACTGGCATGGATAAGAGTCCAAATCCAAACTAGAGCTGGAGTTTTTAAAGGCAGCACTGATTTATTTGTATCCATGCAAAATTATTTTATGCATGAAAATGGACAATTCCCCTGAAAATGCTCCTTTTGTTCCTGTGGTTCCCCTTGCAAAAAAAATGTCCTTTCCATATGGACTCATGAAGAATTCCCGAGACTTTTTAAAACATTCCCAACTGTTACCTCTTTTGTATTTTTCCTGATTTACTATGGTATTTCTTCCCACCTTCCACTCCTGGTATTGAAATAGCATTTTAAACATAGCATTTACTATTTAAAAATAATCTTTCCCTTTCAATCTCCCTTTGCCAAATTCTAAGCTTCTAGAAGAAATGATTTCTTACAAATTTCTCATCAGACTTGTTCCTAGCATAATTATCAGCAGAGAACAAACACCAAATGCATATTTTCATTGATTGAATAAATAATTATTTGGGGAGCTGGTAACACATAAATGGTGTACTGAGTTTTGTCTTTGCATGATACTTTAAAATTGGTTCTATTTGCTCTCTAAATCACCGAGTAAAGGGAATGTGTGGCCCTAAAATGTGGAATTCATGGAAATGATGGAACTGAGGCAATCTTAATGTGCCAGTGTGTATATGTCATTCTTTTTTTCCTCCTGAGATGAGAGCGGGATAATTACACAAGGCTCTGTGCTAAGAATATTTAAAAAGTTTCAAAGTTTTGCAGAATGGAAAATTATTTTAAAATGCTTTCCAACTTCTAGTTGAACTCCTGTTTTAATCTAAGTAGCTTTCACCCCTACAGTCAAAATTATATAAAACAGAGAAGTTGAAGGTGCACTCTAACAATTTTGCAATTTCTGAGCTATCTAAACGTTTCTTTCCAAAATACTTGTACTATTTTCCTGTGGATTCAGAACTGAACTGAAGTGTTTCCCTTTCCCTACCAACAACCTGAAAGTCTGCTTTTTAATTGAGATTTGTTTCCCAGGCAATTGTCGAGATTTTTCATAGAGTAAAGGTCTGAACTTGACTTTCAGTGTATTTACTTTAAAACCTTGAGATGTCTTCCATTTACATAGTTATCTTCCTAAGTGATGAACTCTATAGATGACATTCACGAAGTGTCAATTCCCTTTATCTTTGTTCTGTAGTGGAATAGCTATTCTAAGGAAAGCGTAGGTATAAATTATCGCTGAAGAGTTTATCAATTGAGGGTCATTGTGTACAGTTAGTTAAACTGTATTGGTGATGTACCATTATGCAACCACTTCTGAAAATCTGCAAAACAATTGAGTTGCTGGGGACGACGGAGGGGAGGGTTACACTTGCAAGTTTGTTCTCTTAAATCCTTTGGAATTCATTTTGGGGATCTTGATACTTGTAGCCCATCATTATTACCCCCCTCTGCTATATGTATTGACTTCCCCCTACCTTTAAAGGAAGATACAATTTAGCTTGGTACATCATTAACTAAAATAGGGACTCTGTTTCCTAACCTTTTTTTATTAATAGGTGTGGAGAAGTTTATTATCTTTCTCAGATATACTGTGAGGCAGCTTCTAGGAATATTGTTTTAAAAACAATGTCTATGTATGCCCTTTGTTCTTTTCTAGAACTCTTCTTCCAGGTTGATATTTTGAATGGATGACATCAACTTGGAATATGAAGCTAAGGCTAAAAAAGGTGGACCAACAAGAAGAATTTGGGGTCTCAGACACTGGACCATAACCAACCACCTCCAATAATTTGCGTGAGAAAAACAGGAATGGTCTGGTTCTGTTGTATTGGGTTTTCTTTCTCTGATAGACAATATTGCTGTCTATTTCTTTATTTCAGCCCTCATTCAATAAATGATGTCATGCTTCACAGCCTTAAAAGAACATAAATGAACGCATTGTCTTCCTGCTTAGTACAGCTCCCTTTAGCATTACCTTAGAGCACAATAACTGAAGTACCAAGAATTTAAAAACCAACACAATTATTTCTTGGTTTTAATCTTTTCTTCCTTTTTTGAGATTTTGAGTTTTACTAATGTTGTTACTGAGCCTAGTGATCAACTGAAATCTGTTGAATAGGAATGGAAGATAGATCTGTGGGCAGGGTATTGACATCCGCATTTATCCAACACCAGTCTGAAGCAAGGAGCATGCCTCCAGTTCTCTTGTCTCAGGGAGTGCAGCAAGAGGTTACTTCAGCATTTCTGTTCTACTTCTGGTCTGTGGAGATAGCTATCTCATATTTCAGGTAAGCTATTTTTTTTTTTTTAATATATACTGTTGTGATGTGTTTAAGAGCTTTTCAAACTATGCATTCTGTGTTCTTTCTTGAACCAGAAGTGGGTCTGTCATTTTCTAACTATATGATTCTGAGCAACATACTTTATATGTCTGAGCCTTTTACTTGATTTGTGTAATTAATAGACCTCAAAGAGTTTTCGGAAGATCTAACATGTTTGACAAATAATACTTACTCTCGTTCAGATATCTGCTGAATTCTTGACTAAAACTTCCCCAAACAACCCACTTACAACATATCCCTCTTTCCCTCTCTACATTCCTACCCTTCTAGTGTGCTTCATTTGACTCCGTATCTCTCATTAGCATCAAACGTATTGTATATTCCAATAGTATTTTTATTTTTTATTGTCTTGTTCATTGATCTATCTCCAATGCCTAGTGTCCGGCACATAGTAGACACTAAATAAATATGTATTGATTGAACAAAAAATTGAATGAATGAAATGAAGATATACATTCCATATATCTTCTATTTTGGATATTATAAATAATGCTAAAGCTAACATTTTTATACATGTATCTTTGACCATATGTATAATACCTTAGGATACATTCTTATAAAGAGTTATTAATTAATTCTTTCCTGTAGTTACATGTTTCCATCTGATATCATTTCTATTTAGCCTAAAAAATTAATACCTTTAGTATTTCTTTATTGAGGTTCTAGTGTAGATAAATTACACCAACTTCCATTTATTTCAAAAAAAATCTTTACTTTATCTTCATTTTTACATAATATTTTTGGTAGCTACAGAGTTCTGAGATGACCTTATCTATCCCCCATCTTAGATTCTGTAAGCATATTTTACTGTTTTCTGATCTCCATTTTTTCTTTTGAGAATTCAAACATTATTTTTATTGTTCTTATGTAAGTGATGTATCTTTTCTTTCTGACTGCTTTTAAGAATTATATTTAATATTTAGCAGTTTCTTTGTATTTATATTTCTTAGAGATTTTTAAATTGTGTAAGTTGAACTCTTTAAATAAATTTGGAAACTATCTGGCCAATATTTTTTTCACTTCCTCTCTGTCCATCTCTCATTGCTCTCCTTTTGGGAATTCAGTTCTATTTTAGGTAACTGAAACTTTCTTCACTTCTTTCAATTATTTTTCTCTCAGTTGCTTATATTTGGTAATCTGCTATTCTGTCTTCAAGTTCCCTGATTTGTACTTTTACTTTCTTCAAAATTTTCTAGTTGCCCATTAAGTAAAATTTTCTTCCTGATATTTTACTTTGCAGTTTTAAAAATTCCTTTTGGTGATTTTTGATATTTTTCATATCTATACTGATCCTCTATCTGGTCTACTATTAAAATAATATTTTCCTTTGCATCTTTAAACAGATTTATATTTGTTTAATTTTTGATTTCTTGTCAGCTAATTTCAATAGGTGTCGTCTTGTATCAGTTTTTGTGGGCTGCATATTTCTTGATCATGGCTAATATTTCTTTTGTTTATATTTTATATCTATCTCTATGACCATGAGTTGACAGTTATGAATAAAGTTACCTTACAATATAGGTCTGCTTGCTAATTCATTTCAGAATATTAGTTTAAGCATTGAACAGGGAACAGGGTTTGTTTTTTTTTTTTTTTTTTTTTTTTTTTCAATTTCTGATAAAAAAACCCATGGCCTAAAAATTTACTAGCTGTTTGCTAAGTTAGTTTACCACATTTTTTAAGGTTTTCCTACACTTAGAACATAAATATATTTTTATGTAGTTCTTGAATTGCTTGCTATTTTTAGACTATGCCATATAATTTACCATCCCATTACATTAGCATCTATAATAGTTACATGTTTGTATTGTTTGCATCCCTAAATAGATTTCAATGTTTTCACAGATCTGCAACAGGTCTTTTCATAATCAAAAGCTGTTAGCCCCAATAATGTGGCTGGATAGGTGAAAAGTTTTGAAATATTGATTAATAAGAAACAAATGTTTCTCAGAGTTGAATAAAAAATAAAATTTTGTCATCAGCAGATAGAATTAAAATACAAAAGATTTATTTGAGAAAAAGATATCTATTGTCTACTTCATCTATATTTTAAAATCTTCACAGAAAATTCCAAGTTACCTCTCTCTGTGAGAAAAAGCTCAACTGGCAATTTATTTATTGCCAGGCAGAGTGATCATTACACAGAAAACATTGAATTAAAGGTGCTGATGCAATCAATTGAAGGCATTTTCAGTGTCTTCTGACTCTAGTTGAACCTGTAGATTAACAAATAAAACTAACAACAACTAAATAGAGCATATATTCAATATCCATAACTGGTCCTGGTCCCTTGGGACAAAATTAAATATTCGATTACTAAATAGTACAAATTAAAATTATTTAATTACTTTCAGAAGCTGAAAGATAATTAATTTAAATTTATGTTCTTTTAAATTCACACTATGATAAACCATCATTGCATGAATGAAAACAGATCTTTGAGCTTAGATTCATCTTCATTACTTCAATACTTGCACATGCATATGTATTGAAAATTAAACTGCTGAAAATCAGGAATAAATAGATATTTTTAAAGGCCACAAAGGAAAAGACAGATTTCCAAAATAATATTTATGTAAGTTAATCAGTCGATTCTCAATGCTAAAATATAAGTGCAAAGTGCTATGAAGCAAATATATTCATCAGAAAGAAGAACATGTTAAGAGGCATGCTGTAACAAATATCAAGGTAATCACGATGTCTTATGAACAAAGGTATTGTGATATTAGTACAGAAATAAACCTTTAGGACAATATAATCAAAATAACCCAGAAACAGACTCACATCTTGCATATAAAACTTGCATGTATGATTGATGAATGAAGAAAGAAGGGCCGTTAAATAAAACATGTTAGAATGACTGTATATATATATATATATATATATATATACATATATATATATATATGTATATATATATATACACAAATATATATATATATATATATATATTTGTATCAGCTACATTCTGTAGCAAAATTAATTTTAGATGATTTGATTACATATTCAAACAAGTGAAAAGTTTTTTTTAATGAAAGGAAACTTTTTTTTTTTTAATTTGGGATAAGTAAAATTTTCTTAAAACCAGTCACACTATATTAACCCATTAAGAAAAAAATGATTATTTTAACTATACTAAAATTACTAGTCATTAAAAGTCATTTTACAGAATGGGATTAAGCCAAATGAAAAAGGATACATGTTATCTACATAATTAATATTACATAATTAATTAATATTATATATGAAATCCACAATATACAACAAAAATCTGTAAATAAAAAGGAAAAGGCAAATAGTGAAATATGGTCAGAAGACAAGAGAAATTTCAAATAAGAGAAAATTGGGATTAAAAAATAAGTAGAGTATGGAAGTCACCAAAATGGTAAAATAGGTCATTCCTGACTTTGCTCCCCCTCACAAGAAAACGACTCTTCAAGAACAGGACACCACTGAGAGGGTCCAAGAACATGGGGGTGAAGCTGAAGTACTTCGTTGCACCTCGGAGGCCAAAACAGACTTTTTTGGAAGGGAAGTGAGTACATATTGACCATATTGCATCCCCCGCAGTCCAGAGCAGCACTATGTGGAGAGGCCTCCCTGAACTTCTAGTTCCTCCAGTAGGAAATAAAGAACTAGAGTGTCAACTGGCCCCTCTCTCCCAGCATTGGGGTTATTTTGTCAGACCCCCTACTCTGATCTCGCCTCATGGGGATTGCAGTGGACTCTCTGGGGCTCAACCACTGGAATCTGACTGTGATGGAAAAGGGTGGGGATGGGGGAGGACTCACAACAACCAGCACACAAATCTTGTCTAACCTACTTCATACCTTCAGCACCCAAGTAGTGATCTCAACCAGTGGCTTTGCACATTTGCAGAACCAAGTCGGGGGCAAACTCTGACCAAGGAACTCAACAGGGTTCAAATCTGCCGGATTCAAATCCTTTAATGAGGAGTTTCACTGGCCCAGGGGTCCACTTTATCCACGCTCAGGCAAGAAGCTGAGTCACAGCCCAGCCCATGCAAGGGGGCTGAGACAAAGCCCCGCCTTCTGGGGATGGTGTCTTCTAGGTCTCATTTGACCAGAAGGGTTGGTGACAACACCAGGAATCTGTGCAGTCCAGCAGTGTTCAAGCTGAGAAAAGGGCTGGAAGTTTGCACAGCAAAGCCAGTGGCCCTAATTGGCTTAGAAACGTGAGGTACACATCAGCTTGAGTTGAAACAACAAACAAAAAGCTTCACCAGCTTTAAAGCTGCTTTTCCTCTTTACCCAGAAAGGGAATCTAATTTGTAGCCCTGCTCATGACTGAATACAACTTTCAGCTTGTCTGACCAGGGAATCTAACCAGAGCACACAGGAAGCTGTGTGGTTCATTCAACAGCCCTAAATAGAATGACACTTGAACAGAGAAAGCAGCCCATCGCTTCCCATATCGGCAGAGCAAAACCAGTCGCCTCACCAGAACAGAGAATTCAATGCACACTCTGGCCCAATTTGGGTCCTCAAACAATGAGCTGTATAGGCTCTGGGTCCTCTCCTGCTTCCCTTCTAGGGAAGAGAAACTAATTCATAGCCTCATATACTACTGAATATAGTTCCCAGTTCTAGCATCTAGTAAGCAGACCAAAGAATTCAAGCAACTGAGGAACTCATCCTACAGCCTCACTTGGGTAGGGAACCACGCCAACAGTCCTATCCATAGTTCTCAGCCAGAGCCACACCCCCTCCGTCTCTGTCTTCAGAGTTCAAACAGTTGCCTTGCCCCAAAATAGACCACAACAGCACAACAGTAGGTCACACCCCCCCCTCCAAGGCAGCAGACATATCCAGAAACTCAAACTGAGCTGACTGGTTAAAAACTGTTACTGCCATTGAAAACCTGTGAAGTATGGAAGAAGAGCCCCAATACACAATGTGTCAATGTAAGGATTTGAGGATCATGAAAAAAAAATAATCAGGTAAATATGACACCATTAAAGAAAACTAATAAAGCTCGAATAACTGACCCTAAAAAGTAGAGATCTGTTAACTGTCAGACAGAGAATTCAGAATAATCCTCTTAAGGAAGTTTAGTAAAGTACAAGAAAACACAGACAACTAAACAGAACTAAGAAAACAGTTCATGAACAAAACGAGAAATTCAACAAGGAAATAACAGCCATAAAAAAAAAAAAAAATCAAAACAAAACAAAACAAAAACCCACCACAGAATCTTAGAGGAAAAGTACAGCAACTTAATTGAAAAATTCAGTAGAGAGTTTCAAAAGTAGTTTGAACCTTGCCAAAGAAACAATTAGTGACTTGGAAAATAGGACATTAGGAATTTCCCAGTCCGAGGAGCAAAATAAAATAAATCAGGATGAAAAAGAGTAAAGAAATCCTACAGGAATTAGGGGACACAATGAAAAGAAAGAACATTTGTATTTTGGGAATTCCAGAAGTGGAAGGGAAAGAGAAAGGGACAGAAACTATATTTAAAGCAATAATGGCTGAAAACTTTCTGAACCTGGGGAAAGAAATGGGTACCCAGATCCACATAGGCCACATTGAACATGAATAAGACTATAAGATACATTATAACTAAATTGTCAAAAGTCGTAGATAAAGAAATATTTTTAAGAGCAGCAAGAGAAAAGAGAGAAATTCCATACAAGGGAACCTCACCCCCAAACCCACCCTACCACCCACCAAGACTATCAGTGAAGTTTTTAACAGAACTTGTTCAGGCCAAGAGAAAACGAAATGACATATTAAAAATATTGAGAAATGGTAAGATTTTATTCTTTTTATGGCCAAGTAATACTTGATTGTATAGATGTACCACAGCTTCTGTATCCAATCATTTACTGAAAGACAATTGGGTTGCTTCCATATCTTAGCTACTGTAAAAGTGCTGCAGCGAACATAGGGGTGTATGTATCTTTTTGAATTAGTATTTTGGATTGCTTTGGATAAATACCCAGAAGTATAATTGCTGCATCATAACGTAGTTCTATTTTTTAATTTTTTAAGTAGTCTCCAAACTGTTTTCCACAGTGGCTGCACCAATATGCAATCCCACCAACAATGCACAAGGGTTTCCTTTTCTTTGCATTCTTGCCAACACTTGTTTATTGATGATAGCCAACTTGACTAGGTGTGGGTTGATATCTCATTGTGGTTTGGACCTAAAGAATATTATGCTAAGTGAAATAACTCAGACTGAGAAAGACAAACACTGTATGCTGTCACTTATAAGTAGAATCTAAAGAACAAAATAAACAAACAAAACAGAAACAGACTCATAGATACAGAGGAGAGGGTCTTGGGGAGCTTGGTGAAAATGTTGAAGCTGATTAAGAAATACAAATTGGTAGTTACGAAATAGTTACTGGGATGTAAAGTACAGCATAGAGAATATAGTAAAAAATGTTGCAACAACTATGTATAGTGCCAGGTGCCTATTAGGCTAATTAGAGGATCACTACATAAATGACATAAGTGAGTAACCATTATACTGCACACTGAAAATTAATATAAAATAATAGTGAATGCCAGCTGTAACTCAATAAATAAATAATTTTAAAATCTATTGGGAAAAACAGTTAACCAATAATTCTATACTTGGCAAAGCTGTCTTTCAGAAATGAAGGCAGGATAAAGCTTTTCCAGAACAAACACAAGCTGGGGAAGTTCATTGCTACCAGAACAGCCTGACAAAAAAATGTTTCTTTGAGTGGAGGTACAGGGACACTAATTAATATCATAAAAACATTTTTAAAAAGGTATCATAAATATCACTGGTAATGGTAAATGTATAGTCAGAGTTAGATTCTGCAATATGGTAATAGTGGTGCCTAATTCACTTAAAACTGTAGCTTAAAAGTTAAAAAATCATAACTGCAATAATCTGTTATTAGCTACACAATATAAAAAAATGTAAATTATAGCAGCAATAACCTAAAATGTGAGGGGGTAGAGAAGTAAAAGTGTAAAGTTTATGATTTTTATTGAATGTAAGTTACCATTTTAAAATAGTCTGCTATTAGCTTAAGATATTTTATGCAATCCTCATGGTAACCACAAGGGAAAATGCTGTAATAATTACACAAAAGAACACCATAAAGAAGTAAAAGCATACTGATATCAAAAGACATCAAAACACACACAAAAAAGACAGCAGGATAAACTCTCTTATACATTCACAATTTTTTCCCTTACTCTACTCCTGTGTTTCTTTTACTAAATAAAAATGCCTTAAGCATATCTCCCTCCTAAAAGAAATTTTCCATATTATCTTACTTATTCACTCATTTCAGGTTAGAATAGAAAATATCACTTCTCACTTTTAAGTATTATCAGTATTCATTTACATTGTTGTTACGACTTACTGATTTTCTTCACTATTTCAGCTCTCTCAGTTAAAGCCATAGAATTCTCATGATCTCTAC
Organism: Rhinolophus hipposideros; assembly: GCF_964194185.1. NCBI lineage: Eukaryota > Metazoa > Chordata > Mammalia > Chiroptera > Rhinolophidae > Rhinolophus > Rhinolophus hipposideros. The sequence continues at coordinate 7,812,491 of NC_138058.1, read as the reverse complement.
TAGAATATTAACAAACAAACAAACAAACAAAACACTTTCGTATTTTTATTTACCTGTTATTTTGCATTAGCTGCCTCCTGGGGGATGAGAGGTTGGAAGGGACAACTGCAAGCAAACTGTAATATCAACAGATGTAATGTTACCTAGAACCCATTATAGTGATGAGCACTTTAAAATATGAATAGTTATGGCTTTTAAAAGGTTATCACATTTGATTTTGAAGTCCTATAGGGCAAGTATGTAAGAATGTTTTAGAATTAAATGTTTTTTAGTGTGCCTAGGGTATAGAAAGCCTTGGTGGATTATGTATTACATTAACTTAACTTTTGAAGAAGGCACAGAAAACAATCATAAGAGTAATTATTTTGCTCACGTTATTTCTATCATCTCTGCATCCTCAGGAGGTCAGGATGTTATCAGGTCTGACCAAGGAGAAAGATTATGAGGAGAGGGCTGGCAGGACTAGAAGAGTTGAAAAGAATACTGATGAACAAGACAGAGATTTCCAGAAACTTGACTAGGAAGAATGGAACAAGCTGTGGTCACAGATGAAATAGTGGTATGACTTGATATACTAGTTTTGGGTTTATGTACTAGAAGCATAAACAGAAAATTTTCAAGTAACAATTTTGAGAAAAAGTATAGCTAAAATATTAGATAACTCAGTGTATGAAGTGTGATAAAAATACAGTGAGTGTTTAAATAAAACAAAATTATTACAGTTAAAGACACATTGCCATTAACCCCCCTTTACAATACTCCCCCTCACTTTGAACACACTTATCTCACCATTTTTGTCACTTTCTGAAGAAGTTCTGAAAGACCTCTTTCGTGAGTGTCTTTAGTTACGCTATCATGGCTCCTCGATGTCCTGAATCAATTCAAAACGTTTACCTTTCATGATCATTTTGACTTTGGGGAAGAGCCAGTCACATGGTGCCAGATCCGGTCAATAAAGTGGATGAGGACACACGGTGATGTTTTATTTTGACAGAAATTGTTGTACCAGAAGTGACGTGTGACATGGAGCATTCTCATGATGATGGAGAATGATTTACGGCGCACCTTAAAACACACCTTCTCTCAAACTCACACCCAACTGACTGCACTGAACAATTTGCAACTTTTCACACTCTGTTACTAAGGTTCGGCACACCACTTCCCATATTGAAGATCCCTGCTTTTCCATTGTAGGGATTCGGCAGCAGCATTCACCATAGTTTTTTTATCATAACTAATAAGTCCTGAAGAATATACCAATTATAATGCTACATTTAATCAGACTTAACATAGAGTTTTCAAAATTTACTTCATAATTTATGCAATTGTTTGTGACTCTTTAAAAAGTTGTATTGCAGATGCCTTGAAAAATATAATGATTTGGGATTGCTACCTGAGTAAAATGTGCAAACGTAGAAGTTCCCTCTAACAACCTCATAAATTTCTCCCATTTCAAGTTATTTTCCTGTTTTGATTTTTATCTTTTCATTCTTTATGAGCATTCCAGTTAGGTATCTAAAACTTAGTGATGTTAACTTTGAAATCAACCAGGACACCTTTTAACAAGATGAGCCATATCGAGGGATTAGAAGACAATCCATGGAGTGTCAAGTAGCTGAATTGCATTTGCTATCAGTGCACAGGAACTTGAAAAGAGTTTGTGCATGAATGGTGTGGAATGGTCAGAGCAGATGCAGCATGACCAGTGAGTGCCAACGAGAAAAGGTGCTGTGAGGAAAACTGAATTATGAGGGGACCATGGCAAGAGACAGAATAGTTTTCCCATCAATAATCTATTCAGCATTTTTAAAGCTCACATCAATTACTACAGGGGACAACACAGAGAAAGCACTTAAAACAATCTCTCTGTATGATTAAAACTTTCAAAATCATAAAGGGAAATTAAACAGATCACTAGAAAAATACCTAGACACATATGAGGCGACAATTAAGTTTGTGAACTCATCCTAGAAAAAGTGCTACATACCTCATTGCTGAGTATCACTACGGTCACCTTTGAAGTACTCCTCCTGGGAAGCTATGCATCAATGCCAGTGCCTAGTTCATTCTTCAAAACAATTTTGGAACTCTTTTTCTGGAATGCCCATCAGAGCTGTCATCGTGTTACCCTTGATGTCCTGAATGTCATCAAAATGTCTTCCTTTCAATATTTCTTTTATCTTTAAAGAAAGAAGTCATTGGGGGCCAGTTCAGGTGAGTAGGGAGGGTGTTCCAATACAGTTATTTGTTTGCTGGCTAAAAACTCCCTCACAGACAGTGCTGTGTAGCTGGTGCGTTGTCGTGATGCAAGAGCCATGAATTGTTGGTGAAAAGTTCAGGAAATCTAAATTTTTCATGCAGCCTTTTCAGCACTTCCAAACAGTAAACTTGGTTAACTATTTGCCCAGTTGGTACAAATTCATAATGAATAATCCCTCTGATATAAAAAAAGGTTAGCAACATCATTGCAACAAGTTTACAAACTTAATTTTCAGACCTCGTACATACCTATTGGTAAAATATTATATTTTCCTTATCAGATAGAAGGATATAACTACATTGGATGGGCATAACTTTGGGAAGACATGCGAAGAAGTGTAGCTCTAGAAGAATTGTAAGGATGTAGAATGTTGGGAGAAATGGTATCTGAAGAGGGTATGATTAGGCTGAATATGTCAGGTATTTCACATAAAAGATCATTGGTGAGACAAAACACTAGGTGTGAGAAAACATAGCTGGAGGAAGAGGCTAGGAAGAAGAACAGCCAACTCAGAGGACTGATGACTTTGACCATTGGAGTCTGGCAAGAACCAAACTTGATGTGAGCTGCATCTTCCTTAATACTTCTCAATTCCCATATTTTTCTCCAGTCTTAGAGGACCTCATCCCTAAGCAAAGAAATGTTGTTGGAATTTTTATAGTTAAGACACCTAGGTTACAGTTTAAATATCTGTACTTTACCAAAAAAGTCTGATATGAATTTATAACTGATGGAAAAAATTAATATGTATAAAGTTCTTAGTGCATCTAAGGTACATGTAATTCAACTAACATGACAACTGTAAAAGATGAATAGTATTAAATGAGTAATATATCATATGTATGTGGTTGTGTGTATGAATATACATGCACACACATACATATATGTATGCCATGTGTAAGATACATTATTTTATAATTATAACATATTTGTATGCATACACACATAATAATTTGCAGTTTATTGATGCTAATCATTAATATACACTCATATATACTGTTACAAACTATTGGCTCAAAATATATTGATTTTTAACTCTGCTAGGCAGATAATTGTATTTTTTACTTAAATGACAACTTAGTGATGTAACTCACCACATTCAATATTATTTCAATTATCCTTTCTGAAAAGTAGCAATCATTTTTATTCCCTTTTCATATATGAGGTGTGATCAAACAATACGGTGAATGCTGCTGCGAGTGCCATCCAATGGAAAGACAGGGATCTTCAATATGGGAAACGGCAAGTCGAACCTTAGGAACAGTGTGTGACAAGTTTCAACTTGTTTGGTGCAGTCAGTCAAGTGTGAGCTACGGTTGATTGAAGGTGTGTTTTAAAGTGTGCCCTAAATAATGGATCATGAACAACACATTAACGTAAAATGGTCAGAATGTGTTCAAAGTGAAGGGGAGTATTTTGAGGGGGATTAATGGCAATGTGTCTTTTACTGTAATCATTTTTTTAATTGAAACATTCACCGTATGTTTTCATCTTACCTTGTATATATTGAAATGAATGCTATGGATCAGTATAATAGAAGTTATATGTGTTGCAAGAAACAAAACAATTTTTTTACTACATCAAACCTAGTATATCTTTTATATATAACTATAATTCTCACTAATGGTGATCACATATCTGTTACATATAAAAAAAAGACTGGTACAAAACCAAATCCTTTTATACTTACAAAAATACAGGGAATTTTCATAAATTATCAGATGAGAGGAAAACATCTAGGTCTATAACTTTTAGAAATTATTTTATTTGAGTTATTATTCAACTTATTGTGTTAGGTATACACAACTCCTCTAGGCTCTCCAGCCCTTTCCATGTAATCACTTTTGTTGTCAGACTTCAGAGCCCCTGATTTTCTGTATCTGTGTGGATGGTAGAAGTCACATCAGCGGTATGACTACTCTTTGCCTTCCAAAGTGAGTGTACATTTCATATCATCATCAGAAGGATATGAGAAATCCCTGCACATCCTTACCCACACCTAATGTGATCAGGTATTTTACTTTTAGCCCTTCAACTTTGCATTTAATGTTACTTTATTTTGGTTCCAACGTTGACTTTAACGTTGAACATCCTTTTGTGTCTTTAGTTGGCATTTGCAAATTGTTTTTGGTGAAGTATCTGTTCAAATATGTTGCCTTTATATTGAGCTGTATGCTTCTTTTTGTTTGTTTGCTTGTTTATGTGTTTTAAGAGTTCTTTAGATATTTGAGATATGAGTCTTCAGCAGATATAGGTGTGCAACTATTTTCTTCCAGTCTGTGGCTTAATTTACATCGAATGAAAAGCCTGTTGAAGAGACAACATTTTTAATTTTTATGCAGACTAACTTATAAATTTCTGTTGAAGACCATACTTTAAGGATAATTTAGTGAAGAATGAGATTATCATGTGTGTGGATGTGTGTGTTTAAATGAAAAAAAAAAGCTTTCTTTTCTTTGCTTTAATTTCCTTGTCTATAAACAAAATCATGTTTTGCATAAGTCTATATTAATGAGGACAAAGAAACACTTCCTAGTAGCTCAGACCTAGGAAAACATAAAGGAAGGTAAAAAGAGGAAGAATGGAAGGAAAGAGACAGAAAAAGGCTACTCTTTTAGAAGAACGTATTGTGCATTAGGTACTAGATTATTTATTTGAATAAGAAACATGTGATGTAGGTGCAATTACTCCAAATATGCAGTTGTAAAAGCCCCAAGTTATTATATAGCTCATCTCAGGTCAACATGATAACACATGAAACCCCAGAGATTGAAAGTCAAACATAAATCTCTGACACTAAGACTTTCTTTTAGATGTCAATATGCTGCCATGTTGGATGCTACCAAGTAAATAACACAATTCTTGAGAATAAAATGATGCATTGGATGTTAGTCTTTTATCTATTCAACTGCACTACAAGTTAAGAAGCTAAAAGTTTCTTGAAATACATTTTTAAAAATCTCTTGTTAAAGTACCTTGATCAGGTAGCTTTTGACTTATACCAAGTCATTCTTATCAAATATAAAATTTTTGTCAACTCCACTTTTACACATACTTTATTTCAAAACATTATTTTTTTGAAATAATACTTAGAAAGTGTACTTCTTTGTTCACTTATATAGAGTGAAAATTTAAAACTAAATGAAAGGCTTTGTTCATCTGCTTAATTTAAGCACAATAAACATCTAAATAAATATGTTTTTTAGGTAACCTAATATGTGTGGCAATCCAACTTAGGACACTGATGTTAAACATATTCTTTTAAAGGAAATATAATGACAAATTAAAAAAAATAAAAAATGTCTTCATTCACATTCACAATCATCAGTGATATTGTGGGCTAAATTTTTGCGTTTTTTAAACCTGTGCATTTTAATGTAGCTGGTTCTCATTTATTTTTTCCTACTGGAAAGTTGTGTCTGAGAAATTACACTGCTCTTAAGAATTTGTATTATTCTTTCCCACTATTTTTAAGAGAAGAGAATTAGTTCTTAATAATTCTCTACTGTGCATTACAAAGAAACCAAATAATAATATAGGAAATTTTGTATTGTAGGCAAACCCCTACACCCACTTGCTTTATATTTGTTGTTTACAACTGCATGAGGTCGTTTACTAGCAAAGCATTTGTGTTATGCAGACAATAAAGAAGTTAACTTTGTCTTCCCTCACTTCTGTAGGATTCCATTAATGATTTCTAGTTATTATTTCTTGATAGATTTCTGCTTTTTCTTACTTTTAACTGAAGGATATGTTGTACTTACTATATTGACAAAAACATCACAAAGGCTTTTGAATAATAAAACAAAATCATACACATTTAAAAGGAGTAAAGTGCCATTTTAAGTCACTAAAATGATATCCTAGAATTTTGAAAAAATATTTGAACAGATACTTCACCAAAACTCTGCAAAGTGTTTTGCTAATATAATCTTCAGAGCACAATACACTAAAAACATGAATTTTTTTCTTCTCCCAAAGTGAGCATGATGATATACAGAATTTCATAGAGGAAACTTACCATTGCTGCTGCTTTCCCACATTTTATGCCAAAATTGTTGACTAGAAGTATTAAATTAATTTACTTAAAGTTTAAAAAAATTAAACAACAATTGTGTTTTCTTCTCAAGTTCACTTTTTAATTAATGCACTTTGGTAAAGAGACAGTAATTGCTTCAGTTTCAAGAAACATCTCAGGAATACACAAACACATTGGTAGTATTAAGTAAAAAAATATAAGGCTTTGAAGTTAATTACTGGGTTTGTATTATTTTACAATGTTACCACGGCCATAAACTATTGTTTTGCAAAGGATTAAGAATTAAAATTTTATTTAAAGAAGTTTCCTGTTATAAAGTGACTGTCAGGAGTCAAGAACCTAAAAGCACTTAATCATAGGAGACTCTTCTGAAATTTGTATATTTAAATTTGCCTACACAGACCTCTCTTCATGTTTGTACTGAACACACTGAATATATATATATATATATATATATATATATATATATATATATATATAATTATATAGTTTTGGAGGCAAAAACATGTATACACATTTTAATGTGTACACTTTTTAAGAAAGAAAAACTGTATTAAAATTGTAATACTCAATATATACTGATAACAAAAGATGAATACAAGTCACGTTTGACTTCTGCAATTACAAGAGGTGCTGAAAGTGGTTACCATCAGTGTCCAGACACTTCAGATTACAGCGAACTACTGCTTGAACAAAGTTCACCAAAGTGTACTTTTATAAATTTGGCACCCTGGTATATGTTGTGTGTGTGTGTGTGTGTACACACATATATATATATACATACATATATACACATATATGTATATTTATAATATTTATATATATATAAATTGCATATGTGTATATATAATTATATTTACAATTTATATATAAATACATATAGTTTAAGTATAAATTTATAATATATATATAATTTATATATATATATATACATATATATAATTTAACCTATAATATAGGTTCATTTTACTTACGATATAAACTTATCTCTATAGATAGAGTTCTTTAATATTTATATCTTTGATGGTTCTTATTCAGGAACATACACAGATTCTAAAGTTCCAAATAAGATATGTTTCTTAATATACTCTCCTTCCAATTCAACCTTTGTGTAGATAACACTCTTATTCTCTTCAGCTGAAATAGTCCATGAGTACCAGCTACAAAAATGCTTCTGTCCCTGTAATTTTTCTTTAGATAACATAAAAAGGAGGGCTGGTGAGGAGAGTCTATATCTAATGATTAGAGACCACAACTGTTCCTCCAAACTTCTAGAACAATAATAAATTACATGTGTAGAAATTATGCTGGTTGATTCGGATACATCTATAGATGATACAAAATTAACCCATGGTTACTTTTTAAAAACATTAAGTACATCATAGTGAGAACTTTATAATAAGGGACTTGTTTTTACATGCACATTTAAAACAGGAATACGATATTACTGCTTAGATTATCAAGTTACATAAAAACAGTAAGACCTCCAGCAATATGTATACATATGTATTTGTATTTGCATATGTATTTGTTAATCTTTTTTATATGCATTGGAATTTTACTGCGTAAATATGAAACTAAGGTTTCTGGCATCTTATCAAAGTATTATTTGTGTAAAGTCGTTAAAAATTTGGTATGCAAAATGCAGTTGTTTGGGTTGTTAATTTTCATTCAGCCTCATTCCACCATAAAAAAGCTATTAAAAACATCCATTAACTGTTAATTTGAAATACCCCATACACTATCGCTAAATCTTCGCTGATATCTTTCCCACAGTCTCCTAGTCTTGTAAGTTGTTGGCAAGTGCCAAGATAGTTCATCAATTCTCCCTTTCAGTTTTTGAACTAATGCAAATGATTTACCTGCAGATGCTTAAAGGAAAGGCAGGTGTGCCGATGTGTTTAGAAAAATACACTTTACAAGCTAACCTCATGAGCCAAACTCCTCTAATATCTTTATGTCATAGCAGAAAGACACACACATTTTGACTATGCTTTTATATAATAAGAAGCTTCTTGTGTACTTCGCGTACATGCTTATTACCATGTCTAAACTGCTGCACTTAAAATTTTCAATCCTCAAAACTACCCCCGGTCAATTTTCAGTAATTATTTCCAAGACAAAATAATCAGTTTTCAAAATATCTTGTAACAATTGAGTCCATGAAAAAATTTAATTTGATGTGTTCATTTGTATAGATGTTGAAACAAGATTTTCTATCCCCAAGCTATCCTAAGTTAAATAAAAATGCAACTATTAGTTTGTTGAAATTATGATTGCATCCTAGAGGTCTTGCTCAGATCAAATTAGCATTAATATATTGTACAAAGTGTAAAGAAAAGATAAATCTTTAAAACAAAGCCACAAAGTAATAAATGCAGTAAATATATGAGGGTAATCAATAATCTTTCTTGAAGGGATATTATAGATTCCAAGGTACCACTCCAGAGTTACAAAATCAGAATTACCTGAGAAAGTCCTGAGAAACTATATTTTATTGTGTTTCTCCAGGTAATGCTGGGGGAAAAATACATTTTATACATTTGCTTATACGACTAGGAGGTTGTGGGAAAGATGTCGGTGGAGGATTAGGGATAGTGTATGGGGTATTTCAAATTAACAGTAAATGGATATTTTTAATCGCTTTTTAATATATGTATTATATTTATATATAATATATAATATTATATATAATATATTATATATATTATATATAATTTACTTTTTGGTGCTATTAAAATAAAAATTAAAAAGGCATATTGGTGAGGTCATGTTATACTATTTCCCCATAAATAAGTATTTTCATGAATTCCTTGTTGAAAATAAGAGAAAGGGGAACAAATTTCAGATATAATATTTGATAAATTAAAAATAGTTGTGGCTTAGGCATCAAAAATTTGAATTATTATTCTAAATGTTTAGTATCTGAGGAAAACCATTAAGAGTTTCCCAAAATTATTTAGAACAGTTATTGTAACTATATAAAATATTGAAAGAAAACATGAATATAATGTAGAGATAAAAAAGAGACATTAAAAAAATCTAAACTTATTAGATGAAGAACATAATGCCTAAAATGAAATTTTCACCAAATGGTGCTAAGAGCAAGTTAGACATTCTACAGAGGAAAATGTCAGTGAAAATAAAGACATGAAGATAGATACTAGGCAAAAGGGAGCAGAGAGAGAGAAAAAAAGATGGCAAAATTGAAAAATTGAACCTCCATGACAGCTGAGATAAGGTTAATATGTCTAATACAAGTACATGTATGCACCTACAAAGGGTGGAGGCAGAAAATTGTTTGAAGATATAATAGCCAAAAGTAGTCCAAAATAAATAGAAAATAGAACCAACAGGCACAGGAAATTTAATGAACTCAAAACATGATAAATGCATACACATGCATGAGTGAATGGGTGTGTATCCACACACACACACACACACACACACACACACACACACACACGTACCCACCAAGGCATATAAATATCAAATTCCTGAAAACCAGTGATAGAAAAATGTCATCAAAGTGGCCAGCTGTGAGTACACAATGGAAGGGTGTGGAAAAAGGTACGTTATATCCTTGGGCTGGGGGGCGGTGAGGGGAAAGGAATGAAGACAGAGTCTATGTAATACTCTGAAAGAATTTTAATTTTAATCTATGATTCTGTTATATATAAAGTGAATTTTTTTTCAAGAAATAAAAGAAAAAAATAAGAATAGGAGGAATCACCATTAAAATGGCCATAGGTACCTTCAAGGTTTCCTTTTCCCACAGAAACATTGAAAACTAGCAAGAACTACCAGAACAACATGTACAGAACTCTGGAAAATACTTGAAGGTTTGCAACAACCAAAAAAAAAAAAAAAAAAAAAAATGGAAGAAGGAAATTTCTAAATGGTAGGGAAGTTTTGTGACACTTTCACTTGCTCTTTTGCTCTTCCCTCTTGCATGGTGGCAGCATTCAGGAGAGGAACGTGAGGTTCCCAGAACAGGACTCTATTCTGTTGTTCTGGAGGAAGTACAGATGATCTTATTTATAAGTTATTATGTCTGCCTTTTCTAAACTGCCTGGAAATGACTTGAAGGACTACCACAAAGTGCTGTTCACTGTTTTTGCTAACTCAGAACTCAGGCTGGACAGGCAGAGGGCATCGCTTGAGAACACTGAAGGTGAACAACCTGAAGGTGCATGGGGCAAAAAGATGATAGCCAAGACATAGAATAGAACATCTCAGACCTGGGAAGAGATTCTTTGAGACATTCAAAACACCCATATACGAGAAATTTTAAAATACTTTTATGCAGAGGGTAAGATGATGTTCAGAAAACAAACCTAAGATCTTAAACTTTCACCTCATTAGTCTCAGTTACTAGGCTCAGTGGAAGCCTGGCTAAGAGTTCAAGGACTGCCCTAGCAAAAGCTAATCAGCACAGACTAGGAAAAGTGGGTGGTTTTCTTTTTTTTTAATCATTTGTTTTCGGTTTTATTTGTATTTTGCCCCCCCACCCCCACCCTCAGCACTTGGCGTTCAAGGAAATCTCTGTAAAAACATTAAATGAACAGAGACTTCAGTGATGACATATGACAGGGAATAAAATCCTTGCAAAATAGTTTGAGAAACCCACTAAACAGACTACTTCAACTTTCAAATATATACAGACGGTGCCAAAAAAGTACACACATTTTAAGAAAGGAAAAAACTGTATTAAAATTGTAATATTCAATATATACCAAAAGCAAAAGATGAATACAAGTCATGTGTATACATTTTTTTGGCACCCTTGGTATATATTCTAACATATCAAACCCTGGGAAAGGGGGATTATCTGATGTTTAGAGTTACCACATTAAATATGCAAACACCTAATTTTCAAGAAAATAATCACAAGGCATGCAAAGAAACAGAAAAGTATGGCCCATCAAAAGAACAAAATGCATTGACAGAAACTAACCCTGAGGAATCCCAGACATTGTATTTGGTTGAATCCACAGATAAGAAACCTGGGGATACAGAGGGCCAACTGTATATTTATTGAAAAAACAATCTACATGTAAGTTGGCCCATGCAGTTCAAACCTGTGTTTTGCAAAAGTCAGCTGTACACACAAAGCAACAGTGTCCCAAAACATATGAAGCAAACAATAGCACATTTGAAAGGAGAAATAAAGAGTTCTACAATAATATTTGGAGACTTCAATACACCACTTTCAATGATGATAGAACACATAGAAAGAATATCAATAATAACAGAGTATTTGAAAAACACTATATATCATACAAATCTAAGAAGCACGTATAGAACCATCACAGCAGAATACACATTTTTCTCAAGTGTACATGTAATGTTCTCCAGGATTCACCTTAAGTGGGCCAAAATAAATTTAAAAAATTGGAATCAGACAAAGTATACAGAAATTAATAACAAAAGCAAAACAGGAAAACTCACAAATATATTGAAATTAACAACACACATTTAAAACTAATATGTCAAAGAGGAAATCACAAAGAAAATTAGAAAATGATTTGAGATGAAGTAAAACAAAAACACAACATACTAAAACTTATGAGACGCCATGAAGGCATTCTTGGGAGGTAAATTTATAGGAGTAAATAAATTCCTACAAAAAAAAAGAATCAACTCAAATAAAAAAACCTAATTTTATACTTTAAGAAAATAGAAGAAAAAACTAAACCTGAATCTAGCTCAGGGAAGGAATAAGAAAGGTTTAACTGCAGGTGAATAAAATACAGAATAGAAAAACAATAAAGACATTCAGTGAAGCCAATAATTGAGTACTTTTAAAGGTCAACAAAATTGATAGCTTTTTGTTGCACTGACAAAGAGAGTTAGAGGGAGGACACAAATAGTTAAAATCAGAAATGAAAGTGAGGTCATAGCCACCACCTATAAAGGAAGAAAAAAATAATACTATGGATAATTGTACACTAAGAAATTAGGTAACCCTGATGAAATGGACAAGTTACTATTAACATAAATAAACAGATTACTAAAATTGTCTCAAGAAAGCATAGAAAATCTGCACAGATTATAAAAAGTAAAGAGATTGAATCAGTAATAAAAACTCTTCTGACACAGGACTGGTGAATTCCACCAAACATTTAAAGAAGAAAAAACACACATCCTTCACTCGTTCTTCAAAAAATTGAAGAATAAGGAACATTTTCTAACACATTTTATGAAGTCAACATTACCCTGATACCAAAACTACGTAAAGATATCACTAGAAAAAAGAAAATAAAAACCAGTGGCTGTATCCATTATAAATATAGAGGCAAAAAATCCAAAATACTAGCAAATCAAATTCAATAGTATATTAAAGAATTTTTCATCACGACAAAATGAAATTTATCCCAGTAATGCAAGGGTGGCTTAACATTTTAAAAAATCATCATCACAATATAGAATTAAGGGAGAAAATAACATGATATTCCACATCATCTTAGTTAATATAGAAAAATCCATGTGAAAAAATTTAGCACACTTTCATGATACAATTGTCTGAAAACTATAAATAAAGGACATTTACTTAAGATGATAAAGGCAATTTATAAAAAAATCTGTAGATAACTTTACATTCAATGTTGCTTAGAGTGATTTGAAAGCCTTCCCCCTAAGATCAGGAAAAAAGACAAGGATGATTGTTTTTATCAATGTGATTAATACTGTACTAGGATTTCTAACCAGGCAATTATGCAGGAGAAAGAGATAAAGGGCACCCACATTGGAAAAGAAGAAATAAAATTATATCTATTCATAAATGGCATGTTCCTATATGTAGAAAATACCAAAGAATCCATAAAAAGACTACTATGGCTAATAAATTCTACAGTGTTGCAGGGTACAAAAATAGTTTTAGAATGCAAAATAAGCTGTGTTTTCCTATATCAGCAATAAATAATCTGAAATGGCAATTAAGAAAACAATTCCATTTAAAATAACATTCAAAAATAATGTACCTAAGACTAAATATAATCAAGTATATGAGAGATGTGTACTTTGAAAACTATAAAACATTGGTGAAATTAATTAATTAACTGAAATAAATGGGAAGACATCCGTATTTATAGAATAGAAGACAATATTTTTAATATATCAATAATACTTGAAGCAAACTACAGATTAGATGCAATTCTATCAAAATTCAAATGGCCTTTTATGTAGAAATCAAAAAGCCTATTCTCAAATTCATATGTAATTCCAAGTGGCCCTAAATAGCCAGCACAATCTTGAAGAAAAACAATATTGGAGTTTTCACACTTTCTATTTTCAAACCTTTCTACAAAGCAACAGTAATCAAAACATAAGGATAGACATACCAATGGAACAGAACTGACAGTGCAGAAATAAACTTAGGCATCTATTGCCAATTGATTTTTGACAAGGGTGCCAAGCCCATACAATGAGGAAAGATTAGTCTCTTCAACAGATGGTGCTGAGACAATTGGATAGGTGCAAGCAAAAGAATGAAGTGAGACCCCTTCCTCACACCATATGCAAAATTTAACTGAAAATGGATCAATGAGCTAAATATAAAAGTAAAACTTTCAAACTCTTAGAATAAAACATAGGAGTGAATCTTTATGACCTTAAACTTGGCAAATAATTCTTAGATAGGACACATGAATAAAACATGAGTAAAAACAAAAGCAAAACATGAGTAAAAAATTAAAAAAAATAAATTAAACTTCATAAAATTAAAAACTCATGGGTATTAAATGACATCATCACGAAAGTGAAAAGACAACCTAACACATTGGATGATATATTTGAAAATTATGTATCTTATAAGCTTATAATATCCAGATTTATAACTGGACAATTAACTTTTAATTCAACCACAATAAAATTCAATCCGAGTTTTAAAATGCAAAAACGACGAAAATAAACATTTTTCCAAATAAATTAAACAAATGTCTGATATACAAATGAAAAGGTGTTCAACATCATTATTCGTTAGTTGTATTCATTTGCTAATGCTGCTGTAACAAAGGACCACAAATTGGGTGGCTTAAACAATAGAATTTTATTGTCTCACAGTTCTGGAGACAAGAAGTCCAAGATAAAGTGTTCATCAGGGTTGACTCCTCCTCAGGGTTGTGAGGAAGACTCTGTTACATGCCTGTCTCCTAAAGCCTGACGACTCAGGTGGTCAGTGAGTTGTATATGGTGTTTTTCCTGTCTTCACACCTTCCCTCTGTATATGTCAGTCGCTTTGTCCAAATTTCCCCTTTTTCTAAGGACACCAGTCATGTTGGATTAGGTCCCACCCTAATGACTTTATTTTACCTTGATCATCCACAATAATCCAAATAAGATTACATCTTATTTATTATCCAGTGAAGATCACATACGCAGGTGCTAGGGATTAGGATTTAGGACTTCAATATCTTTCGGAAAAACACAATTAATTAAAATAAGTGACATGCAAATGAAAACCACAATGAGATACCATTTTATATTCACTAGGATGACTATTTTAAAAATACCCAAAATCAGAAAATAACAAGTATTGGTAAGAATGTACAGAAATTGGCAACCCCATACACCACTGGTGGGAATGAAAAATAATTCAGCAGCTGTAGAAAACAGAATGGCAGTTCCTCAAGAAGTTAAACACAGAATTACCATGCGACTTCTGATTCCATTCCTGGGTATCTATCCAAAAAAATAAAAAACAGTACATGTACATGAATGTTCATAGCAGCATTCTTCACAATAGCCAAAAGGTCCATTCATTCATCTGTCGATGAATGTATAAAAGAACTGTGGGATATACATACAATGAAACAATATTCAGCCATAAAAAAATGAAGTACTCATACATACCACAACATTGATGCAAATCAAAGGATTATGTAAAGTGAAGGAAGTCAGAAACAAAACACCATATATTGCATGATCAAATTTTAGATGAGCTACCCTGAATTTCATGAATCCATGGAGACAGATGGCAGATTGGTGGTTTCCAGGGACAGTAGGGGGGAGAGAATGAGGAGAAACTCCTTAGTGGATCAAGGTTTTACTTTGGAGTGATGAAATATTTTGAAACTAAATACAAGTGGTGGCTGCAACACATTATGAAATGTACAAAATGCCACTGAAATTTTAACTATTTTACTTTAAAATAGTTAATTTTATATTATGTGAATTTCACCGCAATATATTATTATTATTTTAATATTGGAAGCCTCCTTGAAGATATGGCTGATTCTAGGACGAGGGTAAGAAAAATACACTATGAGTTGGAACATCGTGTAGATCAGAATATCTACACAGGCGTGCCAAAAAATGTACACAAGTGGACACTTTGGTCAACGTTACTCAAGCAGTAGCTCGCCCATAATCAGAAGTGTCTGGACGCTGATGGTAACCACTTTGAGCACCTCTTGTAATTGCAGAAGTCAAACGTGACTTGTGGTCATCTTTTGTTATCTGTATGTATTGAGTATTACAATTAATACCGTTTTTTTTCTTTTCTTAAAATGTGTATAAGTTTTTTTGGCACCCTCTGTATATATACATATTGGGGTGTATGGAGAATGTAGAGTAGCCAATTGAAATAGATCCCAATCGGCAAAACTTGAACAGTTTGAAAAACAAAATAAAGAACATTGGAACATAACACAAAATATAAAATATACATTCATCTGTCTATATTTTTAAAGAAATTAAATACATAAATAGAAAGAAGCAAATCTCCCTTGCAGAAGAATTCTAAATAATTGTTAAATGCTCCACCCTTAAGTTGGTGGGACCTAGGTGCTCATTATTTACATGTTGGCTGATCATAATATCTCTGCATTTGAAAGTTTACAGAATGGAAAAGGGAAAAAGGATTAACTTTAAACTGGAGAAATCTGGTAAATATGACCTCAGCTGTGTGATCAAGATTACCATCCACATGACAAGTCATGTTGTAGTATGTTTCCTGGGTAAGATGGCACTTTTCCTCAATGGTCATTCTTCTGAAAGTTCATTGCCACAGTCTACTTCTGAGAAAGCATTAGTCAAATCTCAATTGAGAAGCATTCTACAAAATATATTACCAATAATTCTCAAAATTCTCAAGGCCTTCAAAAATGAAAAATATCTGAGAAAAAGCAAAAGCCAACAGGAGCTTAAAGAGACATGGTAACTAACATAATGTACCTTGAATGATACCTTTGAACAGAAAAAAAAAAAAATTAGGTGGAACTAAGAAAACCTGAATAAAACATAGACTTTAGTTAATAATGATGTAATAACATTAGCTTATTGTGAAAATATATCACATTAGTGTATAATTTTAATAATAGAAGAGGGTGTATACTACATAAGAACATTACACTATCCTAAATTTTTTTGTAAATGTAAAGTTAGTGTAAACTTAAAAGTTTATTAATCAAATATATTGTACATATAAAAACAAAAACAGGAGTGGCGTTAAAATTATACTTTATGCTTCTACCTCATTATGTATCATTTTAGATTTGAGAACAGGTTTAAAGAATGAATTTCGAATGCTTATTTATTTCTCAAATTATTTTGGGAGACATTTGGATTACATATAAAAGTATCTGTGTGATTGCAGAATTTTTATTAGTAGGTATGTGTGTGGAGGGGGTTGTTGTGTGTGTGTTTCCAGTCCTATCACAGAGAAGTAGCACAATTGTTTGAACTTTTTGACACATTGACAAAGCCATGCACAGGATTTTCACACAAGTCAGTAAATATTAATGTAAGCAATACACAAAAATAGATTTCACAAACTAATAAGGATTTAGTACCTGTTATTGTAATCAACACTTCTGATTCAATTATTACACTGTAACTGAAGGGATGTGAAATAATTTAAAAATCATTCACATTTGCTATCCGCGTCTTTCCTTGCCAAGTGACTGTTAATAATTGCTACCTCTTGAGTGAGATGAAATGTTATACTTCCTTACAATTTATGCTTTCAAATTTAATTTTCTGTACTCTTCTAGGATAACAGTTCCATTCAAAACATTAAACTTTAAGTTATGGAAGCATTTGCAAAATAACAAATCTACATTCAACTTCCTCCTTTCACTGCATTACTACATGTCATGGTGTCATAATATCTGTGTAAACGAAGATATACTGTGAAACTTAGCTATCTGTTTATTGATGAATCACATAATCATTGAACCACAATTAGAAACAGAATAAATTGTAGCTGCTTCAAATTCTGTTAGCTCATGAAGATGTACTTGAATGTCAAAATATATTCATAGGAAAGGGAAAAAAAATAGCATAAGCAATTTAATTGAGCTGAATTTTTATATTTCACTAATGGGTGTAATCACTGTTCCACTGACAGCATAAGTCATTTTTGTGCGCAGCGAGAAACCACTGGAAAATGTATTTTATCCATTATATGCCATGATAATATGAATTTGTCCATACCATCCTCCTCCTATGAGCTCTCTTTGAAAACTATTTGTCTTCTGATAAATTTCAAAATGCAAATTGCTGTACTCTTAAAATTAATTTGCCTGGCACAAAATTTTATACCAGTCAATATACCTGGTATATAATTCTACCTGACTGATCTTCTGGAAATCTATGTAATAAAGTACTTTTCCCAATTTTTTCCCCCAGGAGAATTAAGCCTGGTTTCCTTAGTTTACAACAATACAACAACTCAATCTGGCCTCAATCTATTTTTCCGAAGTATTCTAAACTGTGGTGTAGTGGTTAAGAGCACATGCTATGGAAATAGGCAGGCTGTTTTATTCAAAACCAAGGCACGGGCACTTGTTATCTATGTGACTTTGGGCAAGTTATTTGGTCCTGTTGCAGCTTAATGTTATCTATAAAATGGGGATAATTATACAGGTCCTCAGTCCCTCACGAAACTCTTGTTTCTGCATGTATTTGTAGTTAAGAATTTTAAAATTAATTTGAAAGGTAATTGAGTGAATATACCCAATATTATGGGTGATTCTCAGAGGGATCTAGGGCTTCACTTCTAATCAAAAACATTGATAATTCTTCAGTAAAACAAACACATATTTCTGCTAAGTAAGATACTGTGAGACCACAAGTAGCAATATGTCAATTCAGAATTGTTTGCTCATTGACATTATGGAAGGATTTTTGCTATTTAGGATTGAGAACAGGGAACAGTGGAGCAGTTATAAATACATCATCGTATTTGGAAAGTTAAACTGGCTGCAATATGTTAAGCCCTTAGAATAAAACTGAACACCTGTGAGAATCTCAACATATTTTGCTTCTGTAATTATCATTTCTACTCTTTTCCTAACAAGAATCCACCACTACTGCTGTCAGAATCAACTACTAGAATCAACTACTACTGTCCCCTAATGACACCATCCGTATTTTCATCTTTCTGTCTTATGCATCTCTTCTCTAATATCCATAGCCCACAAAGTTTTCTAGGCCATCATTAATTCTACTTGACTTTCAAATGTTTTTTAACTCCCAAATCATATTATTTTCCCTCTAAATTAAAACATGTTTTTGAATAAAAATTCCACTTAGTTTTATATTTATATGTATATATGGAGGGTACCAAAAAATTGTATATACATTTTAAGAAAGGAAAAAACTGTATTAAAATTATGCTGATGGTAACCACTTTGAGTGCCTCTTGTAATTGCAGAAGTCAAACGTGACTTGTATTCATCTTTTGTTATCGGTATATATTGAGTGTTACAATTTTAACACATAAAAGAAACTTTTAACAGCCCATTTCCTAAAAAAGTATTTTACAGCATTATTTATATTTAAAGCATCTACTATATATGTATATTTTAATAATGTTTATAACACATGGTGTTATTTCAACCATTTTGTAGTAAGTTACTCATCATCTGCTAATTGTTACAATTGAAAGATTTTCAATACTATTTATAAGAAGTACTTTTGTGTGTTTTTATGAGATTTTTAGAAGTGATACAATTGAAATTCACCTAGGCTTTAATTAAAAAAGTAACAAAGACTTATGAATTGACTTTATAACCATGGTATTTATTGTTCATTTGTTTCTTTTCATTAAAGTTTTAGAGAGGTATAATTTTTGTAATATGTTGTATATTGTAATATGTTGTATATCAGGGAGGTTGTACTTAAAGTCTCATTTTTTCTTAATACAGATTTCCTCTACTATCCAAAAGTGGAACATTTTGATGAATGCTTTAATCAGCCCAAATGTTGTAAAGCAAAAAAAGAAGTGCTTACTATTAATTTACATGGAAACATTTTTGGTCATTTTCTGACCCAAAATTCAATGCATGCACAATGTCTTTATTTTGTACAACATGATCAATATGGTTAATTACTTCTAGTTTTATACTTAATGTGACACTCTTATGAGCTCTCTTAGCCTGTTCTGATACCTTAGGACACATCTTGCTAGTGAATGTACAAAATAAATCAAGCTTGTATCGATGTGGGTGTGAACAAAACCAACTCCGTCTTTGCGTCCTGGATGTGACCTTTAACCAACCTTACTGTCCTTAGCAAGCATATCAAAGACTTCTAGTTGACGATTATCTGTGTTCCTTAAACTTACACAATGTAGCCATAAATATTTTTGTTAGTAATGGCCAGAATGGCATGACAATTGAGATAAATATCACGCTGGTGATAATATCATTTATAAACAACCATCCATCACAAGACCACCAGGATGTATGGCCCATGGTGCATAGTGTTTTCTGTGCCTTTGTCTTGTCAATCATTAGTACATGAGTTATATATTTTTTAATGTATTGAAGGAGTCTGTTAATGAAGAATAATCTGCACAGACTGATGAATCATTCTCCGTTCTGACCCAATCTCTCTGTAAATAAATTACCATATAATAAATTTTGTTCTATTTTTTGGAGTTGCCTGCATCATTCTTTGGCTTAAGATACTTTCTTCTTACAGTGGCCCTTACACCTTTGCCCCAATGTCAGATGGAGATAAAGCACAGATGCTCACAGTTCAACACTATGGCAGCTTGATGCTGAGTGTAGTCCCTGAGGAAGGAGATTGGTGATGCCATCCTCACTGCTCGGCATGCGTGCTGCCCCTGTAGCGCTTGCTCCAAAAAGAATGCTGAAGGCTATTTTCATTTCTCATCTTTTTTTAAAAGAAATAAAAAATCCTCTTCAGATTTCTTTCTGTTTGAGAAAACAGATACTAATGTAGGTTTTCATAAAAGTGTAGTGGCATAATGTGAACTTTCAAAAAGTGGGGGATACCTCTACTTAAAAGTTTTAATTGAGCAGAAATGCCTTTGAAAACAAAAGGTAGGGAAAATATATTTTTCAGTTAATAAAATATTATAACAACGTATCTATGGAAGGTTTCTTTCAAAGCTTAGAAAAAATTACTTGTTTTGAAGTTAGGATAGAATAGAAAATATAAGACATTATTGTAACAATAATTTCATAGCCAAGTTAGAAGAAAAGCTGAGATACGAAGTCAGAATGGTAGCCCACCAAAATAGACAGTTTATTAAAAGTGACTTTTGTTAAAATGGAAAACTTTTAAAGACATTTTCACTGTTAAAATTTTTCAGTATACATGTTAAGATAAACAAGAATGTCAAAAGAAATTGTACTGATTCACTAACTCATATTGAAATTGGCATTTATCTTCAATTATAAAATCGGTAAGATTTGTTATTTTCTCTTGAAAATAAATGTATATAAATGAAACATTTTGGAAGATGGCATATGATTCAAAATGATAGTCACAAATTATAATATATGTGATAACTAGCCTTGGCTCTCCATTCTCCAGCAACTTTTCCATGAAAATCAACTGAGGTGCAAGTTGTAATACGATCACCGCTGAGAATTAAATAGTGATGTCACAAAATTCACTAGAGTTCACAAAGTTTATCTACAGAGGAGCCCTTCAGATCCTTCACCAAGATTTAATCTTGTTTGAAGTAAAAATATAAGAGGCTTGATTGCTTCATTCTCAATCTTAAATCATATCTTTCATGATGTAGGTTCATCATGAGCCTAAATTGCAGGTTCAGTTTAGGAAAGAGAGGATTGTTAGGAAGAAGTAAATACTGACCCTGCAACGGGAAGACTATACTAGGCAAAGAAAACAATTCCAGAAACAAATCTATGGGGTCATTTCGTGTAAATGGGGACAGTTATAGCAAATATTTTTTATACCCAATACTAATACCTGATAGAATAACTGTTTTGCAGTAAAACATCACTTCCAATTGTTGTACTTAGTTATGAAAAATCAAGCAAAAAATTAGGTATTTCCTGTTGATATTACAGTTTGATGGCCCATCGTTCACTATCTAAAAATGTAATTATTTAAAGTAATTCATTTACCAAAAAGCTGCAGAGAAATGAGCTTTTACCAAACACTAAAAAGCAACACAACAATTTTTGTTATTTTCTTTAGATAATGAACTAATTGCTTTGAAAGGACAGTTCCATTATGGCAAGAACATAACTTTTGGCATTAGTGTCTTGATGTCAATTTTCAGCTTTTGCCTCTTGTGTAATTGTGGGCTTATCTCTAAACTTTAATTTCTGCATATTTAAAATGTAGATAACCATAACTATTGCACTGGTTTCTTAAGGGAGAAATATGAGTTGAGTAGATTTTTTGATTTTTGTCAGTTTTTCAAGTAGTGTCAGCTACCTTTTTATTTCTTTGTTACCCTCCTTTTATTTTTCACCTAAAAACATAATGGGAAACTGACTTTCATAAGATAGAAAATAAGAATACTTCACAATTACAACCTGTTCAAATATCAAGATGTCTTCTCTGTGAAATAAACCAATCTGACAATTCTAGAATAAAAAATAGCAATCATTAACCCATAGAGCATTTGTGATAACTTATTAAAAATGAAATTACATTGATATGTACATTGCAGATGTTGGTAAGTAAACTCATGTTCCACATTGTTTCCCTAATCTGCTTGTTTCTCTAAATTTTCTACAGAATGCTACTAATCTTATTTGTTCACTTTACAGTGATTCCTAAGGTAAGATTTGGCCTCCTCCATTGTTTGTAAGAGGCTAATCAGGGTCAAAAGATAAAGGAGACATATGGAATGTGATCAGACACTGTTACAGAGAGATAAGAATGGTTTAAGTGAGCATTCTAAGGACAACCTGACCACAATTTCAGGTGAGAGATGGATAAAGAATAGAAGTTTGAAAACACTGTGAAAGTAAAGAAATATGGACAACAATATTAAAGGGAGGGATAACCTCAATTTCAACACAAATGAAATGTTAAATCTGGTTCTTAGAAAAACAGACCTGAATATTAGGGTGCAAACTATTGGTCAATACTTATTAAAAATCCATTAAGCATTCTGGAAGACAGCTTTCAATTTTTCAATGTGTCTAAGTTTTAAACAATACACGTAAAAAGTAAGAAATGAACAACCTTGATTCCAAAAGGCTGGACTACTTGTAGAGGACAAGCAATTGATGAGAACTTAGAGCTTTCATAAAACAATAATTTAAAAGGTTTTAGAAAATAGATCATACATAAAACTGGAGAGAATGACTTTACGTGTTATTAAAGGTTACCACAGCAGCACCTCACGCCTTTGCTCAATGCCATCACATGTTGCTTATAAAGCAATATAAAGAAATAAAAACAGCAATGAACATTGGAGTACACGTGTCTCTATAGAGAAATGCTTTCAGATTGTTTGGGTAGATACCCAGGAGAGGGATTGCTGGGTCATATGGTAATTCTATTTGTAATTTTTTGAGGAACCTCCACACTGCCTTCCATAGCGGCTGCACCAGTCTGCATTCCCACCAACAGTGTATGAGGGTTCCTTTTTCTCCACAGCCTCTCCAACACTTGTTACTATTTGTCTTGTTGATGATAGCCATTCTGAATGGGGTGAGGTGATATCTCATTGTGGTTTTTATTTGCATTTCTCTGATGATTAGTGATGTTGAGCATTTTTTCATATGTCTCTTTGCCATTTGTATGTCCTCTTTGGAGAAATGTCTCTTCAGGTCCTCTGCCCATTTTTTCAATTGGGTTGTTTGTTTTTTTATTGTTGAGTTTCATGAGTTCCTTGTATATTTTGGATATTAGCCCCTTATCAGAGGCACTGTTTGCAAAATAATTCTCCCATTCAGTTGATTGCCTCTTTATTTTGTCGACGGTTTCTTTTGCTGTGCAGAAGCTTTTCAGTTTAATATAATCTCATTCATTTATTTTAGTTTTTACTTCCATTGCCTTTGGAGTCAAATTCATAAAATGCTCTTTGAACCCAAGGTCCATAAGTTTAGTACCTATGTTTTCTTCAGTGCAGTTTATTGTGTCAGGTCTTATGCTTAAGTCTTTGATCCATTTTGAATTAATTTTGGTATACGATGACAGATAGCAGTCCAGTTTCATTCTTTTGCACGTAGATATCCAATTCTGCCAGCACCATTTAATGTCCTTCGACAGATGAATGGATAAAGAAGTTGTGGTATATATACACAATGGAATAGTATTTGGCACTAAGAAAAGATGATATAGGAGCATTTGTGACAACATGGATGGATCTTGAGAGTATAATACTAAGTGAAATAAGTCAGACAGAAAAAGCAGAGAACCCTATGATTTCACTGATATGTGGTATATAAACCAAAAACAACAAAAGAACAAGACAAACAAATGAGAAAGAAAAACTCATAGACACAGACAATAATTTAGTGGTTACCAGAGGGTAAGGGGGTGGGGGGTGGGTGATGAGGGTAAAGGAAATCAAATATATGGTGATGGAAGGAGAACTGACTCTGGGTGGTGAACACACAATGGGATTTATAGATGATGTAATACAGAATTGTACACCTGAATCTATGTAAATTTACTAACAATTGTCACCCCAATAAATTTAATTAAAAAAAAGAAAAAAAAAGAAATACAAACAATCTCAATATTACCAATCACCACTCTGCTCAAATTAGTTCCTCATAACCTAGACCAAACTGTTAAGACTCACGGGTAACTCTACAAATATGGACTTAGGATTTGAGTTATTATTTCTATAATTGTTAACAAAATAATATTATGTGTATGACACATTTATTTTACTAAGAATTTCCTTAACCATCACCCAAAAGGGGATTTTTAAGCCTCAAATGGAACATATACATTTTTTTGCCTGAGACCATGGATTTACAATAGTTCTAAGTAGTTCACATTTTAAAGTCACAAAGCTAGCAAGGAATTTTACAAGAATTATCCAGTTTGTGTTAACTAGGTACTTCAGACTTAAGTCACAAACATAAGCGGGTTTAGGGACGTATAACCGGGTTTGATGGGATCGTGCAATAATTGTGTGGCAGATCACTGTATCCTAACTTCAGCATGCTTGCTAGTGTGATGACAGTCTACGGAAAAATAATATGCTACACAGCTTAATCATGTAATGCTGGATTATATTATCTATAGGTATAGTCTATACTGTGTGTGGACATCAGCCCATAAAGAATTTAAACATCCCTGTGCAATACCCCTTTCACAAAAATGCTATTTTGAAATCGTTTTGTTTGAGAATTGCAACATTATTTCAGCATGCATTTTTGTAAAAAAAATGTTTGTAATGAGGTATACTTCACATAAAATAAATGTGCAGATCATCCGTTCAGACTTGTTAAAGCTGAGAAAGCTCGTGTCTTTATAAGACTGAAGTTGTAAACTTGGTGACTTAATAATTGAATATACTCAAAGAAGAAATCGAATATTTCCATTCCCCAGAAACTTTCCTCATGATTCCTTCCATTCAGTGCCTGCCATCTCCCAATACATCTAATGGAAGCTTTTCTGACTTCCACAATCAGCAAGAGATTTTCCATTTTTTGGACACCATATAAATAGAATCATACAATATATAATTGCTGTGCATATGTCTGACTGGTTTTGCAAACAGTCTGTTATGAGATTCATTCATGTTGTGTATTTCAGTAGGTTTAGTTTGTTTTCCCTTCATTATTCCTAAACAATAGTTATTGTATAAATAGACACAAATCTTCCAAATAGTTTTCCAACTATTTTTGTGCTCTTTCATGCTCCCACCAGTAATCCAGTTGCTCTAAATCCTTGCCAGTATTTAGTGTTGTCTCTCTTATTCCAGCTAGTCTAATGGCATCTGACTGTGGTTTAAAATTTGCATTTCTCTAATGACTAATTATGTTGAGCTTTTTTTTTTTCTTTTTTCTTTTTTGTTTTTTGTTTTTTTTGCTATTGGCCATGTGCTTGCTATTGGATATATCTTTTGTATTATGTCTGTTATTTTGCTTATTTTTATTGGATTGATTTTCTTGAGGATGTATAAAGATGCTTTATATGTTTTAAATATACATATTCATCAAATTTATGTCTGTGATTATTTTCCTTCTCTGTGGCTTGTATACCCTTTTTCATAATGGTGGCTTTTGCTAAGGGACATTATAAAATTATTATTCTTATTTTAAGTCAATAGGCTTTATTTTGAAGTTCTAGGTTTAAGGAAAATTTGAGTGGAAAGTATAGAATTTCTGGAGACCTCTCTTATCTCCAATGTTCCTATGAAGCATTATTTCTTACCCTCTCTTTCCAGAAGTTTCTTACGTAAAGAAAAGATATCTTTGTCCAGGCTTTGTAGAACTGAGCAGGTGATCGTTCTCTCTCAATTATACGTGTAGATTTAGATTCAAGTTCTAATTTAGGATGCTTTACGTACAATGTAGGCCCTAGTTATACTCTCCAAAATAGCTTTACTACATATTTTCATTTGGATAACCACAGTTAATCAATTTATTTTCTGTTTTGTTGTTTATCAAGTTATGTATGCTATTGTAGCAGGAAGTCTTAGAAAAAAAGGAGTAAATACTAGGACTTAGGCATAAAAACTGTATTTCTGTCCCTCATAAATCAAATAATAAGGAAGATCCTGACTGGCTGGAAATTGTCTTACTTGATGTATTTGAATTTAATACAGTGATTTTAAATTCCTTCTTTTATATTAAAAAAAAATCACATGTACAAGAAGAGAGAAATCAGTCTTGGCAGCATTCACATATAAAATACATCAGTGTTTAATCTGATTAAAAGTTAAATATGAGCCAACACAGTGATAAGTGTGCTGAATGCTATAATAATTACAGGGTTATTAATAAAGTATAATTTTAGTTCACAAAAGTCTGTAACCACATTTTATTCTGAAATGATCAAGATACATCTGGAGACTTTTTTTCATTATTTATACTCTTTTAATTTTAAAGTAATATTCACTTGAACAATAGTCATGAAGGCAAAGGAAGGCAGAGTTTCCCTCTTGGCAACTACAAGGTTGTTTATGCGCAATGTTATTTGGTAATACAAAAGAGCTTGACCTTTCCAACACAGATAATGGGCTATTTTAAGAGGTATTAGGTTCTTCTTCACTGTAGGTATCCAACTTCCCCTCAAGGATGGAATAAGAGGCATTTCTTAATTGGGGAACTTATTGAAGAAAAAAGATGTAAGATCTTGTCAATCTTTTTTTTTTTTTTTTACATTCTTTTGTAACACTTAGGATACAGAAAAAAATTGACATCACCATTTGCCACCTGAATCTAATTGATTCTTTTAAATTAGTATTTTAAGTCATCTTATTTGTAATAATTTATAGAATAAAGTGATAGCAAAAATTGTTATTTAATGACAATTTAAACTTAGCAGATCCCCTTGCATTATGTAAACTTTGGTGCTCCACAAATATCAGAATAAATAGTCACCTATCCTTTTACAAAACAATATGATCCAGGTTCTTGTTGCAAAACATTGCATGATAAAATTTTTCTGAGTGAATGGCTAACTGAATAAGAATATCATAATTCATTTTTAGCTTTATAAATATATAATTTCCTTATATTGACCCCAAGAAAGAAAATACCTACCAAGACAGTCTCCTGGTGGCTAACTGGGCTCAAATTTAAAAGCAGCCTAGCAGAGGTTTCTACACAGGTCTCTGAACAAACCACACTTTGGGAAGAAGTCTGTACTAAGCTGCCTGCAGCCTGCACTGAACTGCCTGATTCTCGCACTGAACAGCCTTCCTTCACTGTGTTCCTGCCCGTATAAAGGAGTTCCTGGAATTGTATTTCAACCAATGGGACTGAGACCTTCCTCATCCAATCAGATCTGTGCAGTTGTATCCTCACCCCCACCCCGCATCTTCACTGACCAATCAGAGTGGCTCCATTCTGACCAATCAAGACGAATCAAACTGAGAGGATTTGGAGTTCTCATTTGCATGAGGATGAACCAATCAGGAACGAGAGCAGGGACTTCTTACTATATAACAATTCCTGTGGGTAGGAGAGCATGCTTTCCCTTTCCATGGAAGAGTGAAGACTGCATTTCCCCAGCTGAAGCTGAAACACCGAAGACGTGTCACAAGAGCTTGGAGCAGGGCAGAGTGGAGTGCACCAGGCCGGAACAGAGCAGAGCTGTCTAGCCAGAGAGGCCTCAGCCAGTACTGCCTCACAGCCATTCTGTCGCACAGCCCTGCTGTTTAATAATTAAGCTATAACATTACAGCCATGCCATTCTCAGAGCTGCATTGTACCACAATTCAGCTGTTGGTACTGATTAAAGTTTCCTTCTTCACTGTACCCCAAATTGGGGATTCCTGTTGATGTTGAATTGGCACCAACAATCACTGGCTGACACCTACTCTGGAGTTTAAGCACATTTATCTAGGATATGTCATCTCAGAAATCATAGTCTAAGGTTTCACTATGAGAAGAGGCTAGAGAGCTGCTCTCTTTGCATTCTTCTGATTTGTCAATTTTGAAACATCTGCATCCTCTAATTTTTTTGGACATTATGGGCAGAAAATAAAACAATTACAAAATCTAAGTTGTGTTTAGTGAAAGCTAAGAATGGAATACACATTTACAATGCCTCCAGACTCCTTTATATCTTCTTGAAAGATGATATAATAGTTTAAGCTACCCCATAATGAAACAAAAAATGAAGAATCATTCAGTATTCTATCACCCTTCTAGGAGATTCCATCATTCTTGGATGTTCTTTTTAGTCTTTTATGGCATAATTGCTTGTAATTGATAAGTAATAACAAATGAGCATGAAATATTTTCTAGCATGATCCACTACCAAAATATTTCAAGAGATAGGCAAGATAAAATGACTGATCACATAATTCATCATAGATTCATATGAGAATCAAGTGGACTAGTATGACAATTATAAGATAGAATGAGCTTTATTCTAGTGTTTAAATAAATTTTTATCTTTATTTGTAGCATGTATAAAAAGCAATACAAGTCATGAGATATCAGGGTCCTTGCAAACAGTTTGAACTGCTCAAAAAAAAAAAGTCGAAACCTCAAATTGTATCCAGTGTACCCATAATTAATTGATACTTTCTAAACATTTGACTTTTAAATCAAAAGAACCATATAAAACATAAATTTAGAAATATATTAAATTTAGAGGTATATTAAAAATAACCTCCAATTAAATCCTAAAGTCTGTACTAAAAGTTACTGAGTGACCAAACATAAAGTTACAGTTTCTATTTGGTATTTAAGGTAGAAAAGTACAATAAGGATACATTTGAAATAGATTTTCAACAATAAACATTGGGAAAAAAATGTCTTTTAACCTGCCAATTGGTTCATTTATTCATCTTAAATTAGATTTTGAGAGTGTATAACTCTACATATCACTATAGTGTATACTCTGGGG
The DNA here is from genome assembly GCF_964194185.1 of Rhinolophus hipposideros. Classification (NCBI taxonomy): domain Eukaryota; kingdom Metazoa; phylum Chordata; class Mammalia; order Chiroptera; family Rhinolophidae; genus Rhinolophus; species Rhinolophus hipposideros. The sequence continues at coordinate 7,783,461 of NC_138058.1, read as the reverse complement.
AAGTATCTAAAAATTGTCTAGCTTTCCCAAATAAAGTTCTACTTTGTCTATTGGCGGATAACAAACGATCACACTTAAAACAACAATTATATTATGCTCAGGATTTTATGAATCAGGAATTTGAACTCAATTGGGCAGTTTGATATCAACTGGGATGGCTACAACTGGAATATTTACTGCCAAGAAACTTGTTCAACAATATGACTGGCAGCTGTGTGCTGCTTGGCTTCTTCTTATCTAAATGGCAACTTATCTTCAGGGCCTATCCATGTGGCCTGAGTTTCCCAAAACATGATGTTATTAGAGAAGTTCGACGTGCTATGCTGCAGCTGGATTCCCCTAGTGGAGTGTTTCAAGAGACCTAAATGGAAGCCATAAGGTTTCTTAAAACCTAGCTTTGAAAGTCTCATAATGTGTTTTCTATACTCTATTTTGGCAGAGTCACCAACTCATCCATTTGTCTTGGACTTCCCCAATATTAGCATGGAGCTTTCCAGATTCAGAGGATCCTTATGATCCCAGGTAAACCTGGGTGGTTGGTCACCCTATCTATCTGTCAATCAAGCTACTAAGGTTTGCCTATATTCAAGGGGGAGAGGACAGAGAGTCCACCTCTCAGTGGAGAAGTAACAAAATATTATGGCCATGTTTAGGCTACCACAGTCATTTACCAGATTATACATTATTTAGATTCCTTATGTAGACAAAATATACCCATTATAACAACCATCTCAAGCTTGAGATGTAGATTTTTATCAACTAAATGAGGTCCAGGCATGAATGAGCCTCTGACACCATTTCCTCAATTGTGGTTCTTCTCAGTCTAAATTCCTGAATTAAAGAGACAAGTTGTGTTTCTCTTTCACTCACCGAACTTACAGTGCTGAAACAGAGATAGGACAACTATAATAAACTCTCACGTTAAAAAAAAAAAAAAAATGTAGGGACAAGAGGTACCAAGCACTCACTGACCCATAAAAGTTCTGAAAGTTAGCCAGAAATATACAAGTACAGCCATTACCTCGCCTAGGGCTCAATCTGAGTCTCTGGGAATGGGTCCCATCGCTCTTAGGGTCTGTCCTCTGGTCTCTTAGAGTCACTTTTTGAGTCACTTCTAATTTTCTCTAAGAAATATACTATGTTCACATCTATATAGCTTTCTCAGCCTGCTTCCTACTTGTAGAAGGTTAGGAGTCCAAAAGTCTCTTCACTTGAACTGACTCTGTCCTTTTTAATTTAAGCTGATAAAATTCCTTTTAAAACTTTGCCACCTTTCTGTGTATCAAATTATAATCATCTTCCCTAGACACAAGCCAGTCACCCCAATGTTCCTTTTCAAGACAGGCTTTTCTGTACTTGGGCTGAGTGTCAGAGTGCTGTACTTAAGATGCTTAGGAGCATTTTGTCTAGTTCAAGGGATCTACAGAACACAGCATTAAGATTCAAGAGGTCTTTTTGTCTAGCAGAGAGGGTCTAAGAGGCACGCCCTTAATCATCTTGCAGTTTCCGCTAAGAAAGCACACATATCTTTCTGAAGTCTCAATAAAGGCTGTAAAGCCATATCTTTGAGAGATTTACCCCGTGACATGATTTACTATAGACCCTCGATTGGATATTTTCCCCGAGCACAGAGAATTTCACCAATACAAAAATAAATAAGGCTGAGAAAGATGTATTTTCAAACCCAGCAAGTCTTTTCTCCTTTATATTTTTTTCCTAATTTCTGCCAGAGAACTGAAAATTTACTTTATTTTGCTCACTTCTTTTTATCCATATTGTATCATATGGGGCTAAAAAAAGCAATTTGGCACTTTCAGCATTCTACCTGAAAATCTCTTAGCTAAATACTCACGTTCATGAAGTATATTTTCTATTTACCTTATTGCCACAAATAGCACTGCTGTTCGACTTACCTCTACTACAGAAAACAGGGGCTATATTTTTCCAGTTTTCTGTGCCAACGTGCTTACCATCTTTCAAAGTCTCACTAATAACTTACACTAACAGCCAGAACAGTTAGGAGAAAATGTCCTCAACTTAGGCAGTAGATTCATTTAATCATTCACCAATTAATTTTTGAGTTTGTTATCTACAAAGCCCCACAGGAAGTGACATAGGGCATATGATGTAGTATGCCTGGGTTCTGAACACCTAAATTAACATAACAAGAGGAAGAATGTGTTAAATGTTGAATACAAAGATGTACAGGTAAAGTTCTAAGAGATTTCAGAGGAGACTTTAAAATTCTTTTTGTGTTTTCTGGCTGAATTTAAGACTTGGGCTACCAAGATCAAGGGGCAAGCATTAGTTAGCAGGGAATTCTTTGAACAGAAACATAGAAGGATTTTGGGAAACACCAAATGTATTACTTTGGGTTAATCAGCAGAATGGGAGGTAGGAATGAGAAATAATGCAGGAAAGAAATGGAGACCAGGCTATAAATATCAGGCTAATGATTTTAAGATCTTTGTCCTGTAGCAAATGAAAAGACGTTGTTGTTGTTTTCATTATTTTTACCTTGGCATTATAGAGATTAGTCTGGAAATACAGGATGGACCAGAGAAGAAACGATGAGGGTAGGTCATCAGTTCGGAACTCTGGCTTTATTTCAGAAGTGATGTTTGAAGCCCTGTTACAACAATGACAGTGGGAATGCAGAGAATGATGCAGATCAGGTAGAGTATTAATCAAGTTTTCACTGAATTCGTTATCTCTTTTTCTCACTCCCTTTCTATCTCTCTAGCCATCTAAGTGAGCAATTCCTCATTATGTATAGTTTTGCTAGAACTACTAGCAAAAATCTTATGATTCTTACATGTATTTTATAAATTCAACTACCTGTGGTAAAAATGTATACCTAAGAATTAGTTTCAGAATGCTTCTTGTATCTGGAAAGCTACTTTAGTTAAAAGGATTTATCAGCTAGTTTCCAGTTATTCAGTTGCTCATTAGTTTCTAAAGAGAGCAGCATTCAGATCAAGGAGATGGGGGTTTCAGTCTTCTAGAAACCACTACTGTTTGTTGTTGACTAAAATCAAGATACAATTAATTATGCTCTTGACTTCTCCCTCAAAGTCACTGGCACTCCCAGTGACTTAAATGTAAGTAATGTAAAGTCATCTTAGACAGTTTTGAAGTCAGATTGCTTTTGCTATCAGACATATCCAAAGGCTAAAAGCATCTTAATTTATTTTAAATTGTCTTATAAAATGTAATGTATTTATTCAAATGGCTTGCTTTTATATCTAGTTCTTCCTTACATGTAATTTTATCACATAAAGAAAAGGGACTTTTTATTTTAGTTACCATGTCTAGTGATAAAGAACTCTTTAATCTATTGATTTATTTGCTTTAACTTTGACTCTCCATCTATTAAAATCAATACCTGAAAATTTGAGCATCTTTAATATCATGATCTAAAAGCTTTATTCTCAATGTTCTGCCATAAAACTCTATGTATAATATATAATTTCCAAGTGCAGCAGAATATCTCCCCAATATTTGCTCTGACTCTAAAATAGAAATAACACTAAACTTAATTAAACTTACACAAATAATATAATACAGCAATTAAATCATAAAATACACTAAATTGACTACTTGTCTTTTTAATGTGTTGGCTTGAATTTAACTATTTTTAAAGAGATAGGAATGATTTTTTTGAAGACAGAGCATCCACTGTTTTTTTTTTTAAACACAATTTAATTTCATTTGGAAAGATAAGCATGAGTTTCAAATATTTTATCTTTTCAGAATCATTAAGAATTTATGATATTTATTAACCTGGTTGGTGATGTTTGAATATTTCTTTTAAAATGGTCTTTCACATCTTTGAAAAAAGTGTGCCGTGTAAAGATTATTTTATATTCTTTTGCCCCCTAGATATACCATTATTTGATATGAGATTTTATGTTTAAATCATCCAATATATATTTGAAACTAAAAACTATGTGGACACACCCTGCCACTATTCTGAGTGAAAAACAGAGGAGAAAAACATGAAAATCAATGAAATACTGGAAATCACCCTAAATGATATTTAAAGAATGATTGAATTTGGAAAATCGAGTCAGCACTGATGCTTACTTGGCTTGGATATAAGAAATAAAAGTGATCTAAGCCAAGTCACAAAGTATCTAAAACTAAATGAAACAGTACAAGCATGTGTAAGTGACATTTTCTGATGAGTGACATTTTTTAAAAAGTACAAATGCACACTCTCTTTAAAAATGTGAGATAGATACAATGTTTAAGATTTAATTACTCTTGAGAAAGAAGTACAGGGTACACTCAGTCACCCTGACTTGCCCTAAACTGTATATGATTTTCTCTTCTCATCGCTTAGTTAAGCATAAATTCATAGATTTCATGGTTAAGAGAGCTTGAGATGAGATGCTGCACTTAGTCCTGCCACTTCTTATCAGACCATCTGCTGTCACCTCAAAAAGCCAAGACTGTATAATCTGGGTAAACATACAAACCATTCCTGCATTTAATTTCAGTTGGAAGGAGGACCCCATTATGTGTATTGATTTTCAAGTGTCACTACTTCCTTTTGATGAATTCTTAGTACCTTATAGCTACTGACTGCCTTTCCATGAACACAACATTAAGTCTCAAAAGTGTTTACTTCAAACTTCCTACATAAACGCTTAATAAAGTTCATGGTCTTAGGAGTTAATGTAGTTTGCACGAAAGTCTGCTCATCGGTTGATTCACCTTCTAGATTTAAGTAGCATTTGTTACCAACGAACCCAAATATGCTAGATCTGGCACAGTTAATGATAAGCAAGAAACACTGGTTGCTGAGACCAGCAGTGCTAGCTCAGAACTACTGAAAACTCTCTTGGCGAAAGACTGTATTGTACCTGACCAGTGGGACAGGTAGGTCCTTGTAGTTGGGTCTATTTGTGTGTTCTGGCATGTTGGGGGCATGTGGGGTAGCAAAGGGGAAAGCCCAAAGTGGTCAAGTTTATAGAGCTTGTGCCTTTTCTCAAATCTGTAGCTGCCTGTTTTATTGTAATCTAGTCTGTCTTTTAAGTTCTTCAGAGCTCTGTAGGACCTATAATTAATGCCATATCCATACAGAAGAGGCTCAGAAAATCTCACATTATAGTTAAGCTAGTGAACATAAAAAAAAAAAAAAAAAAAAAAAAAAAAAAAAAGATTCTTGCAAGATCTTGAAAGATTCCAGAGAAAAAAACACACCTTTTAAAAAGCAAAAATAATTTCAAAGATGGTAGACTTTTCATCAGAAACTAGGGAGGCCAAAAATAATGTAAAGACATTTTTAAAGTGCTCAAAGAAGGAAAAGAAAAAACAAAAAATCACCAACTCAGAGACAATGCCCACAATCGTAAAATTATTCTTCCAGAATAAATGAGAAATAAAAACATTTTTAGATTCAAAGAAAACCAAGAGAATTCATGGCCAGCTCACCATCAATACAAGATATGCTCAAGGAATTTCTTCAGAGTGAAAGGGAATGCTACCAGTGGAAAATACATATCTTCAAGGATGAATGAAATGTCAAATAAAAATAAGATTATTTTCTATTAATTCTTTAAAAATACACATAACTTATTTAACACAAAATTTATAACATTGTCTTTTGGAGTTTGTTATGTATAACACAACATTTTTAGCATAAAGGATGAGGGGCTGGGGGTAAATAAAAAAACATGTTGTGAAAGATTCTACATTTAAAGAAGCGATACAATATAAAGTCTAAGTAAAACATAAAGAGTGGAGGTAGTTTACCTTATAACCCAGCAATTCCACTCCTAGGTATCTATCTGTAGAAATCCAAAACTCTAATTCAAAAAAATGTATACACCCTATGTTTATTGCAGCATTATACACAATAGTCAAGACATGGAAACAATTGAAATGCCCATTGGTAGACGACTGGATTAAGAAACTGTGGTACATTTATACAATGGAGTATTATGCAGCCATAAAGAAGAAAGAAATCTTACCATTTGCAATAATATGGATGGACCTAGAGAACATTATGCTAAGTGAAATAATTCAGACAGAGAAAGACAAATACCATATGATCTCACTTAGATGTGGAATCTAAAGAAAAGAATAAATGAATGAACTAATCAGAAACAGTCTCAGAGACATAGAGGAAAAACTGAGGGTTGCTAGATGGGAGTGGGGGTGGGGATAAAGGGGCAGGTGAGGGGATTAGAAAGCACAGTCGGTAACCACAAGATTGCCATGGGGATATGAAAGTCAATTTGGGGAATGTAATCAATAATGTAAAGATTTTGTAGGGTATCAGATGGATACTTGTCTCATTAGGGAGACCACCTCAGGGATGATGTAGGTGCCTGATCACTGCACTGTACACCTGAAGCTGCAGCTGAACAATAATGAATGTCAACTCTATATTTATATATGTGTATATATGTGTATATATATGTATATATGTATATAAAATTGTACATATATTGTATGTACAATTTGTACTTTTTGTATTGTATATACAATTTGTATATATAGTATATAAAAATGTATATACAATTATACATATATATGTATATATATGTATATATATATATATATATATATATTTACAAGAAGCTTAGCACAGCATTAGGAATAGAGACAGTGGAAATGTAATGGCTGTGTGCAATGTCAGAGGGGTAGTGGATGGGGGAGGGGGTTGTCACTGTGTGAGGGATATAAATGATAAATGTCTATTACATTGTTTTGTGCACCCGAAACCAATAAAAAAAAAAAAAGTTAAAAAAAAGGGTAGAGGTAGATTATTGTAATCCTCAGAGAATTCAAATAAATAAATAATGCAAAGAGATAAAACTAATAAAATAATACATAAATTAAAATAAAATTCTAAAAAATGTTTCATCTAATACAAAATAAGGTATCAAAGGGAGAAAGAAAAACAAAAGACAGAGTAGACAATAGTAAAACAAATACTAAAATGAAAGCTCTAAGTAGCTCTAATCATATCAATAACTATATCAGATCTTAATGGATTAAACATTCCAATTAAAAGGCATATATTTTCAGAATGGGTTTAAAAAGCAAGGCTGAACTAATAGTCTGCTATCTATAAATGATGCGCTTTAAATGTGAAGAAATGTATGTTGGAAATCAATGGATGGAAAAAGATATAAGCTGGGAACTGTAAGTATAAGAAGGCTAGAATGTATATAATTAGGATCAGATAAAATACACTTGGAGGTAAAACACATTGCCAGAGATAAAGAAACTTATTTCATAAAAAGGTCAATTTATGAGGAAGACCTAACAATCACAAGTGTGTAAACACTGTTTAACAGAGCCCCTAAACACATGAGGCAAAAATTGACAGAATTTTAAAATCATAACAGCAGATAGTAACACCCAAATTGATTGAAAAGGACAAAAATGTAAGCAAAGAAATAGATAATCTGGACCCTATAAAAATCTTGACCTAATTGATGTTTCTAGAACACTATACATGACAACTGCAGAATATGTATTGACAGAGGATATACTAGACCATAAAACAAGACTCAGTACATATTAAATGATGAAGTCATATCGAGTATATTGTCTGACTCTAATGAAATTAAAATAGAAATTGATCAAATCAGATATCTACAAAAACTCCAAATATTTGAAAATTAAACAGCATGCTTCAACATAATCTATCTGCTGAAGAAAAAATTACAAGGGAAATTAGAAAATATGAATAAATTAAAATGAAATCACAACATTTCAAAGTTAATAAGATGCAGCTAAAGCAGTTTAATGAGGACATTTATAGATTTTGATGGGTATATTAGGAAACAAGAAAGATCTAAAATCAATAAAGTAAATTTTCACTTTAAGAATTGAGACACAAAGTGAATTAAATCCAAAACAACTAGAAGAAAGAAAAAAGCAAAAGATCAAATCAGCAATCAGTAAAGTATAAAATTGAAGCCAATAGAAATCAGCAGAGAAACGAAAAACAGTTATTTGAAAGATGAATTAAACTGATAAAACTTGCTTGAAGCCAAGTCACAAATGTCACTCTCCGAAAAGAAAAAGAGGCAACATTGCCACATATCTTACAGATTAAAAGGTTAAAAGATTTTATGACAACACATTTGATAATTTAGATAAAATGAATTGAATTAAAATTTTTCAAAGACATAAATTACCAAATTGATACAAGATGAAACACAACATATGACAGCACTATATTTATTCATTTAAGAAAATAATTAAAAGCCTACCCATCATGAAAACTCTAAGTTTTCTGTAAATTCTAGTTTTCTGGTAAGTTCTATAAAATACTGAGGATACAAATAATACCAATCTTAAATTTTTTCACAAAATAGAGGAGGGATATATAATTTTATGAGGTGGGCTTAAGTTATAACTCAAATGTGACAAGGATTTTACAAAAAAAATTTAGAGACTGACATTCCTCATAAACAGAGATGTAAAATAGCTTAACACATTGTTAGTAGATCAAACCCAACAACATATAAAATATATCATTAGTAAATAGGGTTTCACACTGGAATCCAAGTGTTGTAGGCAAACTTTGAGATAGCTTCTAACTATCCTTGTATCCTGGGTATTCATGATCTTATAATCACTTCCTATTCGATGTGGGCTGGATTTAATGATTCACTTCTAACTTCTGACATTGGGTTAGTAAAAAGACTCCAGTTTTTGTCTTTCTGTTTTCTCTTCCTCTCTCTTGAACTACTCAGCCAGCCTGTCATGAGGCAGTGCTGTGGTAAAACAGCCAGTGAGAAACGGAGGCCTTCGCTGGTACTCCATGAGGAATAGACGGACATGAGTGAGCTTGGAAGAAAATCTTCCTCCAGTTGTATAGTCAGATGAGACCACAACCTCAAACAATAGTTTGACGGAGTACTCATGAGAGATCTTGAGCCAAAGACACCTACCTAAGCCATACCTGGGTTCCTGACAGCGTGATTTGCACATCAATGGAGATGTAGATTAATGAAACAGAATTGAAATTCCAGAAATAGACTCATATATGGTCAATTAATTTTTGACAAAGATGACAAAGCAATGCAATGGGGAAAGACTTTTCTATAAATGATGTTGAAATAACTGGATATCCCTGTAGAAAAAAACAAAAAACAAAAAACAAAGAATTGTGGCTTTTATTTCACAGAAGACACAGATATTAACTCAAAATACACCATAGACATAAATGTAAAAATTAAATCTATAAAACTTCTAATAGAAGAGAAATGATAAATATTTACTAACTTAGAGAATGAAAAGATTTCTTAGATATGACAAAAAAAGCATCAATGAAAAAGATTACATTTGATTTTATCAAAATTAATAATGTTAGCTCTTCAAAAGACTCCACTGAAAAAGCTATGGAATGAGAAAAAATATTTGCAACACATATGTCAGACAAAAATCTTGTATCTAGAATATATAAATAACTCTTATAACTCAATAGTACAAGGTTAAAAACAACCAACAATAAAATGGGGAAAATATTTTACAAAAGAAAATACATATATAAGTGTCCATTGAGCACATGAAAATACCTGCAGAAATAATTGCAATGCAAATTACAACTACAATGAGGTATCTCTAAATATCCACTAAAACGGCTGAAATTTAAAAAGTCCCAAAATACCAAGTTTTGATGAGAATGTGGAGTAACTGAAGCATTCATGTACTCCTGGTAGGAATATAATATGGCACAACTATTTTGGAGAACTATTGACAAGCATTTGAAAAGTTATAAACTTACTATACAATTGAATCATGCTACTACTAGGTATTTGTCCAAGAGATATAAAAACATATATCCACATAAATACTTGTATATCAATGTTCATAACGAGATTATTTGCTATAGTCAAAAGCTGGAATAATCTAAATGTATAACAACAGGTGAGTGAATACACTGAGTTCTACCTGTAGATTAAAATACTACTTAGAAATAGAAAGGAATGGACAACTGTTACACACAATAACAAAGATCAATTTCAAAATCGTTATGTGAGTAAAACAAGCAAGACTGAAAAGACTACATGCAATATAATTTATATAAAAATTCTAGAAAATTCAAACTGATTTAAAGTGACAGGAAGCAGGTCAGTGATTGTCTGAGTTCGGTATAGATGAAGTCATGTATTTCTAAGAATAAAGAGAAAATTTTTAGAGGTGATGGAAAGATTCTGTGTCTTGCTAGTGGCTATGTTTACATGAGTGTATATTTCTGGTAAACTGTATAATTTAAATGGATGCAATACACAAATTTATACAGTATGTAATTGATTCAAAGAAATTTTAAAAACTGGAGTGAAACCTCCCTCATAGAAGAAAATGAAGTAAGCCATGCGAATGTAAAGACAACAGCAGGATGAAATATGAAAGCATTGTATTATTGTTATTATGAAATATACTCCAAAATAAACCAGGCACATTCAGTGTGTGACATCCTGTGCTCTCTACTGTGGTGGAATCAGACTTGAATGGAGGCTCCCAAAGCACTTTCTAGAAATTCCACATCAGCTGCTTTTACGAATCACAGTCCCATCCTTTTCCTTAAATCCTGTCTACAACTATTTGTTTCTAGCAACAAATAAGTATAATACAGAGAGAATACTCTGTCAGTGTTTAGGAGATGGAAGCAAAGCCTCATGGGAGTCCAGAGGAGAGATTAATGCCCAACTGAACAGGACCAGAGAAGCTGTCACAGAAGAGTGGACACTGGATGCAGCTCTTCAAGACGATACAGATACTAGGTAGCTTGAGGAAGAGCAGCCAGACAAGGAAACAGGAGAGTTATCAAGTTATCAGAGGGGAGGGATGAGCTACGAAGAAACTGCAGGGCAATGAAAGCTAAGGGAGGGCAATTTCAGAGAGGCAGTATCTCCGCTTCTGTTTGCTTCATCTGGGCCAATATGTTGCTGTGTTGTTTTGTGTGAATTTGTAAAATTCAGTACATCCCAGATGTGTATAAACAGTGCCATTTTTTATTTAAAATGGGTGTATGGACTCTGAATAGTGATTCTGATATACTCAACTGGGAAGCCTGCCATTGGTAAAATGAGACTTCACACATACATTATCCCTTGGCTAACTCCATTATGGACACAATGATGCCTACTCATCAATTAGTCAGACTGATTCACTGAGGCAGACAGCAGCCAAGCTATGATGCTGGGGGTCTGTTTCACAGAGGATTTTGAAAGAGCATTAGGCTCAAAGAAGTCCTGGGGCCCACTGAAGTTGAATTTATCCTATGAGATCGCCACTGGGCCGTCAGTGCTCTCAGCCCTCTGTGCCTCCACAGCTCCATTCTGTCCCTATTCACCACTGCGATGCCTCTATGTTTCCTCAGTCTCCTCCCACACACTCACAGGTGTCTTTGCTTCCGCTTCACACCAAAAAAGACAGGTCAGCAGTCCTGAATTTGCTAAATAAACTTCCCCTCTAGACCTCAAAATTCTTATTATTTTTTTCTTATTGTCACGCTGGGCGGCCTGCGGGGTCTCTGGTCCCTCTTCCCACATAAGAACGCAGGACATGGTAAGGCCAAAAAGGAACACCCACGGAGCCATAGGTAGGGGAGTCATATCACTATATTCTCGCTGGCGGCTGGGTTAGAGACACAGGAAGCAGGAGCCACACTATTCACAACCCTCACTGCACAGCTTGCAGGCTCAGCCACCATCTTCTTGCTAACCCCCATTTTCTGCTAACGTAGCCACGGCAGTTATATTAGTGGCCAATGGCTCACTGGTTACAGCTGACGGCCAACTAGCCATAGCTGATGGCCATCCAATCACAGTTTATGGCCATTTACTACCTGAGCCAGCACCTTTCCACGTGAGGCCGAGAGCTTGGAAACTGAACTCCTGGCTCTGTCCCCACACTTATGAAAAGTCTCTTCCCTTGACCAAGGTTAATTTGTTCCGTCCTTTTTTTCTGACATCCTTTGAGACCAAGTTCCACATGTTAACTATTTTACCTTCCTTTCCAACTCTCCACTTTCTGTTACCACTGTGTCCTTCACTAAACTCACATTGACCTCAACTTAAAACAGAAGCAAGTTTTAAGAAGCTTTCCACAAAAGTGTATTTTATTCAAGTGTTTTAAAATATAGTGCATTAATAGAAAATTTGAGGCATAGTAACGCCAACAAATCCGAAGATTAGTGCCATTCGAAAGATAGTGCATTACTCACACTTCCCCAAAGGCAGGAGAATACTTGCCATGATGAACCAGACAGAGAAACACTGCAGTCAGTTACCAGGAAGAGAGGAGAGGGAGAAACTGAGGGCAGCAGCTTTTATTGTGGCTTCCATGTAAGGGAACAAATGGTGAGGGAGAATAAACAGGTTTTGGGTTAGATAGTTTGAATGATTTCAGGGGCTCCATGTTGCAGAGGTTGCCCCAGCAGTTTTGGACCTGGTCCTGGGGTAATAAGACATGTGTATAACTCAAAGTTTGAAGGCCAAGTAAGGGGAATAATTGGGGTGTGGGCTCTGGATTGGCTGGTTTATATTGGAAAAGTGTACCCAGGAGAAGGACTCCTCCAGAGGAGCAGAGGAGGGCAATGAAGGAGGAAGAGATAAGGCAAGGTGATTCAGGCATAGTGTCAGGTTTTCCGGAATAAGACAGGTCCAGCATATACATGTAGGGCAGATGTTAAAGAAATAAGTTTACAGAAGCCAGTAATATGATAAGTACCTCAAGTGATCATGCTGAAATTCTCCTTTCCTTCAACATTTCTACATTTTACTTAGTATTTCTATTTCTGGCTTACTATTGAGCTCAATAAATCTCATTTAGATATTGAAACTGAAGTAAGGGTCACAATGAGTTTCGAAATGTATTCCCAGCATTCTCACTGTTATTACTTATAGTCACCAGTTTCATTCAGATGCTTATATCCTGTCAGAATATTTAAATTGCTCTGTGAGTGTTTCCCTGCTTGTAGATTAAACCCTGAAAACCATATGCCTGCCCTATGTAGCATTCTAAAGTACACATCTCCTCATGTGCCTCCTCATTGCTTATTACAGGGCAGACAACACACTCCTCAATCTCTTATGAAGTAGCTTTCCAGTCCCTCTCCTTATGCTATCCCCACCTTATCCCCTTCCATGTACTCCCTACACTTTAATCACATCAAAGTACTTAAAACTCACCAGCTCCCTCTTGCCTTCTTGCCTTTGTACACATGGTTAACTTTGCCTGGAAAACCACTCAGCATCCCTCCCACCACCCCTTGCTACTTCCGTTGTATTTGTTAACATAGCAGACTCACTATCGATGGCCCCAGTTGTCCACTTCCCCCATCATGTGAAGAGTTCTGTCCCACACAGTGGCCCTGGGATTAACCATGTGACGTGTAACCAACCTTACAAGCATGGGAGAGAACAGGGGGAGACATTGGGACCACCAGTTGACCAAGGATTTTTGAGAAATAATAAATGGCTGCTGTTCTAAGCCACTTATTCTACTATGTATGCTTTGTTACACAGCAATGACTGACTAACTTTTACATAGACTGGGATCCCTTAGAAACTATGTGTCATTTTGATATGTCCTGTACCTAGTAGGAGGTAGTTGCTCAAAAATTGTTTGCTGAATCAATAATTAAGTGAAATAGTATGTATTTGCCAATACCCATTCCTCCTTTTTCCTACACTTACCATTTTTATCATATATATTTGATCCCACTTTAAAAGTTTAGAAATGATAGAGATGTTACTGCAAAACATACATTATAGTATCATCATAAACATAAGTTGTTATAAAAATAAGGCTTTAGAAGTATGGAATGTCCTGATTGTTAATTCTGATAGGGTCCAAGGATATAGTATTATCTGCAACCTGTGCTTATTCTAATGCTTGATTTGATATTCTTAATGACACTACACATAATGAATTATGAAATTCTAGGTAATGTTACTACTTGTGAAATAGCAAGAGAGTTTAAACTAAGGCATGAATTAACTTGAATTTGCATGAATGTGAGAGACAGAGCCAGTCTACCCTCAATTCAAATACCAGTTTATTTTATGGAAATTAGAATGGGGGAATATTGAGGAGTTTCCCAGTAGTTCTCTTTGCAAATTAATTTGTAATGATTCTTAAGAATTTGTCCTTCAACATAATCTCTCTTCTACTTTAGTTATTCAAACATTAGCCTCTCTTATTTTAATGCAATTACAATAGCATTCTGAGCCCTTGTTGCCACATGCCTTAAGATTACTAATGACAATTTTTAGGTTATCTAACCACTCAAGCATTCAGTCATCCACAAATTTGGCTATGTTTATTATGAATGAAGCTGCACAAAGCCAAGTGCAATGTCATACATTCAATTTCTCAAATACTGTGATAACACAAACAACATACACAAAAAAATTTTATGAATACACATAAAATTAATCTTTTTTGCCTGACATGCACTAATTCATACATATATTAATTCAACAAATATTTGGAGGTCAAAATGTGTTTAAGCTTATGAGAGCAAAGGTAGAAAGTGCATAGGTTTAATGGACAAGAGAGATGTTTAAATAGCTACAATACTGCAAGCACTATCATTGAATTGTGTACAAAATCTTGGGTGAAAATAGAGGGATGGGAGGTGTATATACATTTTCCTGGGGAAGTCAGCAAAAGAGAGACAATTTTTGGAAGTGGGTGTTGAAGACTAAGTATGATCTCATAGGTGGACAAGGTATGTGGGGACACCCTGGGACAGAAAGGATAGCATGATTAAAGTTAAAGACACTGGAAAGTGCTTGTTATTTCTGAAAAGAGTTCTCTGGCTTTCTGGCACAGCACTATACCAAGTGCAGTGCATGGACCAGGGACATTGGCATCACCAGAGAGCTTGTTAGAATTGCAGATTTTTCAGTCCCAATTTCAGTCATGCTGTTAGAATTGCAGATTTTCAGGCCCAATTTCAGTCATGCTGAAACAGTCTCTGGTGGTGGGGCAGAGGAATGCGCTTAATAATTCTCCAGGTGATTCTTATGCATGTTAATGGTGACAAGACTAATATAGGAAAGTGGTTCTTAATGTTAGAGTACATCAAAATCACCTGCAAAGCTTGTTAAAAATGCCAGTTTTTTTCCCCACCCCAGAGTTTCTGATGCAGGAGGTCTGAAGTAGGCTTCAGAATTGCATTTCTAAAAAGTTCCCAGATTAAGCCAATTCTGCAGGTCCAGAGGCCACACTTCAAGAACCACTGACTCAAGGGTGTGAGTAACTGGTAGTGAATTTTCAAATTTAAGTTGGGGCCAGATTATGACAGGACAAGGTGATAGGCAGAATTCTAAAATGGCTCCCAAGATTATTGACTCTTGGTGTACAGGTAGCTTTTTCCTGTTATTCAAACTAATTCTATTACAAGTATTACTATTTTGAAGGGATTTTGCAGATGTAATTAAGGTCCCAATTTGTTGAATTTGAAATAAGGAGATTACCCAGGTAGGCCTGAACCACTGGAGTACTTTAAACCTAGGTCTAAAGGTCCCAGATGGAATAAGTCAGAGATTCAAAACAAGAGACGGACGTGATATGTCATTGGATGGGCCCTGTGTCAAGGAATGCCGGCAGCCTCCAGAAGCTGAGTGTGGCTCTAGGCCAGGGGTGTCGAAACTTTTTTCAACGGTTTTCACCAAGGACCATATGCGGTTGTCGTGCTGGGCGGCCTGTGAGGTCTCTGCTCCCGCTCCCCTCATAAGAACGCAGGACATGGTGAGGCCAAAAAGGAACACCCACGGAGCCATAGGTAGGGAAGTCATACCACTATGGTCTCACTGGAGGCCACCAGCCACCGCTGATGGCCATCCACTATCTGAGCCAGCACCTCTCCACATGAGGCCGAGAGCCTGGAAACTGCTTTCTGGGGCTCTGTCCCCACAGCCTCTCTGCAATCCGCTCTTGCTAGCCCCCATTTCTTCTGCTAGCATAGCCACGGCAGTTATATTAGTGGCCAATGGCTCACTGGTTATAGCTGACGGCCAACTAGCCATAGCTGCTGGCCATCTGATCACAGTTGATGGACATTTACTACCCGAGCCAGCACCTTTCTATGTGAGGCCGAGAGCCTGGAAACTGCTTTTTGGGGCTTTGTCCCCACAGCGGTAAAACACACAAACAGCCAGGCCACTCACTCGAGGTGAAGTACGGATTGCCTCACCTGGTTTATTTAAGTAAACTAAATGTATTTTTGGAATTTGCTGTGGGCCAATTAACGATGGATAGCAGACCGCAGTTGGCTCGCGGGCCTCAGTTTGGACACCCCTGCTCTAGGCTGATAAGCAGGAAAGGGGACCTCAGTCCTACAACTGCAAGGGACTGATTGGTTGCTAAAAAATGAATGAGGCTTGGAAGGACATATATTTTTTCCCTAGAACCTCCAAATGATAACTTAGTCTGCCTGATACCTTGATTTCATTTTTGTGATACCCTGAGCAGAGAAGCCATCCATGACATGCCACACTTCTTGTCTACAGATCTGTTCGTGTCATTTTGAGCCACTAAGTTTGTGGTAATTTGTTTTGCAGCAATTGAAATGAATTTACACTATAGATGTCCTCCTTAAAAAAATTTGAACTTCAAGTTCGATCCCTAAAAAATGGAGAGTTATTAACTATTTCTAAGCAAATGTGTATGTCTTTATGTTTGTGTTTTAAAAGTCTAATTACTGGGGCTGTGTGGGAAAAGATTTCAATAATGAAAGAGGAGAGATAGGAGACTTGTTTTGAGGCCATTTTAAGAGCCCATGTAAAGGAAATGACAAATATCAGAAGGGAGCAAGCAGCAGTGGGGATTTTTTTTTTTTTTTGATGGACTTAGTATGAAAGATGAATGGGAGAAAGGGGCCAAGGGGACTCCCAGGTTTTCTAGATTGAGCAAATCTCTTAAAGCTCAATGAGAACAGAAACTCTAATTAAACTGGAAGAGAGCCTTTCAGCAAGTTCAAGATAATAATATATCACTTTTATTATGCTTTTAAACTGAGGACAATTGATAAAGGAAGGTCCAAAATTAATTGTTTTCCCAAAATAACAATTTAAAACCAAAACTAAAATTTATTTTGTATGACCTATTACTAATCAAATTCCATTTATCTTTTTTTTTCAATGACTATTTACTTTTTCTTCAAAATATGTGTGCTATACATTTAATTTCATTAAAGAGCAGTTATTTTTCTTTCTCAAAATGGTAACATGAAGAATCGTGGTACTCATAAGTCAAAGAACTGAGAAAGTTTCAAAATAAATGTTTCTGCAAATGAGCCATACGCCCTTGGGTGAAAGGACAATGAGAAAGTCCTAACTAGTCATATGGTTTTCATCTCATATACTGATGAACAGTGGGTCAAGGAGGGTTGTGTTTAATAGTAACTTCCTCAGTGAAATGCCAGTTTTTTTCTCAATATGTCCTCTGTGTGAGCTAATTAAAATCATGTTTGCTGCAATGTCAGCACACCAAGTTGCTGACTTTCTTGTTATCTTACTACATGGTACAAAATGAATGCTGTCATTGGATAAACCTGAGACTGTAAAGTCTCTGTGACATGAGACATAATGTGTGCTTTTTGCAAGCTACAGTTTTATTTTCCTCCCACTCTTATTCACTCATTATCACACGTGGATAGAAATTAAGTAAGTTGAAAAAACATGACTACTGTTTTGTTGCCCAAATCCAGAAAAATAATTCCTATCTTCCTCTGAGTTCTACTCAATGGAAGACAGGTGGTGTCACACAGATGTATTTTTAACTACTATAGAAGATTATGCTTGATAAACACCATTTATCCCTTCAAATAATAAAAGTAATATCTGGGTGGGGATTTCCGACCTAGACGGCAGAGTAGGTAAATGCTGTGCTCACCTCCTCTCAGGACTACAACAATTACAACTAAACCATGGAAGAGCCATGTGGGGACAGAGCCCCAGGAGCAGTTTCCAGGCTCTTGGCCTCACGTGGAGGGGTGCTGGTTCGGGTAGTAGATGGCCGTCAGCTGTGGCTAGTTGGCCGTCAGCTGTAACCAGTGAGCCATTGGCCACTAATATAACTGCCATGGCTTTGCTAGCAAAAAATGGGGGCTAGCAAGAAGATGGTGGCTTAGCTAGCAATCATGGATTGCAGTTAGCATGACGGATTGCAGCTAGTGAGGGGAGTTGATCAGTTGGCAGAAAAGCAGACAGCAAGTTGCACGTCATGTGAATCCAGCCTCCAGTGAGACCATAGTGGTATGACTTCCCTACCTATGACTCCATGGGTGTTCCTTTTTGGCCTCACCATATCCTGTTCTTATGTGGGGAGTGGGAACAGAGACCCTGTCTGTCACCCCGCACGACAAATGGCGCAGCGAGCAGGGTACGGTGCCGGCCAAATCTCCCCGAAAGGTGGTGGAACAGTTTGTGCAAATGAACACTCAGTCACAGGAAGACCAGGAGGAGCAGCTTCCAGAGAGCTGGACCCCTGTGGAGGGGTGGGAAGATGTGGACAGTTCCCCAACCAGCAGAGGCAGGAGAAAGTGAAGGTTGTTGCAGCCCTGTGAGCTGGGAAGTTCTTGCTGAGGCAGCCCGGATGCAGGACTTGTAGTCCCAGGAAGAAACACTTGCTGGGTCCTCCATGGGAGCTGAGGGTGAGGTCAAGGCCATCCCTCACCCCCAGGACAGCCATGTCAAATGACTGTGGACTATGGGGGATTGCCTTCCATCCCTAATTTAATGGACAGCTTGACTGTTTGCTTGGGAACATACCACCATGTAGGGGAACTGGCGGATGTTTGCTTTTGTGTCTCGACCAGCCGCAGTGGAGAATATGTGAGAACCCTGGCTGTGTCCAGGAAGTCTGGCTGAGCCCAGAGAGAGTGGCAGTGCCCTCAGAGCCCTGGCTGAGTCCAGGAAGTCTGGCTGTGCCCGGAGAAAGTGGAGGTGCTCTGAGGCCTTGGCTATGCCTGGGGAGACTAGTGGTACCCTAAGAAACCCAGGAAGTCTGGCTGTGACCAGAAGTACTGGTGGTGTCCTGAGAAACTCTGGCTGTGCCCAGAGAGAGTGGCAGTGCCCTGAGAGCCCTGGCTGTGTCCAGGATACTGCATCCACCTCCAAGCTCCTTGCACAGGGACCTTCGTGGAAGATGTTTATTGAATAGATTGTGAGGCGAGACCCTGTAAGGGGTGGAGTGTGGGGACAGAGCCCCAGAGAGCAGTTTCCAGGCTCTTGGCCTCACATGGAGGGGTGCTGGCTCAGGTAGCAAATGGCCGTCAGCTGTGGCTAGTTGGCCGTCAGCTGTAACCAGTGAGCTATTGGCCACTAATATAACTGCCATGGCTTAGCTAGCAAAAAATGGGGGCTAGCAAGAAGATGGTAGCTCAGCTAGCAAGCGCAGATTGCAGTTAGCATGGCGGATTGCAGCTAGCGAGGGGAGTTGGTCAGTTGGCAGAAAAGTGGACAGCAGGTCGTACGTCATGTAAATCCAGCCTCCAGTGAGACCATAGTGGTATGACTTCCCTACCTATGGCTCCGTGGGTGTTCCTTTTTGGCCTCACCATATCCTGTGTGCTTATGTGGGGAGCAGGAGCTGAGACCCCGCAGGAGACCCTGCACGACAAGCCATTATTGAGAATCACCTGAAGTCTAGCTGAACCGAAGCCCTACAACTACATACATACAGAAGAAGCCACCTCGAGACTGATAGGAGGGGTGGAGATGTGGAACGATAGGCAGAGATGCAGAATGAACTGGTCTCACACTGAAGTGTGACCATTAAAAATCAGGAGGGATATCTTTGCTAGGGAGGTATCCCCCTGAGGAACGAAGGCTCCCAGCCCCTCCCAAGCCCTGGGTTCCAGTGCTGGGGAGAGAAGTCTTTATAATTTCTGGCTGTGAAAACTAGTGGAGATTGTGGCTAAGTGAGACAGAAAACAGCTGGAGTTGTTCCTCTGAAAGGGCCTGCACATGAACTTACTTGCTGATGGACTCATTTGCTCTGAGGTCTAGCACTGGGTCAGTTGCTCAAAGGCGGCAGGGACATATGGGGAAGAACTCAATTGTGTGGCTTCAGGGTGAGTGCTGGAGGGGCAGCTTTCTCCAGGATGGAGGAACTGATGGAACCCATTGGTTTTTGGTTGAGCCCTCCCCCACCCTGTATGCACATGCATGCAGACATCATACCTGATTATCCATCAAACAGGCTATCACCTTTCCTCTGCTCTGCCTTAGTGATAACCCCACCCAACTTTTGGGCACACCCAGGCTGCTTCCAGTGGCTTTTCCGTACAAATAATTTATCTTAGCTCATGCTGCAGATTTTCCTAAAATCTCTCAAAGGTTCACAAAACCCAAACAAGCAGCATCTGGCTTCAGTTTGTCCTTTACCTCTGGCTGAACAGCCCTAAGTACGGCACTAGCAACAGCCAGCCTTGGTTTTCAGCTTGGCCTCTCAAGGTACCTCCAAGTACAGTGTGGATTGCTTTGTGGTTCATGCCAGGTGGCCCTGGTCAGGGCACACTGCAGCTGAACGTGGCTTGCAGCAGGTCCCCTCCCAGGAGGTCCTGGGGATGGCAGTCCCCATGGCCAGCTTCAGACTGGGCTAGAACATCACCCAGCCACTTCCAAGGATGACACCTAAATGGAAGATTGGGCAGACACCGGGGCCCTGCTAAAACGAACCCTGCTCCGTAAGGTCAACCCCTGCACAATAGCTCCTCCACTGTAGTCACAGCCAGTCCTTACAACCAATTATCCTGAGGGTCAATCCCTTTCCCTCCCATTAATATGCAAACAGCAATCAAGTCTCAAATACAAAAGAAGGGCACACACAACCCACACAAGAGACACACCTGGAACACCTGGTAATGATGACCAGGGATACTGCACCATTTCGTCCCACAGGACACCTACTATATAAGGCCACTCTACTAAGACCAGGAGGCATAGTAGCCCTACATAGAAACAAACACAGAGAGGCAGCCATAATGGGGAGACAAAAAAACATTTCCCAAATAAAAGAACAGAACAAAGCTCCAGGAAAAGAACTAAACAAAGTAGAGACAAGCAATCTCACATATGAGTGAATTTATACGGTTCTAGACTTTTTCTATCTGACTTATTTCTCTATATTCCTTATTCTTCGTGTAGGAGGAGAAAAGGCCAACCATAAAGAATAAAAAATACGATGTCAGGGTTTAGTCTAATGGGAGGGAGAGAAATTTGGGAAAATTGTTGTCCAAAATGTGATATATGGTTGCTGAAATATGAACGTATGATTAGTAAAGATAGTGAGGACTCAACTGAGAACACAGGATATAACTTTTGCTAACTGTAATGGTCAAATATTCCACTGCTTAAAGGTTTTTAAAAGATTTTATCTATTTATATGCATATAAAAATATCTGCCATTGTAATTGTTACCAATTTTTCCTAATTTTAACTTCTTACGTTAAGCTTTATTTTAAGCTTTCTTTATTTTCAAATCCAAAAAGGGCAAGTCAAGTCTTTCTCATATTGCCTCTTTCCTAGGCCAATGGGGAAAATTGTTTAATCTCTTCTTCACAGACTAGGGAATCCTTTACATCTGTAAGCATTGGTTGATTGATTTATATTGAGGTATAATCAATATACACCATTATATTAGTTTCAGGTGTCCAACATATTGATTTGATATTTGCATATATTGCAAAATAATCACCACAATTAAGTCCAGTTAACATCTCTCAATATACATAGTTACAAAATTAGTTTTTCTTATAATATGAGCTTTTCAGATTTATATTCTTAGCAACTTCCAAATATGCAAAACAGTAGTATTAACTATAGTCACATGCTGTTATATCCCCATGACTTTTTTACTTTATAACTGGAAATTTGTACCTTTTGACTCTCTTCATTCTGTATGCCCACCCCTAACCCCTACCTCTGGCATACATCAACCTGTTCTCTGTATCTATGAGTTTTTCTTCCTTCTAGTTATATATATATATATATATATATATATATATATATATATATATATATATATATATATGTATATGTGTGTATATATATATATACACACACACACACATATATACATATATAGATATATGCATATATATGTATATATGTATATATATATTTAGATTCCACATATAAATGAAATCATATGGCAATATTTCACTCTTTTATTATAGCTGAATTATATATATATATATATATATATATATATATACACACACACACACATGCATACACACACATATATATCACATTTTCTTTGCCTAGTCATACTTTGATGGGTAGCTTGACACTTAGGTTATTCCTATATATATAGGCTATAGAAAATGCTGCAATGAAGATGGAAGTGCATGTATATATTTTTAGTTTGTTTTTAAATTTTTTCAGATAAATATGCAGATGTGGAATTGCTAGATCATATGATAGTTCTATTTATACTTTTGTCTTATTTTGAGGAACTTCCATGCTGTTTTCCACAGTGGCTGCACCAATTTACATCGCCACTAACAGTGGACGATGTCTCCCTTCTCTCCATATCTTCTCCAGCATTTGTTATCTCTTGTCTTTTTGAAAATAGCAATTTTATCAGGTGTGAGATAATATCTTATTATGGTTTTGACTTACATTTCCCTTATGATTAGTAATTTTGAGTATCTTTTCATGTACCTATTAGCCATCTGTATGTCTTCTTTGGAAAAATGTGTATTCAGATCCTCTACCTATTTTTCAAACAGATTTGTTTTTTGCTCAATTGTATGAGTTTTCAGTAGGTTTTGAATATTAACCCCGTATCAGATATATGATTTGTCAAATTTTCTCCCATTCAGTAGGTTTTTTTGTTTTGTTGATGGATTTCTTCGCTGTGCAAGAGCTTTTAAGTTTGATATAATCCCACTTGTTTATTTTTGCAAAGCTGCAGGTTTTTAAGCAATTCTAGGAGCTACACGCATGACACATTAAAACCTAAGACTCAATTCTGTTAGAATCCAATAACAATATAAGTCAGTGTCTTTAGTTAATTTGTACACCTCTGTATTTTATTTTTTCTTTATGGGAATTTATCTTTCTTTCTTTTGAGATCAGCTATGTATTAGATTTTCTCTATAGTTTTTAAATGCATTGCTACATGTCTATACTATGAGGGCCATCCATGCATTCATCTTATATTGTACTCAATCAGTGTGGTCCTAGAATATTTTCCAAGTCTGTTCAGTAGCGTGAGAAAAGATATAGAAAGTCTTAATTATAGGTGCTAAAGAACTGACAAAGCAGGAATGGTAAAACACAAATCAATGGTGAATTCCAGGGAGTAATGGTTGTTGCTCAATGATGAGGAGTCAATTCTGTGTGAAGAAAGTTCTCCTAGAAAAAAAAAAAAAATTAGGTCACTTAAGAGGAGAACTAATATTATGTGCAAAGGGAATAAAATCATCTATTATGAACCAGGAGAGAAATTTTTAGTTCATATTCTGAAAACATTTTATTTTTATTTTGTGATGATCAGATTAAAACTTCAGATGTACTCGTAAGTCTGTTTGGAGGTGGTGAATATGGAGGTCATTGACAATGAGGAAATCTATGAGCTACATTTGAAAGTCATTATATAATAAGAGCAAGCCAAATAATTTTTAAAAATATATGAATGTAAAAGAAGAGGATATTGGTAGGTAAAGTAAATAGCAATTGCCTAAGGAGTACAGACTTTACCAATTTCTCTTCTTAACTCTGTTAAGTAAGGCTGAGTAGAAGAAATAGCCTTGTATCTTTGATTAAACTGTTATATTTATTTAAAAAAGATTTGCATATAGTCATGTTTTATCAGATTTCAAATTATAGCTTAGGGCATAGGTCCATGTTTTATACAACATAATCACCTGGGTCTTTTTTGTTTTTGTTTTTGTTTTGTATAAAACACTGGAAACAATTCGCTAAAGCAATAATTACTCAACAGAATCCAGAATTAAGAACAACTGTAAAAGGAGGTGAGACAAATTTTGTACTTTATAGTTGACCATGTGATGAAGAAGTTCAGTATTTATAGATATAGGTGGTGCAGTCAGAACTCTCTGAATCATGCCATGCTCACCAGCTGTGTGCATTTGGGCAAATATAATTATCCCTCAGACTCTCAGTTTACACATCCAAAAACTGGACATAATAAATGGACATCTCAGAAGGCTGTTCTGACAATTAATGGGATGATGCCTAGCCAAGTCCCTGGTATATTGTAAGTTGTTGGTATATATTTATAATTTCATAATTGTGCACAATCTAAAGCCGTTTCTTAAGAGGTGCTGTCATCTAATTCTTGCTCATTTAATAGGAATGAGTTAAATGTCTGTGGTGCATAAAAATGAACTGACCTTTTACATTGAAGCAATGAAGAAAATATTAAAATGGGAAGTAGGGAGAAATACATGATACATTTTACTTTATTACAACATAAAATATGTACAATTCTGAAAGTGTCTAAGAGTTCTCTATAACCTTCAGTTACTTAATATTAAGTTAATCCCATTGAAATATTTATTACAAATACTATATCATAGTCAATGTATATTCATGTCATCGCTCATGTGCCAGAACATTCTTAGACACCAGGGATCACCTTCAGGGCCTCCTCTTCTTTAGTTTATACCAGTTCTAAGTTCTGTTGATTCTGTAGTTTCTCATGGTCATATCTTCCTCACTGTTTCCCAAGCCATTGCTTCTGTTCAGACCTACTTCATCTCAAATTGTATATTTACTTTCCATTCACTTCCACAGCTTTCAGCATTCTGCTTTTTTGCTCTTTTTTCTAAACTTCTATCAGTTCAATAACATGAGTGAGAATATGTCACTCCCCAACCCCAAAACTTGCAAAGGTTTCCCCGATGCCCACACAATAAAATTGAATTCCTTGTGCATTTTTTGTTCCTTTATGATCTGACCACATCTATATCTCCTCATTTATCCCCCAAAGCTACAAAGGAAATGAAGGTTTTGAGGAGCACAGTAAATCTTGTTAGGGAAGTGAATGGAATCAACAGGGGTTGGTAATCCAGAGGGAAATGGAGCGATTGAGTGATTGACACGTACGCAGGAAGATGTCTGAAAGGATAGACATTAGTGAACAGAGAGGGAGCAATGCAAATTTAAGATTTCCAAAGTTGAGCAATCCCATGTGTTTTCAGGTCTAAAATGCCACGGGTACGAGCAGCTTTCTGGGGTTAGAATATTTTATCTCTCTTCTGGGTCCCAAAATGGAACATTTTCCCAAACTGTTCCTGGTCCTGTGCAGATATCCCTAATCCACGTCTAGTAGTAGATGATCTAGTTGATGACTTTGGGAAATGAGGTAGGTATCTGTGGTGTAGCCCCTTTCCTCTTTATGAGCTACCTGATTGCGGTGAGCACAATTTAGTCTGCTACCCAAGCCATATATTTTTATAGATGCAGGTTCTGCCCCATGCAGGGAGGCTACAGTGGTCCTGTATCTCTGTGACTGAGGGCTTGAAGCCTGTGTTTTTCTGGGGTTATTAGTCAGCTCATAGTGTTTCATGTATATAAGTCACAACCTCCAAAGTTGTCCTTATTTGTAATGAGTTATACACTATTTCCCTCTAACTTATCATTTGACTTGACTCTCAATATGTTTAGAACTGGAAGATTACTTATTAATTTAGTTATGATGTGTCTTCTTGGCAGAAAGTTAATATTTGATTGACAGTCAAGTTGTATTCCGTTTTAATAGTTATAGAGATATTTTATATGTCCTGAGATATAATTTTATAGTCAGCCTTAGGTCAAATTATGCTAGACCTAGAATAAAATGCATTATATGGTGTGGGCAATGATATCTTGTCAGTTTTATGCCTCTTTATTAAAAAAAAAAGAAGGTAAACGTAACTTAACTGCTAAAATTATCTATTTTTTGACCTCTAGATTTACATAAAATAAAAGTTTTTAGAGGAGAAATAAAACTCTGGAAAATTATGAGAGAGAGAGAGAAATTCTTGTATTTCTGTTTCAGTACTCTTAGTCCAAACCTCATTATCACAAATTAGGAATAATTCTCCCCAAATTAAATGTCTAAATAATGTAGAAAACTTCTTGAGCTGTCTGAGAAATGCTGGAATGTTACTATGTGCCTTGTTGTCTGAAGTATTCAAAAACTATCCCGAACAATCTTACTTAATTCCCCACACAGTCTCATATTTTCAATACAAGAGGGTAATCTCAGGAAAAGGGCAGACGAATTATTGTTTCTGTTCTGAGTGAGGCATCGGGATAAATCCTATGAAAACTGGAGAGGTGGTTTATGGAAACCTTGATAAACCTACATATGAATCAGGGCTGCACAGTATGACAATCTTAGCTGAGATTTACTGATTGCCTACTATATGTAGGCATTCCTACAAGTGGGTTAACGTATGTAATCTTGAAAGGACCCTATGACGTATACATTCTTATCCCTGCTTGATAGATGAGGACACTAAGCCACAGGAAGTTTAAATTCTTTGCACAATTTCACACAATTAGTAAATGGTTGAACTGGGTTTCAGATCTACGAAGTCTAACTCCAGGACTTTCTCCTTGAATGCTGCTGTATAGTCCTCCTTATGTTTGGGGAGCTGTACTTACATATCCAGACCCAGCGGGGCATAAAGGTAGAACCACAGAAACAATCACACCTGGAAGATCTACAGCTCTGCCTTCTATGATTTCATGCTCCTTGATGGACAGATGTCAAATCATCCTTCTAAACATGTCAGTTGCTTGGCTATCACACATGTACTCATTCATGGGTCTGGTCCTCTCAGCTGCCCAAGGAGCTCACTCATTTCTTTTTCTCTGTCCTGACACCGGGCAGAAATATGCTGTTATTTAATGCCATTCCCTGCCTTGCTCAGTGTGATGATGCCTGATAATTGTCACTCTTGAGGCACTGGGGCCTGCCTGGTGGGGAGAACACAGAACCTCTGTTATGCAAGAGCCACTGTCACTTATCTGTGTGGGTTTAGCCTCAGGAATCCTAAAGAAGTTGTTTGTGTTATCAGAGTCTCATAAAGTGTGTTCTCAATATCATTTTTAGAATAGCTTAGATTTGGAGAAATAGTGTAAATATAGTAGTTGGCATATATACCATACCCATACTGGTTTCCCCCATTATTTATACTTATAATAGTATGATACAATTATCACAATTGATAAACTAATATTGATATACTATGAACTTAGTTTTCCCTTGTTTTTTTTTTTTTTTTTTTTTTTTCCTAGTGTCTTTTTTCTTTTCCAGATCCTATCCAGGACGGCACACTATATTTAGTCACCATATCTCTTTAGACCTCTTGGCTGTGACAGTTTCTCAAATGATTTCATTATGAAAGAGACGTAAGTGTTTTTAGGAGTACTGGTCAGATATTTTGTAGAATGCCCCTCCATAGTATTTTTGTGATGTTTTTCTCATAAGTAAACTGGGCTTATGAAATTTTAGGAGAAAAGTTTGTGTTTTTCCTAGATATTTTAAGTTTTGGATTTTAAAATTATCTGCATTCCATTTTGAGTTAGTTTTTTATGTAAGGTATAAGGTCTGTGTCTATGCTCATTTTAAGTTTTGTTTTGTTATGTTTGCATATAAACATCTGATTGTTCCAGTAGCATATATTGAAAAAACCATTTTTACTCCATTTAATTCCCTTTACACCATTGTCAAATTCATTTGACTGCATTTCTGTTGATCTATTTTGAGGTTTCTATTTTATGCCATCTTGTTGCATATTTCTATTCTTTCACCAATACTATGCTGTCTTTATTTCTGCAGCATTACAGCAAATATTGATGTTGGGTAGAATCAGTCTTCCAACTATGTTCTTCTTCAGTATTTTGTTGGTTCTTTTGGTCTTTGGCCTTTCCATATAAATTTAAAATCAGTTTGTTGACGTTTACGAATAGTTTTCTGGGATTTTTTATTGGTATTTTGTTAAATCTATAGATCAAGTTAGGAAGTTTGGACATCTGAACAGCACTGAGGATTCCAATCCATGAACGTGGAATGCCTCTCCTTTCATTTAGTTCTTTTTCAATGTGTCCTCTCAGTGCTTTTTATAAAGTTTTGAAACATATTCTCCTTACCTTCATTTCAGTCTCCAGTTGTGAGGACAGTGGCACAACTTGCTGTAACAAACAACAAAGGATCTGGGGATACATGCTATCTTCTTTGTTTCTAGGCCCTTGTTCTTAGGTTTCTCTTCACCAACTTTCTCCTTCTGTGCAATGATTTTTTTTTTTTTCCCAGTATGATCTAACACCCAAAGCCCTTTCTAGTCCAGGCCGGATATGCTGGTACACTAGAATGAGCACAGCTGATCTTCCCGCTAAGATTCTTGATGTGCTTGCCTGAACAAGTCCATTGGTATTGCTGTTTGGTCTTGGGTGATAGTCTCCAAGTCATGTTAGCCATGACAACTATTACTAAGATAGAACTTTATAAATGTTTATAGGATGAATGAATAAATGAATGAGTGAACATACCGAAGACTTACCGAAAAGAGATGCCACAGTAGCATGGAAAGACATTAAAGGTGGATTTGCGTCACCCACAATTGGAACCCATTGTAATTCTTTAACCAGCGCTGATTCTGACACTTCTCTCACCATATTTTACTTGGATTCATTTCTGTGTTGACTTCTCCAGGGAAAAGGCCATCCTCCATTTACACTCATTACTGGCTTTATAGCAGGTTTCACTCTTGCGTCTTTGTCTGGCCCTATTCCATTTTTACTACTTCACTCGCAAATTTCAACCCATCAGGATATACACATGCTATTTTAATAATACTGGTTTACAGTTTTTGAGAGTTACAGTTATTGCTAATTATACTTCAGTCAATTCTTGTACATAACTTGTTTTTTCTTAGCAGGTTTTTAAAAAAGCCTTCTTCCAATTCCACATTTTCTAGGAGGTTCTTGCTATATGTCATGCAGGCTGTCATGCAGGGTCTCAGCTCCTGCTCCCCACATAAGGATGCAAGATATTCTGAGGCCAAAAAGGAACACCCACGGAGCCATAGGTAGGGGGCTCATACCACTATATTCTCGCTGGCGGCTGAGCAGGTGACACATGAAGCAGGAGCCACAGAAGCAGGATCCACAGATCTGCAATCTGCCATCTGCTTTTCTGCCTCCCAACCACCCAACCAACCAATGCAGTCAGGGCAGTTATATCAGCAGCCAATTGGCCAACCAGCTACAGCCAATGGCCAACCACCACCCCAGCCAGCGCCCCCCAACGGAGGCTGAGAGCCTGGAAACTGCTTTCTGGGGCTCTATCCCCACACTATGCTAGTAGTTTTCATGTTTAAGTATACAGTACATAATTTTTCAGTGGATCACCTACACTCCCGCCAAAAGAGTAACTGCACAAAAAGTCCAGCTGCTCTTAAAAAGTACTAATCACTTTATTAGCATTTTTGAAACAAAATAAAGTTGTTTTATCCTTTTTATTTTTATTGAGTTAATCTCTAAATTGGTGAGTAAGGCACAGTCAAGTTTCAGTTATAAACAGAGTATTTCTTTCAAGGTCTGAAAAATGTAATCAGGCCTAATAGTTCATGAAAATCCTTTGTTTCCCATCTCTTTATTTCTTGTTTACTTTTAATCTCATCCCACTTTCATACAAATTACAAGCCCACAGAATGCTATTTAAATTCATACATTTGCTATTGCTCACCTTGTAAAAGGCCTGAAGCCCAAACACAGAAAACTAGAAAAGGGATCTTAAATTTGACATGGTTATTGCATCATTTGCAGATTTTAGAATGCACTAGAAGGTGAGAAAATTTTTAATGGATATGCAGAAGCAAGGAGCAGCATTCGTGGTGGCTACATCCTGATTTGGATTATCAAGGCTGGTACTCACCTAATAATGAATAAAGGATTGCCAGGATGTCAGGTATATCTCTATTCCAAAACATACCGGCACTTAATATTAATAACTGAGTGTTGTTTGGAATGTCACCCTCTTGTTTGGAATGTCATCCTTTTTCTTCTGTATTGTTTGGGGCACTTGGCAAGGTTATGTAGTTCTCTTTCATGCAGTTGTCCCTTATTGCCTCACTTGGCACCTGTCCTCTGTTGCTATTAAATCCTATCAGTTGAAAGAGAATAGGAAGTTTTAATTGTAAAGGCCATGGTTCTCTTTGTTTATTAGAAAGCAGAGGTCAGCAAGCTATGCCTGTGGGTCAAAACCAGAGCACCTCCTGTTTTTGTATGTAAAATTTGATTGGAACTCAGCCTTGCTCACTTGTTTATGTTGTCCACAGTTGCTTTGGCATTACAATGGCAGAGTTGAGTAGTTATGTAGGAGACCATATGGTCAGCAAATAGTTACTATCTGGATATTTTTAAAAGTTTGCTCAACACTGAGGTAAAAATGTGCCCCAAACACACATTTTACATAATAGTGAGTTAAGAAAATTTTATTTCCCTAGCTTTAGTGTCTGTGTAATAGTAACAAAATGCCCTACTAAATATTTGCATAAACGCCGTAAGGGTAATTAATATGTAATTAATTTTATGTTGTCATCAGAAATGACTTATCATTGTACTTTTAAAACTATTATTATTTTTCACCTTTTTTTGTAAACAGATAATTTAAGGATGTTATATAAACAATACAAAACCTTGCTCTCTCAGTTTCTGTTTTTTTAAAGAGAAGAGAGTTTTGCCATAATTTACAAGCAAAGTACCATTTTGTTGTCAACTTATTTTGTATATTTTATAGCATGGGCTTGACAACAACATAGGCTAATGTCTCTTCTTATTGAAATAAAGTATTAACTGTTAGTGCCCAGGACAAGGTGATATTTCAAAGGGCAGTCATTTTAAAGTGTTCTTTTTTAGTTTCAAATTCTGCATTGTATACAAAACTACAAGTGCTGACTTCAAGTACAAGTTTAAAACTAAGAAGTAGAAATCTAGAAATGAAGAACATTCTAAAGAAGCTGATCCTCCAAAGCTAGCCAGTGAAATCTTTGAGGAGAATAGTTTCCCAGGTTTTGTGACCTGAGACTTCTATAATCTCCAAAATAGCTATAAAATTTCGTGTACCACTTCACTTTATATTTTAAATTCTGAATTTCTCATCTTGACTTTTCATTCCTACTACTGCTAATATTTGGTCCATAATGAGAGGGACTTAACAAGATGATACTTTCTCTCTCACTTCTACTTTGACCTTACCTTCTGTGACTTATTCCTATTTCTTATTTCCTACTGCTCTGCACATGTTTTCAAATCTTAATGCTAAAACCACCAAGAGGCATCCAGTCATTTCTTCTCTGTTTTCCCCTCTGTTTCTCTTTTCCCCCTTTTAAAATAATGAGGGGTATCTGTTGCTTCTCTTCTCATATCAGTTCTCACTGTCACGTTTTATCTATTATACCAAACCCCTGAAGCCCACATAGCAACATGACAGGACAGATGGAATAGGACTAAGTGTTGTTCTTCCATATCTGGAACAAAACCAATTGTCATTAAGAAGAATCCTTGCTAGAAATGCTTATCTGTGAGCCATGACTTTCATTTTCTTTTGTACTATTCTATTACCCATATCCACATATTGAACTTTTGATAATCCTTGTCCAAATAATATCTTTATAGAAATGCAGCCAGGTTCTTCATGGTACAGTTGATCTAAACAACTAAACTAAAACTAGCTTAATAAAATTACATATATATATCCTTAAGAAACACTGATCCAAAGGTGAGAGCATATTTGAATCTCAGAGATGACCACCTAGAGAAGGGAACTAGTGCTGGCTTTTTTTCCACCAGTCCTCCCAGTACCTCTCAGGCTAATCTCTTCTCCTTTCCTTATCCCAGTTGGATTATTCCATTCAGGAAAATAGCTCACTCTTAACAACTTTAACTTTGTCCCCTGGAGAGGTTAAGCCTCTTCCTTCGTGGCAGTGAGAAAAGTTTTGACTCTGAGTGGTCAGACTTGGGTTCTGAGCTAGATAAGTAATTGAAATATAGAAACCATGGTTAGAGCAAGGTCAGGGGCAACATTCCCTCATCAAAAAAAAAAAAAAAATACTGCTCCCATAAGAAAGTATGATGGAAAACAGAGTAATGTGTGTCCCCTGCTGACTTTTACCGTAGTAATTATTGCTTATAATAGCAGTTTTCCTAATGCCTAGTACAACGTTAGGCACATAACAGAAAATCAACAGATTTTTATTGAGTTAATGAACAAGGCTCTCTCACTTGAAGATTTATTTGAGAAAAACAAGTAGTGTAAAAATGAAACAACCAAAAAAGAGCATCATCTCATTTACTGTTTGTCATTGCATCTTTTCTCCCCCTTGCTGGTCTGTGTAACTAAATACATTAGTGCATTGGATTACAGTAGTGTTTTATCCATCCTGCTTAACATAATCCAGAACCCAAGGCCAGCACATTGCTCAAAAAATAAAATATAATAATGATAGATTTCCCATGCATTTTCACTATCTCCGAACCAGAAAGGAGCTATCATTTATGTGCCATCCGGGACTCATAACTCTTTCCTTCAGGACCTCTCAGATTTTATCAGTACTCTTGACCTTTCCTCTTTCACTCTGACAGCAGAAACTTCCTCTTAACTCCCACTAAGCTGTCAATTCCTGCAGAATCCCTATTTTGGTCTAGATCTCTTTTCTCGCAGTCAACCTATGATAGCCCTATCACAATCCATGGATTTCTTTCCCATCTCCCTTCTTTGCCAGTGTCCTACAAAGTTGTCACTTGAATGGAGACATGGTAAGTGCCCGAGTTCCACTACATCTGGATTTATATGTAATTTAGGCGTTCATGTTCTATAGTGAATCATTTCATGTGTTCTTCCCTCAAACAATCAAATTTCTGATGACACTACCTGACCATATTTTTTTCAAAAAGCCAGAGTAACTTCAAAAGTAGCCATATTAAATGTAGTCGCTTCTCAATAGCTCTTAAAGGCTGCTTCACTCTGATCCAAAAATTATATTGTTTATTCAAATACTTGACTCAAAATAAATGTCCAAAGATCTCAGATAATGTAGAACTCACAGATGACAACTGAAATCCAGATCCTTTATAACTATATTAATTTTTCTTGGATACTGTTTTATTACCATCAAGCGTAAAACAAATGGAATTAAAAACAAAGAGTAACAGTTTAAGTGCAAAGGCTGACGTGACATTTAGGGAAGTCACTTCTCCCCTTCTCCTCTTCTATAGCTACAGCAGAATGTTTCAGAAACATATAGTAAGTACTAATGGGACTTTCCCCTTTGTTCCAGATTTGAGGGGTGTGGCACACAGCTGAACACAAATATCACTGTATAATCCATATTCCAAGGCAAGCCAATAATTGG
The DNA here is from genome assembly GCF_964194185.1 of Rhinolophus hipposideros. Lineage (NCBI taxonomy): Eukaryota > Metazoa > Chordata > Mammalia > Chiroptera > Rhinolophidae > Rhinolophus > Rhinolophus hipposideros. The sequence goes on along the minus strand of NC_138058.1, from coordinate 7,750,088 downwards.
TGCCAGATATCAGCTTATCAAGAAGTGGCAGACCTGTCCCTGCTATCATTAGCCACCACTTCCAATCTATATTTTAAAAAGTGGGGAGGAAAGAGGGGTAAGGATTCCTGAGAGTCCTCAGTGTCCCAGGCTGTGGGGGGAGTATGGTGTTTGTGCTGAGGAGTGAATGTGAAAGCAATCAGACCATCGCCCATGGGTGGCTGACTATAGGAAGCAGTGGCTAGTCATGCTTTCCCTTCTGGAATGTCACCTTAAGCAACAGACTTGCTCACCATCCCCTACTCCTATTTCATCAGAGAGAGAAAATTGGAAACAGATGGTCGGGACAAGGATGGGGTAGCAATGACAGCTGTCTGCAGACCTAATTCTGGGAATGGTGAGATTTTGTTAGTTCACTGTGGACACTGCAGAAGGTACTTACTCTGTGAAAACATGGCAATACTACATCCCAGAGAATAGACTCCAAGCAAGGGCCCCAGCAGCAAGACTGAATGGGGAGAAGTCCTGATGATGGTGATAGGGAAGGGCTTTGAGGTCTAGCCAAGAGACTCTGAAATAGGAGGTCCTGGCAGATCTCCCCCAAATTCTCTCTACAGCATTCTACTTATGGACATCTTCTCCTGAAGGGGATTAACAGACTTGTTATTAACCAAAACCAACACAAAGGGGATTACAATAGTTCAAAAATGGGCTTTGTGTTTTTCTACCGATTTCTTTAAGCAGTCCCTACCAGTGAAGGATACAAAACCAAGCAGAGGGAAAAGGAAGAAAGACTTGCTTCACTCTCCCTTAGCTTTGTCCTCCTGAGTTTGTAAGTACTGCCTGGGTTGAGTGAGGGGAGTACCTCCGGATTGCATATGACATTTAAATTTTACAGTAAAAAAGATTAGTTTTAATTACTAAAAACTACTGGAAAGTAAAGACTTTACATCTGCTCTAGCTCTCATTATGTGACAGGAAAGATTCAATAAAACACAAAGTAATGAAGAAAAAGTAAAATACATGTGTATACTTTACATGACAAAGAATAAAATGTGAAAAATTGTCTCAAACAAAAGTTAGGAATCTAAACTGTAGCCTTGGTTCTACTTCCAAATCCTTGGGCAAATCACTTTTCTCTGTGGCTTATTGGTAAACTGGACAGAATTCTTCCTACCTGACCAAGCACCCCAAAACTCAAAAAAAATGATAAGATACATTGTCATGTATGTTACCGTATAGCTGACACTTTATTTGCTGACAAAGTTATTTGTTTTCTATTACTGTGTAAAAAATCACCACACAGTTAACAGCATAAAGCAATACTCACTTATTAATTAGTTCACAGTCTTGTAGGTTAGAATTTGGGGGTGGGCTCAGATGGGCTCTTTGCTTTGGGTCTCGCCAGGCCAAATCAGCATGGCAGCCAGGCTCAACTCTTACCTGGAGGCTTCAGGGAAGAATCCAGAACTACCTCATTTAGGTTGTTAGTCAAACTCCATTCATTTCCTTACATCTACAGCATTGACTTGCATCTACATTCCCTTGATGACTGACAGCTGAGGACCATTCACAGCTCCTAAAGGCTCCCTGCATACCTTGTCATGTGGTGTTCTCCCTCTTCAAAGCTACCCACTGTTCTTTGAATCCCTCATGCTTCAAATCTCTGACTTGTCTTTTATTAGCCAGAGAAAATGTTATACTTTCAAAGAGCTCATGTGACTTGGTCAGGCCCACCTGGATAGCCCTTGTATCTAAAGATCAACTGATTTGGAGAGTTTCATTATATTTGCAAAAAAAAAAAAAATCCCTTTGCAGATGTTGACAAGGGATGGGAATCTTGGGGGTGGGGGGAGTGAGGGAGACAGCATCTTTAAAATTCTGCTTACCACAATAAATACGCATTTAAATTTATTTTCTAAATTATCATACCCTAAAATTGACTTTTAATTAATACAATTTAATGATGAAATAAATAAATGCTAAATGTGAGTAGAAACAGGAAAATGCATTCTATTTATAAATGAAATAATGAATTTATATAACTATGTATTAGCTTGCTTTTCACAAGCCCCTAATTATACAATGACTACTGTTAAGATTTGGGTAAATACCAGTGTGCGGGAGGAAATGATCAGAGAATTCAGAAATTCAAGTATGATCGCACTTCTTTCCTTCATTGAAAAATAGGAAAATTTGAAATAGACTTACATAGCAATTTCTGCTTGTACTGAAAAAAAAAATCTCAAAATATCCCAATGGAGTGTGACCAACACAAGCATACATTTCAATAAATGATCTATTATTATGCAATACTTTCACAGACAGACTTTTTCATGAACAAACCATCAAGGAACTCAGATTGACAGTTGACTACTCTCCATTACAGCCCTAAAAGTGAGGGCTCACAAAGTCAAATTTTCTATTCACAGATATTATTCAATGATCATGTGTGTGTTTGCATAAATGATCATGTGTGTGTTTGCATAAATGATCATGTGTGTGTTTGTATTTTAAACCTTACACAATACTTTTACACACCTTAACTCTTCCCTTTGCTGTACATAAAATTAATCTGTCTTGGTTAACTCCTTCAATCTCTACTTTCCACAATTCTATAAATTTGTTAATGTCATGGCTTTCTTCAAAAACACAGAAAGTCGTATTTTTCAGAAGCTATTGTTTAGTTACCTTCCAAATGACTAAATTTTAAGTGTGTCTGAATTAAATTTAAGCTAGAGAGTGTCTACTTCACAATCCTTGTGGGCCAATGATGTCAATTTCTTTTTTATGTTGTCATTTTATTTTGTTTCAAATACACTTTTGCAATGTTTCAGGGCTCTTTTGTTCAGTCCCCACTCATAACAATTACTTTCTTGGCTTGCAGTTCCACTACTCTTTTTCTTTTCCTGATCGTCATTTCCTCTAGGACTTCATTCTTCCAGCACATGCCTCTGTGAGGGCAGACATCTCCTAACTAGCCAATAAGCTTACCTCCAGAGTTTGACATCAACAAGGACAGTTTTGTCTTCCTAATTTCTACTTCTTTAAAAATTTCCAGTACACAGAACCTCTAGTGTGTGGGTGGGAAATTGTGTGCTCATGCTGACTTTGGAGGCACATTGAAAATCGAGATAAAAGGAAACTTGTGGAAAGAGCACAGAGAAGACAGTCTTGGAGTGGACCAGTAGACTGTGGACCATGAACTCTCCCTTGCAGGTACTGTGACAATTAAATTTGCAAACTTGTTGCAGTGATGTTGCTAACCCTTTTTTGATATCAGAGGGATTATTCATTATGAATTTGTACCAAATGGACAGTTAACCAAGTTTACTATTTGGAAGTGCTGAAAAGGCTGTGTGAAGTTAGATGACCTGAACTCATGGCTCTTTCATCATGACAATGACCAGCTCACACAGCACTGTCTGTGAGGTAGTTTTCAGCCAGTAAACAAATAGCTGTACTGGAACACGCTCCCTACTCACCTGACCTGGCCCCCAGTGACTTCTTTTTTTACTCAAAGATAAAGGAAATATTGAAAGAAAGACATTTTGATGACATTCAGGACATCTAGGGTAATATGACAGCTCTGATGGCCATTCCAGAAAAAGAATTCCAAAATTGCTTTGAAAGGTGGACTAGGCACTGGCATTGGTGCATAGCTTCCCAAGGGGTGTATTTCGAAGGTGACCATAGTAATATTCAGCAGGGAGCACTTTTTCTAGGATGAGTTCGCGAACTTAATTGTTTGTCCTCGTAAGCATGTCTGTGTCCTTGATAATTTTTTGATGACTTTTAATGAATTAATGCATAGAGCCCTGATTTGTAAATAGCTTGTCATAGAAAATTTTAACATCAACTGTTAATAGTAATGTAAAATAATGTAAAAAGAATGAGAAAGGAAGGAATAAGAAAAGTAAAAGAGAGTGGACACAATATGGCAGTAAGAGTGTGTCTAAAGTACAATCCATATCCAAGCCTGTCTCTGCCACATCTCAGATGTGAAACCTTGGGCAAGTTTCCCAAGTTTTTTAAGATTTGTTTTTCCTACCTAGAAAATAGGATGATTATATTTCAAATACCATACAGTTGTATTATTTTTATGCAATAGGGTTATTTTAAAAAGGTAAAAAAAAAAAGAGGGTCTATTTAACTACACAGGGACTTTTTTTGACTTAACTTCATTCTCAGAATACCCATTTATGCACCAGAAAGTAGAGACAATTTTTATCACTTGATAATACCTCTCTTGCAATGTAAGTCAACAGAATAAAAGACTTACATGTTTCCCCAAACTATCTTTACTGTATAACATATTGGATCCTTTGTATTGTTAAACATAGAATCAACTTCTGAATTTAAAATTTGTAATAAAGATTCTGTTATGAACACAAACAGTAAATACTGCAAGTGTTTGGATAAAGGACCACATGATGTTACTTTCTGGTTTGTCCACACTGTGCTATGACAAAAAAATCCATTTGAATCAGCTAGAGTCTGCTATGGAAAATATGGGTTTTCATCAATACACATTATTGTAAACATATCTACTTCTAACCATGTAAAAAAAGTTGAAGAATGAGTACTGGTGGGAGACAGAAATTTTGTTCATTTCTTGCCTTTTTACTAACAGACCCATCTCTTGAAAAGTGAGAGAGTATGACAGGTAGGACCATGCATCCATAAACCTGTTCTTGGGATGCACTCACTTTATAAAATTTCACCTCTCTCTTCTACTGGTTTAAACATCCAAAGAACATATAGTAAAATAATACTGACTGAAACATGGACTAAACATACAAATAGAAAAATGTCTATTAAAAAATAGAACCATGTTTACAAAAAGTATCTAGAAGGAGTTGCAATCACAGCACTAAAGATACCTTTCTGTTTGAATTTGGCAAAGCAATGTAAATCTTAAAAAAACACTTAAGTTGGCTGGTGAGCACATTTCCCTTGATAATCCGTTAAGTCTTTCCTTTACTGTATAAAAATACCAGGCTCTTGGTAGAATAGGGGGCAGGTGGGAAATCCAGGGAACAAATGGAATTGCAATTTTAAAAAGAAAGGTTGGTGTATCCAGAGGATACAGTCTAAAGTAAGTTTTATATTATCTATGAATAAGAAAAAAAAATTCCCTTTTTTTAACTTAAAAAAATAGCTTTTATGTGGCCCTGATTATTTTTTTTTTAGGAACAAAGTATCAGAAAGAATCAAAATTTCAAAACAGGAGTATAATGAGTAGTATTTAAAACTTGAAGATCTGATTTGTTTATTATTATTAAAATTAAAACAGGTTAGGATAATGGAAGATCAGGATGGCCTTAGCCTATGACAAGGAGTAAGCACACAATGGAAATGATAGGAAATCAATTCTACAGGAACTACCGTAGAGCTTCTAAGAATTAGGCTACAGACAATACAAATTGTGGTGTGTTGAATGATGGCCTCCAAAGTGCCCCATGTGGACTTCAGGCTGTCCACGTCCCAATCCCCAGAACGTGTGAATATGTACTTTACACTGCAAATGACTTCACAGATTTGATTAAATGAAAAATCTTGAAACGAGGAGATTTTTCCTGCATTATTTGGGTGGGACTGATATAACCACAAGGGTCATTATGGTGGGAAGCAGGAGGATCAGGGTCAATAGTAGGAGATGGAAGGATGGAAGCAAGATGGGGAAGTGACGCAAGAAAGGGGGCAAAAGTCGAGGAGTGAAGGTAGTCTCTGAGAGCTGAAAAGGCAGGGACATGGAGCCTCCAAAGGAATGCAACCCAGCTGACACCTTGGTTTCAGGCTTCTGAACTCCAGAGCTGTAAGAGAATAAATCTTGTCTTGTGTTAAGCCACTAAGCTTGTGGAGATTTGCTGCAGCAGCAATAGGAAACAAATACACTACTATCAATATTTCTATCATTTTTTTATTGGTGAATATTTCAGAAATAAAATGCTGGCTGAAAAATAATCATTTTCAGGGGAGTTTTCTTGGACTTGGAAAGAGATTTGTAACTCATAACAAAATCGAAGTTGAAATAATCATAAACAAGTATAGCAATAGCTGTCATTTATCTAGCACATTCTTATGTCTCAGACACTCTGTTAATCTTTTAAATTACATTAACATATGTAATTGAATTCTCACACAACCCTGTGAGTTAAGTGTTGATATCTACTTTGTATAGATAAGAAAATTAGGTACAGAAAGGGAATTAAGCCAGTCCATAGGAGAGTTTTCAAATGCTATTGTTGCTTGTGTATTACCAGGGGGAAGAGGGTAAGAAAGAAATAAGCTTTTTCTATTCTAGAATGAAACATAAAATGCTTCAGTATTTGTCGATGTTTGCTACTTTAGAACAAAAGGTGGAAGGGTGGTCATTAATCGTAGAGGATCTTCAATGATGCCTCAAAATATCTCGCTGTAAAGTTCATCTGTAATGTAGTATTGACATTAGAAAGCAATCCATTAGATAATTCTGATTTTTCTGTCATTATTGGTCTGTCAACATGGGGCAGTTTTATGACATATTTATATTCCCTTATACTTATTTTACAACTATATTTAGGTTAACCAAAGTATTAGTTTATACATGTCTGCATTATATTGCAATGATAGCTGATGTTTAAAACAGTATTTCTAAATTTTGGCTTCTCTAATACTGCTGCAATCTACATCAGATAATTCTTGGTAATAGCAATATAGTTTCAACTTCAATGTACTCAGAATGTCTCAGTACTGAAAGAAAAAAAAAAGCAGTTATTTAGCCCAGTACCTCCATGTATATGCGATTATTCCTTAGAGTTCAAAAGATATAAGGCAGAGCTTATCTGAACGAACTACAAGTGCGAGTTCACAACTGCTGTAAAGTTTTATGACATCTCATATTCTTGTGCTTTGGGAAATATTTTCATGGCTAACCAATAGTCATCTAAACTAGATACATTAATTTGATGAATGTATGTATCTAGAATGCATGACTTTTTGTATATCAGATATACATTATAATTCCAATTTATTATTTTTTCAATAAGAAATAGAACTTTTGAGCTGACTGGATACTTTTTTTCAGCTTCTCAGAGCATTCTCTACCATGAAGAAGGCTGGAGACAGATGGCCAATTGTTTGTTCTTTAGATGATCTTTTTTTCTGATTCTATGTAGACAATCACTTTTCCTTAAACACGCAGTTTCCTCAGACAGATTCAGTACATTTATAGGAACACAGATTTTTTTAAACATTATGATTCTAGCCATGGTTCATCTGATTGGGCATTTGCATTTCATAAATTTTAATCAAAAACACTTGCAAGCTATTCTTTTGATAGGACACATTTCTTAGATGTTATGCTCATCGTTATTGTTAATTCTTCCTAATTTGGGGGGAAACCCTTACTGTTACCTCATGATGACAGAATTTATTAACCTATTTGGTTTTCTCTTTCTGTCTTACTCTCTACCTATTTTTGTTTTCTCTGTCCTTTTCTTCACTTTCTCCTCTGTGACTTTCTTCTTTTCCTGGTTTTCCTTCTGCCTTACTTTTGGTAAGATCTATTTTTCTACACTGAATTATAAATTTGATTTTATGTAATATTTGGCCAAATGCCATTCATTAGTCCCCTAAGTACATACTTCTACTAGAATTCCAGCAATCATAGCTTCATGGGCATGGACATTTTCCACCTTATTTTATAATCTCTTCCTTCTTATGTCAGACCAGCTTGCTGATATGCTCCATAATTTCCACAAAAGTCATTCCTATTATCAGATTATCAGTATCAGATTAATCACATAGAGGAATCTTCTTGTTTAATCAGATTACATTTTTTAATTGAATTATTTAGATACCATCTTGCGATGATGGGGAATATACTCAGGCTAAAATGTAGTCTGATGGAATCATACACCATCTTTTTCTTTTTTTTTATTTAGGAATAGTTGCTATATAATCTTATATTGGTTTCATTAATTTCACTTGTACAGTATAGTGATTTGACATTTTTATACCTTACAATGTGATCACCCCACTAATTCTAGTAACTATTTGTCACGTGCAAACTTATCACAATGTTATTGACTATATTCCCCTTCCCCTTTTCACCCATGCCCACCCCCACCCTTCTGGTAACCACACCTTTGGTCTCTGTTTCTATGAGTCTGTTTTTGTTTTGTTTTTAAATTCCATATGTAGGTGAAACTATACAGTATTTGTCTTTGTCTGCCTGACATATTTTACTCATCACAGTACCCTCTAGGTCCATCATGTTCCAAATGGCAAGATTTCATTCGTTTTTAATTGCTGCATAATATTCCATTGTGTGTGTGTGTGTGTGTGTGTGTGTGTGTTTATAAAACATCTTCTTTATCCATTTATCTATCAGTGAACACCCTGATTGCTTCCATATCTCAGCTATTGGAAATAATGCTGCAATAAACCTATGGACACATATCTCTTTTCGAATTAGTATTTGCATTTTCTTTGGATCTTGCAACCATAAAATAACAAGTCTGAAGATGATGTCAGAGACATTGATAACTATGGGGGAGTGGAAAACAATATGGGACATGAGAACTGAAGACACTTCAGGTGGAGCCACTAAATGAGACCCAGATATCCAACACAGCACTTTTTGTTTTGTGAGAAAAATAAACCCTTGTTATTTTAAGCCACGAGAGTTGGCTTTGTAGTTCATGTAGATTAAAATAAGCCTAACTAAAAATGTTTCCATTATTTAATGGTGCATATTTCTTTAGAGCTTTTTGTGTGTCTCCAATATTGTTCTCTTGGGCAAACAGGATGACCTACTATGCCATTTCAAATTAAAATTTTTGCAATTGTAAGTCTTAAATTATTTCCTCAGTGTCAAACAACCAATGGGACATAATTTTACTTCTCATGCTTAATAAAGTTGAAAATGCATTTTGGCTTACTCATTTCAGAGGTACAGATGACTCTTTCTTAGCTATAGGTGTTGATATATCGTTCTTATTTGAGAATAAATTAGAGAGCAGTTATTATTTTAAATTGTCAACTACCGTAATTTCCTCATACATATTTCTTCTTTGGATTGTGAAACAATAAACAACCAATTGAAATGAGATGTTTCACAGTCATGGAGGAACTTTGATCTGAGATTCTCTTTATATAATGAGAACTTCTCATAGCCCAGAGCATATTATCTCTGAAGTTGCAATGTCTTTGCACGATTGATGATTGTTCAAGTTTAGAATTATCGGAAGCAGTGTAAAGTACATATCATTAATTATGTTATGTCACAGTAAAGATGAAAACCACCACAAATTAAATGATTATATGCTATTGCTTTTAGGACACAACCTAGTTTAAGAGATGTCAAAGCTCATATTTTAAGTGAGTTAAGAACCAATGAAATAAATTACTATTTAATGAAATAATAGAATCAATGAAATCAAAGAAATAAGTTAGTTCCTACTGTGTGTAAAGAAGAATCCCAGATGACAGACAGGATAAAAGAAAATGCAACATAATTAAATTCAATAATATTAATGGTTCAAAAGCTTGGAGAATAATAAATTAGAAATATCCTTAAAATTGATACATATAGTATATCCAAGTAACACTATTTCTATTGCAAGCATTTATTAAAACTTGCATTTAGTTATAAAATATGAAACAGTATATGATGATATCTTCCAGAAATGAGCTGATGTAATAAGTTTTAAAGGCTTCTTGCCCCGAAATGGGCCTAATGACTCATAATACAAATCCTTGTGGCCTTTCCTGTGCTATTTTTTTCTTCTTCTTCTTATTTTTTTAAGGCATTTTGAGCTCTGGTAAGTGTGTGTGAGAAAATATTTTTACTTGGTAACATTTCTTTCCTCAAGTGCAGTAGAATCTGATACAAACTACAACATTATGTACCTACTAAAGCTACAATTACATACATAGAAAATACAATATTTTTATTGAAAATTTACTCAGTGCAGAGTTACTGTTGCATATAAAGGTATGCAAAACCACTTCTAGTTGCTGCTACCAGCTTTCCCCTATCTTCTTAGACAACAGAACTGCCGGAATTGAATCTGGCACAGGATGCCCCAGAGAAACGTTTACATTTTTCAGTATTTCTTGTGTGGTAGTTGAAGAAACATGATGGAGCCCCACACAAAATTGGATCCAAATTCAAAACCGATGATGTTATACACACACCGAGAGTACGTAAAAGGATTTATCACTTTCATAATGAGACTTTCTGAGCAGAGGAAGGTGACTCCTGAGAAGATCCAAAAAAGTTTTGAGTGAAATGGCAGTAAAAGGAGACAGGTTTAAGGTTTCTATGGTGATTAGGTAGTAGGGTCAGAGTGAGGGTTCCCCTGCGTAGGCAGAGGCTTTCGTGGTTTGAAACTCTCACCAGAGGCAAAGGAGGGAGCTCCTAGGTTTTCTTATCCGCTTACCCCAAAGGGCAAGAGGGAGTGTTGAGGCTTAAAAACTATGAGCAGTAAACCTAAGAAAATGGAGTCAGATTCTATTACAGTAGTTGTGTAACTTAATTCTGATCAAGGAAGAGTACGCAAATAATACTTTCAACTTCTAGGAAATATTCCTAAATACCTAAGTATTCTTAAAAGTCATCATCCCTGTTCTCTTTCCTGCCTGATTGAATGTAGTCTTCATAGTTGGAACTGGAAGTGCCATGGTGAATCATGAGGTCACTTTGAGAATGAAGGCAACTTATGGAAAAACACTTATGAAAGGATCTTGGGTCTGTGCCATCATGGAGCATTACCCACTCAATACCACTGACTTCTGAAATGGTATAAGGTTTAGATAACTAAAGTTTAGATAATTAAACTGCTAAAACTAACTAAAGTTTAGATAACTAAATTGCTATTTCATTGAAGCCACAGTTGTTTTTGTTTTCTGTCACAACCAAACTTAATCCAAACTGTTACATTGAGTAAAACAAGACCTGAGAAACAAAGACATTACAATGCACCTTAGGCAGTCTTGGATGAGAAAACTCCACTAACAGACAAAATATACACCTACGTCATACAGAATAACACATTTTCCGGAGAGAAGCATGGTGATAATGCAGAACAGGGGTTGCAGGTAACTAAAGGTATGAAACATCTTCAAGGGGAGGCCATAAAAGACAAGTGGTATTACATCACATGAAGAAAGAAGAAAAATAAAGGCAAACATGATTAAGAAGGATACTCTGGGAACAGAGAACAGGAGTTTCTGAAATAGAGTAAGGAGTAAGTTTAGGTATGAATGCAGGTTTATACACATAGGAGAAGGAGGGGATGAGACTGGAAAGGTAGGTTGAGATTATATTATGAAAGTCATAACTCTTAAGGTTAAATTTAATAGTTTAGTTCGTTTTTCAACATAAGCCATGAATGAATTAGTAGTGGGACAATGATCCTAGTTATACAGGGCCATTTATCTGCTAGTTGTGACAGTGCAGTTTGATTAGTCTTTGTAACATTGTTTCCAGCAGGACAGAAGGAGAGGACAACAGCTTGAACTTGGGACTGAAAACTGCTCCGGAACAAGTTTCATGGCAACCATCCAGTAGCATATGCTGACAATAATTTTCTGAGGGGTAAGAGAAAACAGAACAGAGTTGTTCCAATTAATATCAGGCCAAGTGTTGAGTAGTGCGTCTTAGTATTACTAAAATACATAGCATAGGCCTGAGCCACAGGTGGAATTATATGTGTCCATGCAATCTGCATCTGGAAGGTTTTACATGAGTAATTGGAAGCAGATATTTCTTTCAGTACCAGCTCATCAGGGATGATTAAAGAAAGGCAGAATCCCAGTCCTATGAAGGATATCAAGTCAGAATTAATTCCAGAAAAAAACATCTAAGCAGATGCTTGTTACTTGAACTAAAGGACGTGAAGTAGGGACAGAAGAATAGGAACCAACCAAACAAAATTTACTGAAACAATTTCAGACCAGAGATCAATGCTAATAAGTAGTTAGGAAAGCTAGACACATGAGAAGAGGAACGTAATTATGGAGCTATTGCATACTTGGGTAAGGAAGTATGCTGAGGAAGGGATAAGACTCAAACTGACAGTGTACAACTACCATGGGTAGTGCTGCCATATCATATCATAAGACTATTGTGTTCTTGTTCTCTGGATTCCATTACGTACATTTTGCTCTCTCCTCACTCGTACCTTTTCTCCTCTTTGGCTTATCCTCGATTAGACATTTTCTGGACTAGTCTATCAATGTGCTTAATTAGCTATTAAGCTCCCAGGGCATCTAGTAGATTTACAAATGCCTTGGAGGCAGAAGTTGTTTTACTTCAATTTGCATTCCATAAACAACTAAAATTTGTATATAATAGTCATCCAAATATTTCTGGGATTTACGTTATTAACAACTGTTGAACTGGGTGAAATGGTGCAGAGGTCAATGAGAATGAAAACTTGGAAAAGAGCCAGTCAATAACACTGTCCGTGGTGCTGAAGACATGTTTAAACAAGATGTAGTTTCTGTCCTCTGTGAACTTATCGGAGACACAAACAGGAAATTGTAATATGATTAGTACTCAGATAGAGATATCACAGGATGATGTAGAGAAATATAAGAATTTTACCTAATCCATTGAGTTTGGTACTATAGAGGTCACTGTATTAGTTTCTCATTGCTGCTTGAAAAAATTATTACAAACTCTGGCTTAAAATAACTCAAGTATGTTATCTTACAGTTGTATAGGTCAGAAAACTGACACCTGTCTCATTAAGCTAAAATCAAAGTATTGGCTGGGCTGAATTTCTTTCTGAAAGCTCTAGAGAAAACATTGTTTCTTTGCCTTTTCTAGCTTCTAGAAGCTACCCACATTCCTTGGCTAGTGGCCTCTCCATTCTGTGTCACCAGCCAGTTACATTGCATCTCTACAAGTCTTATTTACTTCACATCTCTCTTTATGACCACAGCTGTGAAAAATTCTCCATTTTTATGGACGCTGAGTTTACCCGTATAATCCAAGATAATCTACCCATCTGAAGGTCCATAATTTCAATCACATCTGAAAAACCGCTTTTGCCACGTAGGTTATTAACAGGTTCTGAGCCATAGGACATGAAAACCTTTGTGGGGGACACTATGCTGCTTACTTGAATCACTGATATCATCTAGAATATCAATTTTAGGTCATCAGATAAAAGAAGTTGAGATATGAGTGTGAAGAGCACTTGAAAGCTGTGAGTGTAAAATAACATTATGTAAATGAATCACAGATGGGATAGTGATTTCAGGTACTTCAGTGTTAAGGGCAGTATTTTGTTTCCATATTACTAATGGCTACATTCATATACCAAGAGGCAAGAAACCACCATATCTCCTAATTCTTATTTTTATGTGTCACATTATATTCTGCTGGCAGGTCACTAAAATATAAATCCATTGAATGTTTAGGTGTCATTTTACATATACCTCAGGATGAGTAAATTTTTGGAGTTTGTTTTGTTGTGTTTTAGAAATATATACAGTACTTGGATGATTTGAATATCCATATTTCAGATACTAGTAACTTTGTTTTTCCTGGTAGTGAAAGTAGGTGTGTAATTACAGGAAATTATACCAAAAATAAGTATATTTTTAGTAAGCAGTATAATAGTAACAGGATTATAATCATTATTTAAAAATATTTCAAGATTTATGAAATGCTTAAGATATTTATTTATTAATTTCAAAGGGAGTTGTTTAAGTACTTATAAAAAGTCATTACGTTAGATTTGCATGTTTCCATATAAAATTTTCAATATAAAAACTAAGTATATTAAATTGGAAATTTTAGTTTATAATGTTTAAAAAAATGTACTTAATGAAATTGGTGAATCTTATTAAATAATAGGCAGATTTTATTTTTAAAATATATAAGTAAATCAAAGTTAATCAAAATGTAAGTAAAAGCACTTGCTTTCACATTTACAAATACTACTATATTTAAATTTTTAATTGGCTTAAATAGCATGATGTATATATTGAGGTTAAAATTAAAAATTTTAAGGTATAACAGCTCAGAATTTTAAGGTATAACTTGAATGACTTGACAATTCATTACAAATGTATATTTAATGTAAGTTTCCCTTTTTATACCAAAGAGGCCTCGTCCAAAATTAAAATATGATTAAATATAAGGAAATGGCCATATATACATATATATACACACATGTATATATAAACATTTCAGTAAAATAATGTTTATCACAGCAAATTTGTTATATTTACACAATTTTGAGAAAGGCTAAGTTTTCTTTCTTTTTCTTTTTAATTAAAGTTTATTGCGGTGACAATTGTTAGGTTACATAGGTTTCAGGTATACAATTCTGTATTACATCATCTATATATCACATTGTGTGTTTACCACCCAGAGTCAGTTCTCTTTCCATCACCATATATTTGATCCCTTTTACCATCATTGACCATCTTCCCTCCCCCCTTACCTTCTGGTAACCACTAAACTATTGTCTGTGCCTATGAGTTTTTGTTTCTTCATTTGTTAGACATGGAAACAACCAATGTCCTTCGATAGATGATTAGATAAAAAAGATGTGGTATATATACACAATGGAATACTATTCTGCCACAAGAAAAGATGAAATGATGCCATTTGCAACAACATGGATGGATCTTGAGATTGTTGTGTGAAGCAAAATAAGTCAGACAGAGAAAATTGAGAACCATATGATTTCACCGATATGTGAAAACTGAAAACAACAAAACTGAAAACAACAAAAGAACAGGACAAACAATGAAGTTTTCAACGTTCAGGATTAGCTTAAATAAATTAAGGCCTATCTGTGAGATGGAGCTCTTATCATTGAAGAATATTTGTTAACCACATTAAACGAAAAACATTGTTTCAGGCTATCTTTTGATATTATATCAAATCAGGCACATATGAGCACAAAAATAAAATTAAAAATAGATATTAATGTGTTAACTGTGGCCATTATGGGTGTGGCATAGATTGCACCTTTTTCCTTGGCAATCTTTATGTTCTTCTCACATATTATAAAAATGTAAGGCAGTGTCTATTCAAAATACAGTCTACCCGTTTCAATCTACCTGGTGTGATAGTATGACTGACAATTTCAGAGAAACTTTTTAAAGAAATAGCCCACATTCATTATTTGCTTTCTCTTTGTCCTTTTCATTTTCTGTGAGCTAGGATTTGGGTGTTATTATCTTGTAGTACACCATGAGGTCAAGACTATTTGTGGCTTAGAAGCAAGAGAGAAGGAGCCTAGCTCCCTGACAGCAGGGAGTGAACATCTACATGACAGTGAAATAAACCTCCATCTTGTTTAACTCTAAGAGATGTCATCATTTGTGCCAATATTGAACCTAACTAGGTGGTAAGAACACAGATAATTTAAAAATAATTAACCTTTTATGCATTTTATATATTGTCTTCAATAATCACTTATTACAATTATAAAATAAGAAATGACATAGTGTTTAAAACAATGTTATCAGAAACCTAAAATCAAATATATTATTTATCTAAAACTTGAGCTAATATCTTATGAAAGAAGAAAAATTTTCTTAACCTAGAATATTGACATCATTTTCTAATAATGGTTTCTTAACAAGACTAATTGGATGATTTTAATATGAATATCTCTTGCATTTTAAATTTTTTATTAGTTTTACTTAATAGTATTTCTATTAAGGATTTTTCATAATTTATTTTAGTTTATTGCATAAATTACTGGATTGTGCACAGTAATTCAAAAACTCCACATTTATATGAAAATCACTTTTACAGAAAATGAAAACATTTTTGCTCTCTTCTAAAAAAATGATTTTTAAATTATTTTTAAGAGTCTTGAAACATTTAAATATATTTTCACGGTCAATTCAATATCAGATGAATGAGCTATGCTTAGGTCTTGTTGATTACAAATCATTTTGCTTACTTTTATTTGAATTATGATTCATTTTATGCTGCAATGCCTGCCATTTTATAATTTTAAGTTTGTAGTTTATGTTGTTTTATATTAGTTTTATTTTAATTATTGTAAAAAATTAAAAGAAAGAATATTTGCTCTAGGTATGCTTGTTCTGTAAGTGGTTAAGTGCTTCTTTCAGGAGACTGGTAAGCATTTCAGTCAACGTTTATTAAGTACCTACTGGACTGTAGCTGTGACGTTGTGGTGACAATGCAAAGATTAAAATGGTATAAGTTACAAATTTACATTCTTTGGACTCATCACATGTTCCGAAATGGGCTATTATTAAAACTGTATGATGATACATTTTCTACTCTGAGTTATCAAAATCCAACTCTTTGTCTAATTGGAAGAAATTAAGCAGAATTATTGAAATATTAGACGCAAGTCAATACATACTTATAGACTCTCTAAGTAGTCAATCACACCATTTTACTTATTTATACCTCCATATTTTGAACATTTATGTGAAATCTAAATTAATAAACTTATTCTACTTTTTCTCATATATGTATACTATTAGAAGTATTGTAGGAGTTTTATGATTAAACAGAGAAACATTTTCTTGTAATTTTGAGGTCTAAAAAAGTGTAAGATTCTTAACATTTTAATTGACATTCTGGAGATTAATGAAAACTGTTAATTTCACTTTATAAAATTTTGGGCATGCGATTGAAAACAAATGGGATTTTTAAATACCTCACACTCTTGAAAATATTTTAATTAAAGGAGAAGTAACACTTAGTCCACTATATCTTTTGCCTTAAAAACAAGGGTGTCCTAATGATCTAAAAATGTAATGGAAACATATTATCATAGCAAAAAAACCCCACCCCCAACACCGATATTAATTTTACCCCCAATGACAGTGTATATACTAATGATTACTTTAAAATGTTTAAGATTTTAAGGATGTTTATGTCTCAAGTATCCTAGAATATTTTTTTTTAATTTTATTTAAATTTTATCTAAAAAGGAGTATTTTTTCTTTGGAGATAAGTCAAGTCAGTATAAATATGTATGAGCAACACAAGCAGATCAGTTTAGCCTGTTGACAAAATGAAGAATTTATCTGAGGGATGTTTGTATGCATATTTTCCTGTCTCTGGTCAAGTCATAAACTCCCCTGTAGTCCTAGGTTAAATTGCAGGGATCTGTAATTTATCTATCGTTGTGTAACCACCCAAAAACTTAGTGGCTTTAGGCAATAGTGATGTGTTATTTTTAATAATTTTGTGGGGGAGCTCAGTGGTTTTTCTTTTCTATGTGATATTGCCTGGGGTCATGTTTGTGTCAGGGCTTAACTGAGACTTGGGTGGAAAAGGGACATTCAGGATGGCCTCACTTATCTGTCCATCACCTCAGCTGAAGTAGCTGAATGGCTGCAGGTTGACCGGAACTTTCTTTCTCTGCAAAGATTTTCATTATTTAGTAGTCTAAACCATGCTTATTTACCTGGCAAGTGGCTAACAAAAGATTGAATGTGCAAGCAGCCAGGTCTTAGGCATGGGTCTGGAGTTGGTCAAAATAAGTCCCAAAGTTGAGCCTGATTCAACAGGAGAGATAGACTTCACCTCTTCATGGGAGGAGAGGCATAACACTTTTGTAGGGGAAAGGGAGGAATAGTTGGTGTCTAGCTTCATCAAAAATCTGGATACCAACTATTGGCATTTTTTCTCAGCCACTGGGGAACCAGCCGCTATGCCCCACAGCACAGTACTTCCTACGAGTCTGTAAATAGACAGGTGAGAGGGACCTGGGTACTGGAGCTCCTATGACAGTAGCTGTGATAAGGACGGAGTTAGCACTCAGCCTTCACCACTGCAGGAGTCATGAGGACTTGTGATGCCAGAAGATACGAATGTTGTAATGGAGGCCAGATTCCCATTGAGCCAATATCAGGAGACATGTGACATCATGCCAATTTGAGGAGATGCACAGACTGGGTTGAGTACAGAGTTTAATATAAAGCAACAAGATGATCACTTGAGTCAGATCTGAGCTATAGTCTTATCTGACCTCATGTTTTATGAGGTAGATCCTTGCTTGGATCCCATAATACATTTCTCACGAGTAGCAGCACTGGACACTTCCTACTTAAACCATATGTTGCCCTACACAATTCATATTTCTGTCATTTATTCATCATGTCTCTTGCCCTGAAAAACCTTATCCATTTTTTCTTTTGTTAAAATCACCTCACCTTTCAGATCCAGTTCAATCCCTCTGAGAAAAATGCATCACTCCCCCTTCTCTCTCCAAGGAGAGCGGTCCCTCATGACATGCATCTGGATTCATCAACGTTTGTTTACCTATTTGTCTGTCCTTCAAAGGTTAATCTTCTCATGTTCTCACTCACTTTGATCCTCACACCCAATCCCAATGTGCTGGTTTCCATAATGCATTCTTTGAATTCAGAGTAGAAACAGGCAAATTGATGAGGCACAATATTGCCGTCTTTGGCAATGTTTCTATTAAACTTATAAAAAAATGAGAGTGGGGTTCAAAGCACAAGACATATTTATGAAAATAGTATATTTTTTCTCTTTTAGTCTTTTCTTTTTTTTTTTTAATTTATTTATTTATTAGTTTCAGGTGTACAAAACAAGGTAATACTTAGATGTTCATCATTTATATCCCTCATACTGTGAACCCCCCCTCCCCCTCTTTTAGTCTTTTCTTAACAACACATATATTTATTAAGAGACTCAGAGTTTTGAATGCTATAACTTCAATCTTGGGAACCATCTAATACAGACACCTAATTTTTCAGATGAGAACACTAAGGATCGCAAGCTTAACTCAGTTGCTGGATTAAGGCTCAAAAATATATAAAACTTTTATTAAAAAAATAAACAGAAAATACTTTAGGTTTTAGCATTAGAACTTGCCAAGACATTCCTGAAGTAAGTTGATATCTCCCACCTTGAAATGATTAAATTGCTTTATAAGTAAACAAATGTATAATTAAACAGACTATATTTAACAGAATTTATATGTGTATTTGAAAATATTATCTGGCATTAAGAATAATGAAAAAATATCATTGCAGTCTAAAAGAATTTTTTTTGGAATGATGGATGAATAAGATATACAAACTTAAATGACAACAGCACAAATTAATGTTTATTACGTATAAAGAAAAATTCTGAACATGAAAATTTTATGGCATTTGATAAGATATAGTGTAACCAACCTCCTACATTTGAAAAGTTTGATGATCATAGCGGTAGGTAATTTAGCCCTGCCATACATGAGTGTTACTATAATTCACTCAAGGGGGTTTTAGTTTGTTTGTTTTGTTTTTGCTTTTTATTATTCTGACAATACTCTTCCTCAGAGGCTTTGCTGGTAAAATACATTTTTTTATTTACTTAAACATATTAGTATATGTTAAATGCTCATTCTAAGATATCAGTTTCCTTCTGGATGTCAATAGCATATTAGGCCTCAGAATAAATGGTGGTCTTCCAAACGTAACCAAGAAATTTAAATACAATGAAAAATATCAATTTGAAGATAATAATAAAAAAATAAAAGGATGCCAGCAATCCTTTAGGTAAGACAATATACTAGATAACAAAATGTTTTTGAAAAAAAAATGGAGGCATGCATACACACCAAGATATTGTGTTACTTACACAGAATAATTTTTACACCCACTATAACACATTTCTGTATGTTTCATTTTTTTGTACCTTGGCTCACCAAAAACAAACAGACAAACAAAACAAGATTAGACCAGTGAACAAAGGAATAAGCCCTAGAATTTCCTTTCAAAATGAATTCTTGAATCTTAGCTGTTTTTTTAAAAAAAACATTTCCAGACAAAGGAAATGTTGGTGAAAAACATCCACAATTTACTTATCTCAGCAATAGGATAGGTTAACCAAACTGGGAAAGGCAATGGCAGAGAGAAAATGTTGTGGAGTCTCAGAAAAGAAACCCTATACCTTCCCCTCTTCCTGAAGTTGAGACCATGATACTGGATTGCAGAACCCCAATACAGAAGTTGGAATATTGGTACCCATTTTTCATTTGGTGCTCTGCTAAGGTGGTAAGCCTTGTATAGAAAATTTTATCTTTTTCATCGTGTGGGCCATGAAGTAGATATGGTAGAGAGGTGCCAAGGCCTGAGGAAAGCTTCAGAAATCCAATGCACTGAAGACTGTGAGGAGAGAGTCACTTAATTATCATGTACCCTGATATGGGTAGAGAGGTGAGTGAAGAAGAGAGCTGGTGACCTGAAAGAGTCCCATGGTGGCAGAAAGGATCCTGTGATATTCAGCCAAGTGCAGATATGGCTATTACAGAGGATACCAGTTTGAAGGATCTGATAATCTCAGTAGGTGTCTCTATGGAGAGGGGCTGACAATCACTGCTATCTTCTACAATATACAAGGTCTGACAATTAAGTTTGCAAACTTGATGCAACGATATTGCTAACCTTTCTTGATATCAGAGGGATTATTGATTATGCATTTGTACCAACTGGACAAACAGTTAACCAAGTTTACTATTTGGAAGTGCTGAAAAGGCTGCGTGAAAAAGTTAGACGACCTGAACTTTTTGCCAATTCATGGTTCTTGCATCATGACAATGCACCAGCTCACATGCTGTCTGTGAGGGAGTTTTTAGCCAGGAAACAAATAACTGTATTGGAACACCCTCCCTATTCACCCAATCTGGCTCCCAATGACTTCTTTCCTTACCCAAAGATAAAGGAAATATTGAAAGGAAGACATTTTGATGACATTCAGGATATCAAGGGTAATACAATGACAGCTCTGATGGCCATTACAGAAAAAGAGTTCCAAAATTGTTTGAGGGTGGACTAGGCACTGGCGTCAGTGCAAAACTTCCCAAGGGGAGGACTTCGAAGGTGACCATAGTGATATTCAGCACTGAGGTATGTAGCACTTTTTCTAGGATGAGTTTGTGAACTTAATTGTCCGATCTCGTAAGCTCTATTTAGGCAAAGATTCTGCTGTATCTCCAGGACCAAGCTCAGTAAGTATTTGTTGATAAATAAATGAATACTATATTAGCATGGGAAATTGATTCTGCTGAGCCTATACATAAATTTAGAGTTTCACTACTTACTAGCTGTATGTTCTTGGTTTAGTCCTAAGTAAAATACAAATAGTGCCTTCCTCAACAATAGGCTCATGAATATAAAGACTTTCATACAGTATTGGGCAAATATAGATGCTCAAAAACAACAGGTTTTATACATTGCTGAAAAATATTTCTTCCAATATTTCATTGGATGAATTATGCTCATCAGAGATCAGAAACAAAATTGATAAGCCAACAGAGAGCTTGAGCAGAGGATGTTCATATATATATATGTACATATGTGTGTGTGTGTGTGTATATATATATATATATATATATGTATATATATATATATATATATACATATATATATATATATATATATATATATATATATATATATACATGATATTAGAAACAACAATCAAATATTTAGTTTGATACCTGGTAAACTCATTCCCTTTTCATTGGCTTTTCTAGCCAGTGACGTACTATCCAATAAACGGATACACCCACTTAAACTCCTAGACTCACATGCCCCTACTTACTGACACAAACACACATGGTGTCACACAATTGACTGCAGACATGTGGGATTCAGCCTTTTCTATATTGTGCTAAACAGCCTGAAGTGAAAGAAAAGAATGAGGCCTGGAGCATAATTTCTTGATTAACAGCACACAGTCTTTTAAAGTGAACATATAAACTTTTATCTGAAACATTGCTTGGAGCACCTAACGATGGGACCTGTTGCTATGAGAGAGAGCTGTCAAAAACTCATAAATGTCATGTTAGATAGATAATAACCTCTGTGTCGTTTAATACTGGATTCCCTGTTCCTGACGTCGGTGAATATCTTTCCTTTCCTTTGGTGAACAGTTGCTTCATCCCAAAGCCCAAAACCATGTTTGAAGATGTTTTAGTAAAGGATTTTCAAGTAAAGCGGGTAGATCACCTAGGTCTGACTTAATCAGTGATTGCCTTGGGCTATCTTCTATGTGCTTTGTGTTTACCGCATTTTCTCCCGGGGGTTGTCATTATCTAACATTTGTAAATATTTCAAAAGTTCGAATTATACGTAATCAATGGTAAATGTTATGGAGCCAGGGATCACATCACAGCTTGGAAGAGGATTCATCATCATTAAAATTACAATCAATCAATTTTCATCTCTCCTAACATTTTTTCTATATTGTAACATATTTTTATACAGTGTTTTAGCATTAAAATAAATGACAACTTTGATCTTACTGAAAAACTTTAATTTTTTTTTTTTAAATTTGGGAAAACTGATTTACTTTCCTTACTTTGACACTACCATAATTCACCAAATGCTCCCAGAATTATGTTGCCCTAAGTGTTGACCAAAGGTGTATTGACTTACCGCCTCTTTTTGGTGAGTCTTACTTGTTGACATCAAATGGACTATATCTGAAAAGCACCAAAGGTAGTATGCAATCCACCATAGATTGGGAATGATTCTTTGAAGTGTGAAAAAAATATTCATCATTTAAAAATATTGAGTACCTACATATTCACATTATTACATTGTAGGCATATTCAATTATACAACATTAATGGTTAAATGATACTCTGCTGTGAATGTCCTTGAGTTTTGACCAGGTCCCTGTGAGTTTATAGCATTAAGAATAAAAATAGAACAACTTTCCTACAAATAGCTTCTATTCCATTTGAGATCTAGTTCATTGGTTAATATGGTTACTTCTGCTTTTTTTCAAGGGCTCTCTATACACGGAAGAAAGCATTGGTGAGCCAATGGTAGATTATAATGATGCTGAAAGATATCAGAGGTCTGAAAAATGGAGAGATATTCCATGTATAGGAAGATTCAATACTGATGTCAGTGTCAGTTCTTCCTAACTTCATTGATAGGTTCAACAGAACCCCCATTAAAATCTCAACATGTTACTTTGTGGAAATCGAAAACTAATTCTAGAGTTTATACAGAAAGGCAAAAGGACCAAATTGTAATATGATGTTGACAGAAATCAGGACTATCCATGGGTAATATCTTCATGCTAAGGCAATCCTGCAAACTCTTAGTAGAACACAGTTTGGACTCGAAGGTTCAGCTGTGGTAGGCAATAGTGGCCTTGAGCGCCTGGCCATGATTTTACGTCATAGGCTTAGGGCAACAGCTCACTCAAGCTACCAGATGTACGTCTGTATCTGTATATCTATATCTGCATCTATATATCTGTATCTGTCTGTGTCTATGCCTGGGCTTAGGCCAAGGCCTACACCCATGCCTGTGCCCATGCCCATGTCTGTGCCCAGGCCTATGTCTACGTCTACGCCTATGCCATGCCTGTCTCTGCCTATGCCTATATTTATGCCTATGCCTATGGCTATGTCTATGCTTATGCCATGCCTAAGTCAATGCCTGCACCTGCATCTAAGCCTATGTCTATACCTATGTCTACGTGTATGCTTACGTGTATGCCTTTGTCTATGCCTATGCCTATGCCCATGCCCATGTCTATGCCTATGCCTACGCCTACACCTCTGCCTATGTCTGTGCCTGAGCCTATCTCTACGACTACACCTACACCTGCATCTAAGCCTACGCCTACGTCTATGCCTATGCCTATGCCTACACCTAAGCCTATGCCTACACCTAAGCCTATGCCCGTGTCTATGCCTATGCCATGCTTATGTCTATGCCTACACCAGCATCTAAGCCTGCACCTATGTCTGTGCCTATGTCTCTGTCTATGTCTACATCTACAGTCATGTGCCACAGAACAAGATTTCAGTCAATGACAAACGGCATGTGCAACGGTGGTCCCATAAGATTATCATGGAGCTGAAAAATTCCTAGTGCCTAGTGTTGTTGTAGACCTCATAACATCATAGCACAATGCTTTACTCACAGGTCTGTGGTGATGCTGGTATAAACTGGCTACTGCACTGCCAGTTGTATGAAAGTATAGTGCGTACAATTATGTATAGTATGTAATACTTGATAATAAAAGAAATGATTATGCCACTGGTTTATGTATTGACTATGCTATGTTTTTAATAATGATTTTAGAGTACTCTTTCTACTTATTAAAAAGAACGTTGCTGTAAAACAGTATGCCCTGTTATGCTGGCAGAAGCCTCATACATCCAATGTTTACTGGGCCTCATTGTATTGTTTTCTCTTGTGCTTTATTTAATCTCTTGTTCTTTTGTTCCTCATGGCCCCTTAGTGTACAAAATCCATTGCTCATGTTGCCAATAAGAGGCCCCATCAAGTGATTGACGTGGAAACAAAATTAAATGTGATTCATGACTACATAGGTAGAATATCAGTGATGGTTATTGCTTGCCAGTCGGGCATTTCCCATTTTACCATAGCTATGATCTTGAAAAACAAAGTGATGAAAGTTGTCAAAGAATCTGCTTCATTGAAGACAACTGGACTAACAAAAATTTGAGAAGGACCTATATCAGACATGGCAAAACTTCTAATGACCTGGATTGAAGACGAGACACAGAAGCATATCCCTTTCAATACCATGACCATCACAGCCAAAGAAGAGAGTTTGCCTGTGATGCTGAAAGTAAAGGCTGGACCTGACTATGGTGTTGAATTTACTGCTAGCTATGGGTGGTTTAAACGATTCAAGAATTGTTAGTCATTACATAACGCGGAAGTGAATGGTGAGTCTGTTGAGTGCTGATGTAAAGACAACTGAAGAATTTTTGGAAACTCTAGATTAACTGATTGTGGAGGAAAATTACTTGCCAGAGCAAACACTTAATACAGATGAAAACTTTCTATTCTAGAAATGTTTGTCTGAAAGGACTTTTATCCATAGGGAAGTCAAGTAAAGACCAGGTTTCGAAGCTTTTATGGACAGGGTAACAGTCTTGCATGTGGGCAATGCTGCAGGTTACAAATTGAAACGCTCTGTGTTCTGGCACAGTGAGAACTCCAGGGCCTTCAGACATGTCAATAAGCACACACCACCAGTGTCCTAAAAGAGCAATAAGAAAAATAAGAAGTCATGGATGGCCCAGTTCTTCTCCCAGGATGCCCTCCTGAATTGCTATGACAACGAAATGGGAAGTACTGTTTGCAGAATAACATACCATTCAAGATTTTGCTTACTAGTGATAATGCTTCTGGACATTGTCCTTTTATTGGTGATCTTCATGCCAATATAAAATTAATATTAATATTTCTCTTTCTAAACATCACATCTTTGATCTGATCAATGGATCAAGGTATTCTAGCAGCTTTTAACACCTACTACCTGAGGAGAACATTTGCTCAGGCTATTGCTACAACTGAGAAGACACTGATGCAATTCTGGAAGGATTATACCAGCTATGACCACATCAAGAAACTTGCCTGGGCTTGAGATGATGTCACCAAGGAATCTATGAATGGCATCCGAAAAAACACTCAAGAGATTCACCCACTACATAAAAGTTTTGGCAAGGATGAGGAGGTTGCAAAAATCAACAAGGCTGTGGTTGACAGACGACTTTAACCTGGGAGTGGATGAGGGTGACATTGAGGAGCTTCTAGAGGGCGTTCCTGAGAAAGTGACCAAAAAGGAGTCATCGGAACTGGAATAGGAACCCATCGCTGAAGAAGAGGCAAGAGGAAAAGAAACTGCAGGAGAAGAAAAAGAAGAAGAACCCCCTGGAAAACTCACGGTGGAAGGTTTAGCAGAAAATTTTTCAGGCCTCAACAAGCTCCTTAAAATGTTTGAAAATGTAGGCCCCAACACCAAAAAGTTGTCATTAATAGAAAAGAATTTTCATGGTGCATTACTTGTTTCCAAGCAAATCTGTGATGAAAAAAGAAACAAACCAAGCAAACCACCATGGACATATTTCTGAAAAGAGTGACACTTCCTCCAGAAGAGCCTCAGGCAGATCTTTCAGGAGGTGTTCCAGAAGAAGACATTGTTTTCATAGAAGATGACACCTACATTTATTTTATTGTCCCTGAAGAACTTCCTATGGGACGAGATACAGAGGTGAGAGACAGTGATATTAATGATCCTGACCCTCTGTAGGCCTAGGCTAATGTGTGCGTTTGTGTCTTAGTTTTAATAAAAAAGTTTAAAAGACAAAAAAAAAATTAAATAGAAAAAAGCTTATAGAATAATGATATAAAAATATTTTGTACAGCTGTACAAGGGGTTTGTGTTTTAAGATAAATGTTAGCACAAAAGAGTAAAAGAGTTTTAAATAATTAAGAAGCTTATAGAATAAAAAAAGTTACAGTAAGCTAAAGTTAATTTATTATTAAGGAAACTTTAAAAAAATAAATTTAGATTAATTTTACAGTGTTTAAAGTCTGCAGTAGTATACAGAAAAAACACACAAAACACAGTCATGTCCTAGGCCTTCACACTCACCCCTCACTCACTGACTCAACCAGAGCAACTTCCAGTACTGTAAGCTCCATTCATGGTACATTAACTATAAAGGGACACCATATTTTATGTTTTTTAAAGA